>NC_139601.1:14453906-14873906 GCF_946808225.1 Silurus aristotelis | reverse complement strand
GCTGTGGCGACCCCTAATGGAAGAAGCCGAAAGAAAGATGTAAGTTGGTAGACAATTCCTAATACAAATCACAAGTTTTTCATTGTCATACTTTTGAGCAAGATTCCAAACTCCTAACTACAATCTAAAGCTTTCTGACCAAAAAAAAGTTGCAAAGTCTCAGAATGTTAATGGCAATATCCTTCAAAACTCCAATCCTTTAATTTTAAATTAAAATGGAACCATAAGATGTTTAAAAACTGTTGTATTTTGTTCTAATTAGATCACAAGACTAGACTTAAGTTCCTGTCCTAGCTGACAAATTGCATTTTTCGACATTGACAGCACTCAATTAAAATCTTGTTGAGCGATCAAATCTATCAATCTTGCACTTGTCAAAACATGTTTTGTTTTTCAGTTCATTAGCAATTTCTGTATTATATTGTCTAAGAATATAATTAAATTCATTTGTTCATCATTGGTGAGCACTTCATCCCGGTCAGGGTCACTGTGATTCTGAATCTTTTATGGGAATACTATGCCAAAAAGAGAATACACCCATTCCAGGGTACCAGGGACAAACATTCACATCTAAGGGCACCTTAGGGTCACTGGTCCACCAGCCAGCTTGGTTTCAAGAGGGAAAAACATGATATGAACTCATTATTATTTAAGCGGGGCACATTTCTATTGCCATTCAGGTGGTAGCCTAGTTGATGGAGCTGCTGATCAATTGCTGATTTGTGAGTGGGTATCATGGGAAATTCTCACTATACCGCATGATCCAAGTGTACCTGGTTTACTGCGCTACTGTACCTTCAGGCAACCAAGATCTACTCAAGCGCTGACACTCTTGCCAGCTTATTACTTTTCCCATTGCTGATACTGGATATGCAGGAGCACTGTACTATAAGGATTCTTATTTTCAGAATGCCCTAAGGGTACATAGACTGAGCCAGAAACTGGCCTGGACAGGGGACATACCTTCAGTATTGCAGGAGATGTTCAATTTCTTATAAGGCCCACATTTAATTTTGGTGTGAAATGTTAATTTATGGTTGTAAAACACCTAGAGAGTGACATGAAGAGCAAATAATTACAGTCAGACAAATGAAGTTGTTAGTTGTTGTCCTGTGAACTAATGCACAACCTTCTATAGATCTTGGCCAATATCTTGACCACATTCCTGAGTGCAGACCTAGCAATTTCATACATATAATTTCTCGACTGCTAATGTTTACAATGTCAAACCAGATACACTGATCAGGCATAATGTTATGACATTATAACATAATGACCATTGAAGTGAATAACACTGATTATCTCTTCATCATGACACCTTTTATTGGGTTCGATATATTAGCCAGCAAGTGTATATATTTTGTCCTCAATTGTGTTGGTGTTATTAGCAAGAAAAATGGGCTAAGGATTTAAGTGAGTTTAACAAGGGCCAAATTATGATGACTAGACGACTGCGTCAGAGGGTCTCCAAAACTGCAGCTCTTGTAGGATTATCCTGGTCTGCAGTGGACAGTATGAAAGTGGTCCAAGAATAGTGGTGAAGTGGCGACGGGGTCATGCACGGCCGAGGCTCATTGATGCACGTAGAGAGCAAAGGCTGGTGGGATGTGTGGTCCAATCTAACAGACGAGCAACTGTAGCTCAAATTGCTAATGAAGTTAATGCTATTAATGCTCGACATTTATTCTCAACAGCAAAAGTGGGACCAACAAAATATTAGGCAGGTGGTCTTAATGTTATGCCTGATAAGTGTTCATAAAGTCATGCCTGATCAGTGAATATAACATATGTGTTTGGGAAAATGATTGCAAGCTAGCAGGCTATGTTTCAAACTCACAATGACTGATTCTTATCCCAGGAAATTGAATTAAAACTGGTTGATTTGAGTTTGAGTTGAGTTTAGCTTTTGAGTTGAGTTTAGCCACACTAAAGTAATAAAAGTAATAAAAAACAATTTAAAAAAGTAATTAAAAATAAATGGATATTTGATAGTGTCATTAAACTGAACTAAACATATAGCGCCATTGCATTATACCCATAAAAGACACCATAAAAGAACAACCTTTTAATTTTCTTTTATACCAAGTAAAATGCATTTCTGTTCAGCTTTGTGATAAAAATCTATGAAATCTGATTATTGGTGCAATTCCTACAGACTATAGTAGTACAATATGTGAAATCTCAAAAAGCCACAAATGAACACAATGTAATTTGCACATGGATTGATGAAAATGTCATCTATGTACATGTTCACAGTTTCCCCTTTTAATTAAACAGGGTTGAACTACGTGATATGCTACATTTCTTTTACAATGCTATTTGAAACCTGCGATTCTGACATGCTAATGGGGTGTGACACAAAGATGCTTGACTATTTAGTATATTTAACTGAACTGAAAACTAGTGGTTAATCACACAGCTCCTGAAATAATAGAATATAAAAGAAAAATTAATAGCAGTATACTTTTAGATTTGCTTTCCAGCCCTGAAAAGGCCATCCGTTACCTTGATCCTTTAACATGTTATACGTGTAGCTCAGAATAATAAAGTTGATTATTATGGTTTAATCAAGAGTTCCTAAACATCTGCTTGAGTTTTATTAAAAAAAAGGCTAAGACACATACCAAGAAACCTCAGTGAGATCTATTCTTCATAGCAGGAGTACATACAGGAGTTTTTCATTTTAAGAAAAGATAAAAAGCTGTTTAAGGCACAGCATTAGTCATGAACTATGCAATAAATACATCATGTGAATAGTACATTTACATGAAACAATAAAGGTGTTTTGAGGTTTTTTTTTAAATGAAATCCCACGTTTGTGCGTCTGTTTTGTGATCCAGATAGTCATATTTTGTGTCATTATTTACATTTAAACCTGAAGGCATGTTTAAAGCCAAACATGTATTTAGTTTTGTTTCTTTGATTGTATATGTGGTTTTTTTTCTAGAGCTGCATGCATGTAGTGCTTTCGTCAATGACAAATAAGCTACGAAGTGCACTAATCCGGATAAATTTGAAAACTGTGTTTTTGTCTAAAAAACGCTACGCATTCACACTCGTTTTTCAATAGTTTCTCGAAAGTTGCTCATTCACACTAAAACATCTGAAAACTCTTAAGCTCCTGTACTGCACATGAGCAAACCGTGCATCATTTCCATCTGGCATTTGTTTACTTTCCGGCTCTTTAAACCTCGCGGCAAAGTCGAGGAAAGGCACATCACATGACAAAAAAAAGTCATAGTTTTCGGAAGCCTGTGACGCAAAAGTGACCTTTTTCAAAACGGAGGTCAAAGCAAAAAGGAAAATACGCATGTATGGGCCTTGACCTGCCCATGACACTTAAAAACATAATTTCCTAATTATAATTTCATTATTTTTTCCTCCCCAAAATTACAACAAAGAATCCACTCTGACATTGACAAGGCAGGTTTTAAGGATGGATGAATGAATGAATGCTGCAAGTATAACAGTTCAATTCATCACCTGTTCAAATGTGAATTGGTGTCCACAATCTGTACATCTGACGAGTCGCCCACAGAAACATTTTTGGAAGCGTGTGTATAAAATGAGTGAATAGTATATTTGTAGATGTGATATGATTATTTATAGATAAAGTATCCACACCACATTCTCCTAAAAGTAAAGATGGCAATCAGTGCTGCTTCTCTGGAAAAAAAAATTGTTTAACCTAATACAAATGAAAAAATGATAGGTACTATAGAGGTGGAATTTTGAATAAAGAATATAAATGGCTTTAATGAACTACGTAGACACTGTAGAGGACAAACTTCGAAGCAATTTTCACAACAACAAACGTTCTAGTTTTAGAACCAAATTTGTGAACTATATAACATTATGAATAAATTCTAAAGATTACAATTTTCTCTCCCCACATTGTTCCACAGCTGTACATCCAGACCACCACGCTGACCATCTCCATGAACCTGAGCGCCTCTGTGGCTCTGGGTATGCTCTACATGCCCAAGGTCTACGTGATCATCTTCCACCCAGAACTAAACGTCCAGAAACGCAAGCGCAGCTTCAAAGCGGTAGTGACGGCGGCCACCATGTCATCGCGCCTCTCGCACAAACCCAGTGACCGACCAAATGGCGAGGCCAAGACCGAGCTGTGCGAAAACGTCGACCCCAACAGTAAGTAATGCCACGTTTTCTTTCTTTTCGGTTCGTTTGTTTTTTTATTCGCACACCTTCATCACGGCTCTGCCATTTATTTCCTCTCCGATGATGCACATTTGCTAATGGTGAAAAAGTTCGTTCTTCGTTATTTTTACCAAGTCGCAGTAGGAGGGAAGATATGAGTAATCCTAGTCAGTCGGGTGTACGTGTAAGTCACACTATTTGGTGTGGTTCTGAGCAGATGATGACTTTCAGCCATACGTGTGTAGGTGTTAATAAAATACTGGATATTTCTATCTAGTCTTGAAAGTAATAAAACGAAATAGATTTTCCATAAGCAAGCGTGCTCATTGCTACTCATGCATGGCATTGTTTCTTACACTTCTTTACATATCAAATCCAACTTGTGCTGTACCTCCTGTTTGTGTGTTTTTATTTTATCTGGCTATTTAATAATATACCATCCCCAGCCACTCTTAGTGCCGGTCCCAAGCCCGGATAAATTGGGGAGGGTTGCGTTAGGAAGGGCATCCAGCGTAAAACATGTGCCAAATCAAACGTGCGGAGGATCCGCTGTGGCGACCCCTAACGGGAGAAGCCGAAAAGAAAGTTATTATTATTTAATAATATTAATTGTTAAAAGAGACCCTCTTTATTAAGTGATTTTCAGAAGTAGATATGGGTATTAAATTTACAGGATTGCCTCATAGGTAGCAAGCTCCAGCTCCTGTTTCTCTCCAGTGCAGGAACAAAGCATCAGACCTGGTGCTAAACAAGTGCTCCTATTTAAATAATTAGTCTAGACTGAAACCAATTCTCCATTTACTTTTATTCTTCCCCAAATTACATCTTTTGTGTTTCGTTTTTAATGAATCAATACAAAGAATTTAAGTCAACCGTGTCTCATGCATACCCAGGGACGCTATTTATTATTTGCTATGTTCGCATATTTAAGGGTGGTTTTGATTATTCCAAGGTTAGTTACCATACTTTACTTGTGAAAATAGGACTCATTTATGATAGTCATTATCAACAAGAAAACTCACATGCTGGAAGCTTTAAGTCCTTTAAAAATCCAGTTAGTATCAGTTATTGTCTTTACATGATTATATGAAGTATTCATGCATTGATTTGATGCAACATGCTGAAAGTGAGTCTACTGACTAAAAAAACGACTTCTTATAGATTTTTCCCCTTTGATAACGATGAATTTGTGAGGACCACATTTGGGTTTAATCTAGAGCCTGATTTTTATTTGATCCGTTGCAGATTTATTTTTTTGCTTATGAATTGTGATTGGAGGGCTCAATAAAACATACAGTGAAATACGGTGAATACTTTTTTTTTTTTTTTAAGATTATTTTTTTGTGAGTTTTTACATGAAAATCTTACATCTGAATGAAGCTCATCAAAAAGTCATCTACTGCAGAATGCTAAAGGAGCCTTACATTTTTAAACCTTAATACAATTATAACTATTTATGTACATTTATATTTATGCCATTTTGGTAGGTGCCCTTATTTAGAGTGTTTAACAAATATAATTTATACAACTGAGTAGTTTGGGGTAAAAGGTTTTCCTCGAGGGCCCAGCAAAGGCAGCTTGCTAGAATTTGTACTCATGGTCATCCAGTCAGAAGTTTAACATATTAACCACTAACTTACCATTTACCTATTTATGAAACTACATTATATGAGTGATATAATTATACATTATAAATTATTAGCTTCTGTATAATGTTTTATGAGTACATGATATTGCATTGACTTACAACATAAAATATCAACATCTGAAGAGGAAGAGATTAAACGCTGAGAGACGATTACATGTGTGTGTATATGTGTGTACTGTAATAATCATTTGCCCAGCTATCAGTCAAATTTTATGGCCACCGTACATACGAAAAATGTGTGATTGCATGATTTTAAGCATGACTTTAACCTACACCAAAGCATGTGTGCATCGCTAATGAATAAAAGTTACAAAGGCACTAGTTACCATTACTCAAATGAAATTGATAAGTAGTTTCTGGCAAGCTTCTATTCTATATAATACCCATTTGCCATATTAGTAATAATTATATCATAGTTCATTTTTTTCCCCCTTGAAAGCTAAATGTAATGTAAGCATGAATCATTTTGACGAGAGATAGACCCTGTAATTATCTCAGTATAATCTTATGAAGATAAATTACTCTGCTATTTTGAAGTCTAGACACCTTAGACACAAGAGATATTGGACACCCGGTGATTAACGTTCATTTTCTTGATTTGGCTGTATCAAGGAAAAATGGCTTGCTTTAACCCCATTGCATTTGTTTGCTTTATCAAATTATACCCATATGCCACATATACTGAAGGCAATGAAGCCTCCCTTACAAGGCTTGCCTGAAATTAAAATACAATTTTAAAACAGAATCGCTAGTTAGGCAATATAAAGGCACTTGTCCTGCTTTCCTGTGGCCTCAGGAAGTCAGCTCACCAAATCCATTTTTCCCCCCTCAACAGGCTAATTCTCATAATTTATAAGGTAAGACCAAATTAATCTTCTGTTTTGTTTTTGTTGTTTTCCATTATGACCTTGCTTCATTTTTAAAAGCTGGAGGAAAGGATGTGAATGAAGTGCTAATAGGACTTTCCCCATCTTACATCATGCCTTCAGAAAGTTTCACCACAAATCTTGCAGTTCCTTCAAGCAGATGTAAAAAAAAATAATAATAACTTTTAACCACGGTTTACATTCTGCCCAGAGGACTGGGGATCTGTTGGTGGTTTTCTGGTAAATGTGTAAAATCTTGGGAGATTTCTGTTTTTGTTTAATCAACAACAAATATGTCTATGTGCATGGTACAGTATGTTGGTGTGAAAGGGACTTCAGGGACTGTTTTTTTTCCCAGTGGAAATAAGGCCAATTGCATCCTGGGAGGAATCTGGTCACAGGCAGGTCAAGGCAAAGCCCAAACCTTAGTCCCAGTTGTAGGTCAGGATTTTCTTTTTCCCTGATGGACCATCTTGTGGATTGGAGTGTGTATGTAGTTTTGTGTCTGACAATTACACATAGGATCATGCTTTGTATGATAACATGAAGCACACGGCACTGTGAACAGTTTTTATGGTGGGGTTTGCATATATATTATTATTATTTATTTATTTATTTATTTATTTATTTTACTTTACTGCAATATAAATGTTTTTTTGTAAGATTTTTTTTTTTTCTAAAGAAAATTAATTACAAAATAAATAAAAAATCCAAACTGATATGAGTCCTCCTAGGTTCCTGGAAATCCATATGCCTGGCATATTTTGTGCCCCTCATACTCTGCACCCCTATATAGACTTATACAATTCATACACAAGAAAACTAGAACAACACAACAACATGAACTGAGAACAGTCTTGGGATGGACAAACTAAAGACATTATGCAGTGGATGGTATACATACAAGTGCTTATTATGCTAAAACATGAATTGGTTGCAAAAAGAACCACGTCACTTGGTCTAGGGTCTGATGGGAAGTGTAGTCTATGTATCTTTTGCATAATCCTGACATTCATTGGTTATACAATATAGGGGCAAATATGCATTAACCACTATGCCAATTTGGACCCATTATTTCCAGTGAAGGAAATTTTTTTATGCTATGTCATAGAAGACATTTTATACACCCCTGTGCTTTCAAATTTGTAGCAACAGATTGTGGAAGAATCACAGATGGATATGATGGTCAGTTGTCCACATGGCAACAAGTGGCCATGTAATTTAGCACATGCTCAGAGGCTCACTAGTCTCCCCAGCTTTAGCTCTCACAATACTATTAGCTCAATAAATGCTACTATGTTCCTCCATTTATCTCTTTTCCTTTTGTATCTTACAGCAACTTAGCCTCCAGTGTCCAAATGATATTTATGGATATGTATGTATGCAAATATGCTCAACCCTGGAATGCTTTGACACTTAACTGGATGGGTTGTAAATGATAAAAAAGTACAAGTGATGGCACCGTCAGTGCATGGTGTAATTATTCTGATCGTTCTCATCAATCCGCCTGGCACATGCAAATTTAAGGCCATTTACCATGCAAGATTCATTACACACTCTGACATGGATGACGTGCCCAATGTGACAAACAGGTGGAAGTGTTTCCTTTACGAAACGCTCATTGTTCCTGTTACATATCAGTATGTTTGGATTTAGTTCGATACTTGATGAAGTTGTAATTTGTTTTGAAATGTACTGCATGGCTCCATTTCATATGATTACTACAGTACATGGACGATTTGTTAGAGATTATCCCTCCTCACCCCAAGCATGGCATGCGAGCTCAGGGAAAATTAACTGGGGTGCAGCGCAAGTGGACTTCCGCATCCTCTTCCCAGTTACCTTGTGCTTTTGTTTTGATTTGTGTGTTATGTCTCCATCTGTGTCTTCTTATTCTGTTCATTCACATTCATTGAGTAGAGGAAAGTGGTAGTTAAGATGTTTGACCTCCTTTCAGAAGGTCATGAGTTCAAATCCCACCACCACTAAATTGCCACTGCTGGACCCTTAAACAAGCTCTCAACTTTTTAGATGTATAAATGAGATCACTGTTTGTCTAAATAGGGCGTCAAAATGTAAATGTGTATATAGATGTTCGCTGCAAACCGGCGCTCATGCGTGTGCTTGCTGCCACATGCATGTTATATACATATTATATAGTATAATTTGTACAATATGGCACTTTAAATTGCTCTGTTTTATTAAATTATATACTGTAATTTGTTGAATTATTAACAAACTGCAGTGTAGGTAGTCCCATAATGATCACCATTCTTTAAGACTCCTGGGTTACTCATGGGCTAGGCTATGTCTCAACTTACAATATTTTTGTCGTACATTACCTGTATATACACTTGTGTTTCCATTTTTTGTATCAAAGTATCTCTTCTATTTTTACCATCAAGTAACAAGCTCTTTTTCATCCATGTTTTAAAGTTTGCCAGTTTCTGTTTCTCCTTCTTGTTTTGCCGCTTGCCTGACCCATCACCTCTTCCATGATTTTTTTGTTTCTGCCTGACAGTTTCATTTGAGTGCTGTTTGGATTTAAAAAAAAATCATTCTTTTATCTGCTCGCTGGTCCACCTGGCTAAATCCGGGATCAGAGTATTTCTTCCTAGATACCATTAACACTGAAGATTGCCAACTTGATGCTTAAGGGTTATAGGAAGTGGGAATATCATATTTGCATTTATGTTAGTTGTTAGTTGTATTACGAAGGGGTGGACCCTCAAAGTTTTTAATTTTTATTTTTTTTTGCTGGGGTGGGGGAGGTTTTTAAGGGCTCTTAGTTTTCTGAAGTGACCTTACATGGGCTTTTTCTATCTCTGATTATGAAATACACATTTCTAATTTTGTAGGTGTTTAAAAAAGATGACATTACATGACATTCCTTGTTTATGAAATGTCTGGATACTATTGGACTATATACTGAGCTATTAACTCATCATTGATTAGTTTAGGCCTAACATAACAGCAAGGTCATTTTAAGTGTGTTTTTTTTTTTCCCCACACCAGCATTTTCTGTCAACATGATGAACCAAAAATTTCTGCTTTAAAACAACACATTTTTCTCTCACTTCATTTTAAATCTATCTAAAAATTTCTTTCTTTCTTTCTTTACCTAAACTAATATTCAAATAGTATATGTTAAGACCTATTTGTATTTCTCACTTTGTGTGAAAAGGGACAAAGTCAATGTTTTTTTTTTTTTTCCTCATTGAATGAAAGTACATTTCAAAACATGTCATAGTCACAAAAGCAAAGAGGAGAACAATAGCTATTTTCTACACATTTGTGGTACAAGCACATAAAAAAATAACACTTTCTTCCCAGGAACCATAGAATGCAAACAAAGTAAGGCAATATGCATAGACGCTATCTGATTGAATTCAACAAAGGATTTGCTATAAGGGCCACAATGGTTATTATTTAAAAGAAAGGTCTATACTGAAATAAAAAAAGAGTGAAAATCAAATAAAAAAATTTTTAGGTCCTAATCTTTATTGGGGTCTTGAAATGGACAAACCAAAGAGGACATGCATCCAAACATAAACTGATAATAAAATAATGATATACTGTTTAAAAAAAAAACTAAAACATTTTAAACATATACAATGTATGAAAAAAGTTGACACCTAACCATGAGATTCCTTTTGAACATCCCATTCCAAATGTGGTGCCCATTTACTGTTATAATAACCTCCACTCTTCTGAGAAGATATTCCAGTAGATTTTGGAATGTGCTTGTGGAGTTTTGAGATCATTTAGCCTCAGGAGTTTTAGTAAAGTCAGGGAATTATGTAAGGAAATGAGCCCTGGGATGTATTCAGTGTTCAATTTCATCCTAAAGCTGTTCAGTAGGCTTGAGCTCAAGATTTCACTTAAACCATATCTTCATGGAGCTCATTTTGTTAACAGGGGCATTGTTATGCTGGAACAGGTCTCCATCTTGGGTCTTCTAGTTCAAGTGAAGGGGAAATTTAATGTTACTACATCCAAAGACATCCAATCAAATTGTGCGAAATTTTACTAGAAATTTTCAGGAAAAACCCCCCCCACAAATTCCTAGAAAACGTAGTTCTCCCAATACGTTTTGTTTGCATATTGTATTTATGAAAACATTTTTTCATGTATTTCCTGTATAAAAAAACAGGTAGATAGCTAAGTGTGTAGAGATGCGGAGGTGTAAGAGCTAAAGGATGTAGCACTGCTGCATTGCTCTCTTACAATAAAAATAAAATGAGGGTTAATTCCAGCACGTATTTAATGGCATTATGGGAAATATAGGAAACTTTAAAAAAAATTATTTGTTCATTAAAAAATGAACAGTCCTGTGTTAATTCTAAAGATATTATGCAGGTCATTCACGACAGATTTTTTTCCTCTATAAGAGCAGTTCCCTAACATTCTCAAGAACTGATTAAAACTTTGACCAGTGGGAGTGTTCTCATCTAGCCACAGCTGCCTGTAGTTAGCAAGAACTTTTCCTATCTCCCTTATGGGGATGGACGGGAAGAGATGAGAGGCATTAAGAAATTTATAGTGCCTCTTGCTTTACGGATGTCCCACTTTAGGTCAAGCAAGAGATAATGGCTTTCCTTTTCCCTCTCGTGAACATTCATTAGGTTCACAGCGAAACTGTGATTGCTGCCGAGGTGTGTGTCGGGCATCACTGCTGTCCAGCGAAATGAGATCTTAAGCAGGGGTCAATCTTTCTTTTCAACTCTGCCTATTTTTTAAAAGCCATTGACTACCATGAGATCGACATTGTGACAAAAATGTCGACTCAAGATTCACTTTTAAAGGCTTAAACAAGGCTTCAGTAACTGTATAATATATTGTGTGTTTAATAGTCAATTACTATACCGGTAATAATAAAACACAAAATTTTGTCATGCTGAAGACTCGGTTTTACGTACTGAAATATTATGTACACACTAATTTTTCCCCCAATCACATGAAGGTTAAGTTGTCTTTAGCTGACCTGAATCTTACACTGATCATCATGTTTTATGTATTAAATAACCACAATGCCTCATTAAACCAAGCCTTCATCAAGGACACATCTCTCTGAAGCGTGTTTTTTAGGAAATAAGACATTAATCTGAAATATGCAACGGAAAATAAAGGTCACTACGATCTCGTCGGTGATTGACCTTTCGTTTGAAAGGCTTGTTGACTTTCAAAAGAGTAAAAAAAAAAAAAAAAAAAAAAAAAAAAAAAAAAAAAAACGAGTTACAAAAAATAAACACAAAAATATCAAAATTAATCCGTGACAATGAGACCACTTTAAATACACATGCACGCTAATTAAATAAATATGTAAATAAATAAATACATAAATAAATATATAAACAAACACAAATACATAACTAAATAAAATAGACTGTTAAGTATCATTTAAAAACATTTCTATAATAAATGTATTTTAATAAATGTAGTCATTTTATTTATTTATTTATTTGTTTGTTTGTTTGTTTGTTTGTTTATTTATTTATATGTTCAGTGAGATTCCATTTTGCATTTGTTTAACTTAATTCAGACTGACCTTGTAAACAATTCAGACTGCTTTAAATATCTAGACTAAAAGGTCATTTGGCTTTGCAAGGAAGAATTAACTATGGGTTTGAAAAAAAACCACACAAACGGTGACATCTCTGGTTTGGTCCATAAAATGCTCATTTGTGATCTCATGCTTCGGTTCATAATTACTATTACTTAGTAGTAGCAACAGACACGAGGAACATCAATGTGACTATCTATCTATCTATCTATCTATCTATCTATCTATCTATCTATCTATCTATCTATCTATCTATCTGTCTGTCTGTCTGTCTGTCTGTCTGTCTGTCTGTCTGTCTGTCTGTCTGTCTGTCTGTCTGTCTGTCTGTCTGTCTGTCTGTCTGTCTGTCTGTCTGTCTGTCTGTCTGGCTAGCTAGCTAGCTAGTTTGTCTGTCTACAGTATATATATCTGCCTGTTTAGTTATTTTTTCATTAATTAAATTTTGTCCTATTTTTCTATTGTCTACGATCATCAAAAAAGCATCAATTAACCAATCAATATGTATTTATTTATTTATTTATTTATTTATTTATTTATTTATTCATTTATTTATTCATTTATTGTCTTCTGTAACACAATTCTAAAAGATTTTTTTAAATTATCTTTCTTTCACTAGTGGGCCATCAGGACATCATGAGGAAAAGTCGGCCAAAACAGATCAAAACAGTTGTTAAGCTTTTTCATGAACCGTTTATACTTTTGTGTTTTTGTTTCCTGAAGAATTTGCACAAAAACACACAATTAGCCTTAATTTCAAATCCACAGAAAAAACGTAATGCACTAGAAAAAATGCACAAAAATTCATAGAAAAGTCATTTTACAAGGTTAATATTGATGCTTTTACTAAAGATGATGTTTGTGGGTGGTGCAGCTGTGGCTACAGTGCACAGCATTCTGTTATACTGCATTTCTCTATAATATTGATGGGTTCTATGGCTGGGCGTCATAATGGTGGTATTGAAATGTGGGATGACTCAGGTAGGACATCACTGAAGGCCTAGGTGTGAATTGCTTGGTCCACCACTGCTTTCAATGTATTTGTTGTTAAATCTGTTTGCTGTGGTGGACGGTAGGCAAACTTTTCCTTTTTCGGTTAAGTTTCTGAAGTGATATGGACCCGTAATGCAGTCAAGACCTGCCTAGAACTGTACATTACCTGTACACCAACTGCACGCTTTAGAACATCTGTCGACCAATCAAAATCAAGAATAAATAAATGTAATGCAATGGACTATTTTGACACTTTAAATATTTGCACAATATTAGCCTTTTTAAGGGGTTTGCATTGAGATGCTTTTCTGCTCTGGTTGTAAGGAATGATTATTTGTTAGCACCACCTATTCATCATCTGCAAAACTGTCACTTGCTGGATTTTGTATGTCGCACCATTCTGTGTAATGTTGTGTGTAAAAATTACAAGAGATCAGCATTTACATCAACCGTAGTACCCAAACCAACAACCAACATTTTCCACATTCTGCTTGCCACACTAAAGCAACGTTTCCCACATTCTGATGCTTGATATGAATAAATCTCCAACACGGTTTCAAAGCTTTCACAAGAATTCCGATAATTACTTGAACGTTCAGGTGCATAGGTGTCCCTAATGAGCTCCCTGCTGACAATCTGTCATGGCATGCTATTTTGACTTGCAATTCAGTAGTGCAACAGCTGTTCTATTGTTCGATTTGCATGACAGCTTATGTCACATTCTGTTATGACTTGAAATACATCATATCATATAAAAGGAGATAGTTTAAAAGGGTATGCAATGCATCACACAATCAATACATGCTATTTCCACAGCTTTGACCGCATCACGGTAAACTTGTAATGACAGTTGATACCGGTATATTGTACTGGGTTGAAAATGCTATTTGGGATAGTTTTTACGCTAGAACATTATGCAGTATGTGGCCTAAAACTGTCACATCATCAAACACCGAAGTACTGGTTACGGAAACATAGCACTGATGTATTATTGAGTACATGCTGTTAGGTGTTTGTGGCACGGTTTAGTAAGTCTTATAACATAAGGTTCATGTAAAGCATTAATAACACAGGGCTAGCATGTCATCTTGCTAATATGAACATAAAATCACATAAATTCATACATTCTCATCTTGCAAATGTAATAAATATGAATATGTTTATTCATTTGTATTAAAATTCTTGTAAAGATAGTGGTAGTGATGATGATGCTGATGATGATTATTAATGATAATTATTGTGTAAAAAGTTGGACATCTGACAGGAAGGTCGTTATATTAAAACCCACAAATCCACCACTGCTGGGCCCTTGTGCAAGGCCCTTAACCCTCCACTGCTCAGTTATAGAAATAAAATTATTATCATTGTAAGTCACTATAAATAAAGGCATCTGCCAGATGCCATAAATGTATTTTTATTTAATACTTTATTATTATTATTATTTTTTTAGTGGTGGATGAAGTAGACAAACCATGTACCTGAGTTAAAGTAGAGATACACTCGTAAAAATTTTACTCCAGTAAAAGGGCTCACTTTCAACTTCCAAAGTACTTTAATTTATTAAGGATATAATGTTCCTATTATTTTATTTAATCAACTTAGTTTATGCGAAGACTCAAATGTTACACACCAATCTCCTTATACAATGATATTAATGCATCAAACACTGATTGATCTTTTTTTTAAAATGATCATGAGCCAAAAACCTTTTCAACTATTAAAAAATTGTGCAAATAATCAAAACAGAATCAGGTTTATTTGCACACACAAGAAAATTGGTTCCATCTGTTAGTGACTCTCAAACTACAGACATAAATAACACTATACATTCAGCTATACACTATACATAGGGCCACGAGTGTTGTGAAAAGTTCGAGTCAGGAGCTTCTTCCATCATTTATTACCCTCTAAATGTTCTGCTTGCTGTTGAACTGATGCTGAACTAAATGTTGGCGATGATTAGATGCCACCAATCGGCGCTCGAAACGAGTTCAAAACAGAGCGCGTGCTCTACACTGATTGGTGGCTTGCTGCGTGTTTGACCAGTTAAGATTTTATCCTCATTGATAAAAAAAAGGAACGATTGATTTTGCAAAATGTAATTGAGTAAAAAAGTAAGAACTTTGAAATGTAGTGAAGTAAAAAAACAAAGATTTCCCAAATGGAAATGCTTCAGTAAAGTACAGATATACGAAAGAGATCATTTAATACAGCAACGAATTACATTTATTTTGTTACTGTCCACCATTCTTATTATAATCATCATTCTCATCATCATCATTATTTTATTAAACATCTTAAAAATGCTTTTATGGATTATCTTTGCCTTCTTTTTATCTTTGCCGGTCTTGCACAGAAACCCCGGGTTCATTTCAAGAGGTTAATATTGATGTTTCTGCTAGAGATGATGTGGGTGGTGCAGCTGTGGCTACAGTGAAAGGGGACTTGCTATATCGTGTTAATCATCTTCATCATCGTCATCCTCGTTACTCTTTTATTGTGCACTTCAAAATTTTTCAAAATGCTTTAAAAGGATTTTTTTTTTTTTTGTCTTCATTTCAAATTCTATCCATAACCCTTTTAAACCCCAACTTCAACCTGTACAGTTTCTTATTAATTGTTACGAACTTGTGAGACTGTTGTCTTTTACTGCTCGACATCATGGAACAGCTTGTAAAAGTTCTCCAGGGAAATAAATAGATAGAAAACACACACACACAAAAAAAAGAATGAAAACTCACTTTTTTTTTAATCTCTCTGCATTTTCCAGGTCCGGCTGCGAAGAAAAAATACGTGAGCTACAATGACCTTGTGATCTAAAGGACCTCATCACCAGAGGGAAGCAATCAGCGAGAAGACACGGTCTTTTGCCTTTTTTTGGGGCAAAAAACATAGAACCCAGAATGTCATGAGGAAGGGATTTTGTGTTTCTTTGGCGTACAGTGTACTCACGTCTGAGCTCCACTGTACTGTACCCATACCACTGGATAATGCTGAGGATGATTTTTACATTTTGTAGAATGTGAGCAAGAGAAAAAAGAAAGGAGAACCTGAATCAGGATGCTGATTCCCTGCCCCCTATACACACAAAAAAGGACATTTATTTATTTTGATAGGAGCCCTATTGATTGGACCAAGAATGATGTATCTGAGTAAGTAATGGCACAAATTTTAGCTCTCAGCTAATCTGTACTCTACAAGGCAGCTCTGAGCTCTTGTCCTAAACAACATGAACAACCCTCCTGAAGGCATTCTGTTGTAATAATATCTGTAATAAGCACTGTCAAGGATGAGAGCATGGTGAAGAATGGCAAAGCCTTATGGCTTTCCAATGAACTTCCAAACTGCAACTTTTGCATACTTCCACCATGCCAGGTTGTGTAGACCTCTAGCATTCCTCTGACCTTTGATGTTACATTTTTTGGTTGTTGTTTTTTTGCAATTTTCTTCTTTTTCCTTGCCTCTTGAATGCACATTATATTAAAGCCATATTCTTCTCTAGGAGATTTCCCCCCTCAAACCCAATTTACTGTGTGTGAGGTCCTCGAACCCTTTGTTTCTCTCTCTGTTTGATTCACATTTGATATATGGTACGTCGTGAGGGTTTGTAGACCGTCGACTGTGTTTTTTTTTTTCCAGTAAATCGGAAAGGATAAATGTCGCATCGAATCGTGCGATATCAAAAATTTCACGGGACTGACAGTGTTACCGTTTTTTTTCTGTTGTTTTTTTTTTTCCGAAAGGTGTTCACGTAGCAGTTGTCATGTCAATGCATGCCTGATATGTTTGATGTTGAAGTAAACTGAATATTTCACCACAGGAAGGCAATTCACGTTGGCCTGCTCTAAAGAAAATTTTTCTTTTGCTTTCATTTAGTCTTTTTTTTTTTTTTCTTTTATTAAATTCCCTTCATTCTTTTTTTCTCTGACTTCCTCCAAACTCAAGGCAGAATATGGCTTTAATTTGTTTGGGAATTTCTAACTGCCCTGCAACATATGGAGAAATTGTGAGAAAAAAAAAAAAAAAAAGAATATGAATATATATATTTAAAAAAGAAAAAAAAAAAAAGATTTCAAATGAAATAAAAAGCATGTATGTTTTATACTGTTTGTACTAAGTATATTCATGTTGCCCTTGCTGCTTATGTGCTAATATTGTGGGAGACATTTCCGTTTGGCCACTCATGCAACTTTACTGTGGTGTTGTCCAAGAATGTATCGACATGAAATAAAACCGTTGGGTTATTTTTATTTTTAAATTCACAAAAATATGTGCTTTTTTGTTTGATTTGAACAGATTTTGTTGCCTACATGGCAGCTCATCCGAGTGCTTTATGGCGATTATGGTGTCTATTTGTTTCTCCGTAAAAGGCAAAAACACACAAGGCAGTGAATGAGTGGAGGGAAGTTCTGTAGACAGATGGTTTCAAATGGGACATTTTTTGTTACTCATGTTTTTCATGCTAAGGGAGGATTGTTCTGGACATTTATAGATTTGTTTGGTCAGAGAAAATCTTCAGACTGTTGCATTACCACATTTGTTGAACAGAAAGAAAAGTGCATCCATGTGTCTCTCAAAAACCATAAAACACTCGGGTAAAATGAAGTTTATAAGTCAAAAATCATCATGATATTGAGCTGTTATATTGTGGAGGAAAACGATCAAATTCACATGATAAATGATTCTCATAATCAGTGTTTAACATGAACTTCAAGTGAAAATCTAGAACTGGGAAAACACAAGAATAACACGAGAGCAGCACACGTGCAAAAGCTGTGATTATAAAAAGAGACAAAATGTGAACTGAAACATAAATAATGAGACCTTCAGCCTTTAGCTCCATGTTCACTCAGACATCATTATCTCATTATTAACTGCCACTCATCATAACTTATATAACCCCTCCCCCATCATATCCCCACCCCAATACAACCCTATACCTTAGCATAAACCCACCCCCAACACAACCCCACCCCAATATAACCCAGGTTACGTTTATTATACAGGTCCAAAGGTCCAATTCCCAAACTTTGGGCTTATTTTCTTATTGGTTTGGTTTCATATTAAAGATTAATCAAACATACTATAAATCATAAACAGGTTGGTGGTAGGAGGATGGAGGTCTAAAAAGCTACTCACCAGCTCAGTGATTCATTGGTTAGAAATACAGCATGAGAAAAGGTGCTAAATGCAAAATGATAAACAAAATACAAGGCATATTTGTTTTGCTTTCTGGAGTTAGGTTGACTTGGATTCAAATTGCTTTCAGTCTGAAATGTAATTGCGACCCAGAGTTCTTGGAATTGGAGAGAGGCAACCTCAGTGAGACACTCTCACACTGGTCATTTTGCTCCTCTGACGATTGTTATTGGTGCATTCTCACCTGCCAAACTAAGGAAGAAATGGTTTGATAGACATTAGATTTTTTTTTATTTGATCAAATAAGCCAGAGCATTTTCTTCAGCTATAATAGCACAATAACTTACTCTTATGACAGTACACCAAACGTCTTTTTCCCCCAAATCTTCTAGGAGCCCGTGTTCCACATTACAATAAAAAGCATTGAAGATGGCATTGATTGGCAAGGTATTAGCACGCATGACCCTATGCCTAAACGACAGCGTGCAAACTCAGCAGAAAGCTCCAAATACTGCTCCTTTTCTTCCACTCGTCATGCAATGACAGGCTCGACTTTCTGTCAGGGTCAACGAGATGCTGTCTGAAGGAACAAAGCATTTTAGAGGTTCTATCGTATTACAAAGAAAACTGCACAGTTTGCAAAAATAAGCTTTAAAACTGCTGAGTCGGCCACAGATGCGACGCAACCATGTGACTTTTTGTTTTATGAGTTTATTCAATGAAAGTACTCAAGCAAACTTGTATTATATGCACTCCAAATTGATTGACACCTTAACAGCATATAACACCTAACAGTGCCTGATATTATAACTATAACTCCTGTATAATTGATATGTAATTAGAAACCTTTGTTATGTGAAAAATAACACATTTCACAGTGTGCTGTTAATCAATAACAAGGTGGTATAATAAAGCCTGCCATAATGTAGAGTTTCTGTTAGCATACAGTATTTTCCTCAAACCTAAATATTTTATTAATTTATAATACAGTGATTGGCCAGTAATTGAAATATGACCTGATTTTTATTATAAAAACATTTTTTTTTTTTTTATCCATTTACAGCTACGTTGAATATTATGGAGCATTCATGATATAAGTACTGATTTATGTTTTTACTATAGACACTGTAATGTAATGTAAAGTGATCAAAATGATGGTATTAAGAGGTGGATTGATTCAGGTACGACACTAGTGAAGGCCCAGGTGTGAAATGCATGGCCCACCTCTGCTGTATATGTTTATTCACAAAGCAGTTCCACTATCATGACAACGTTTGCCACGAATATTAGTTTGGGTTTCAGATTTCCAGAGTCGCATTGGCATATCTGCTTAAAAACATTGGTTTAAAAAAGTTAATTCCATCATAGACCAAAAAGAATTACACATTGCAGGTGCGAGCTTGAGACTGACTGAAGTCTCTACAGATAAAATGACTCCACATGCAAAAGAAAAAACAACTAATATTTCACTCCAGTGGAAACAACACTATTATAAAAGTCCATGAATAAGAAAAATTGCACAGTTGGGCACAAATAGCTGTGTTTCTGATTTGATGAGGTCTCTCACCTCTATCAAAAAAAGAAATAGCAGGTGTCAATAAACCTCAATTTGTTCTATCCACAGGAACCAAGTTATTAACCCTGCCCAGGACGTTTTTGTTCATGTTTTGGCCTTTCCATTTACTTGCGAAGGAGGCTCAGGTTATCGAGGGGAGCCTATGAAAGGTGCATTGATCTCTTTCAAGCAGCATGCTAAGTAAGTATTTGACATTTCTTCTCAGGGCTTTCTGGCAGCACTAAAACAGATTTAACTCCCTCCTGTCTGGATGTAAGTAGCAATCACACTTGTAGGTGAACAAGCCCAAGCCTTCCTTTTGTGCTCCAGATAATCATCCTGATGAAAAATGGCATGATTACATCGCGTCTACTCATCTTCAATTACAAAAATGAAATGTCAAGGATGGAGGGAAGGTTCATAAAGGTGCGTTATTGATCACTTGATATTTATTGAGGGGGCTCAGGATACTAATTACAGAGAATTGCCACAAAACCCACTCCAGGCATCCTTATTCTTGGTAATAAAATCTGTGTTGATTATAATTCAGTATAATATTCAGCACTGCAGTGAGAAAAGGGGGTGACTGAAGGTCATGGCTTAAAACATACCATAATGCATTTAGTAGCCCTGAATTTGTACTTTACTCAAGAATTTAGTAATAAATAGTAATAGACTCATAGACTCAGTTGTCACTATCACCACTGTCATGTTAAGAAAATCTCATTGCACTTCTCAATCAGATGGATTTATTAGCATGTGAGTGAACTATTAATAGTTGTAGTATTAGTAATAGTAGTACTAATATACAAAATGCATATATTTGTAAACAGGATGTTAGCTAATTGGATCAAAATGATAAATTTGCACAGGTCAGCAGATCAGGCAAACGTGAAATTGAAGAGGTCATTATCAATGTCACAGTGTGATAGAAGAGTATCTGCGAGAGTGAGAGTGAAAGTTTATAGGACTGTAGTGAGACCTGAGATGTTGTACGGTTTAGAGACATTGAGCAAAAGACAGGAGGTGGAGCTGGAAGTAGCAGAGCTAAATATATTAATGCTTTCGTTGGGAGTGACGAAGATGGACAGGATTAGAAATGAGTTTATTAGAGGGACAGCGCATGTAGGACGTTTTGGAGAGAAGGTGAGGGAGGCAAAATTGAGATGGTTTGGACATGTGTAGAGGAGGGACATGGGGTATATCGGTGGAAGAATGCTGAAGATGGAGCCGCCAGGAAGAAGGAAAAAAGTAAGGCCAAGAAAGAAGTGGATGTGGTAAAGGAAGACATGCAGGTATGTATGGAGACGGATGCTCCGCTGTGGCGACCCTTAATGAGAGCAGCCGAAAGAAGAAGAAGAAGAAGTATCAATGTCACAGCTGAATATACCTAGGCTTGGTAACATCACTTGATCAAAGACAGAGAGAGCGTAAACTTTGCAGTGTATCTTAGATAGAGAGTTTCTGTCATTGTACTTACAGTATGTGTGTGTGTGTGTGTGTGTGTGTGTGTGTGTGTGTGTGTGTGTGTGTGTGTGTCTGATCTGTGATTGTGAGTGTGTGAATGGGTGTGACGTCTGAGAGTTGGAGTAGTCAGGAATGATAAATAGAGGAATCATTTGAAACTTTGTCTTACCTTTGCTTTTCTTGCCTGTTTTGTATTCAGTAACTTTTTACGTCAAAAAACATGCCACGGTTTGGTTTTGGCCTCATCAGTCAACTACACAATTGTACTTTGAATGTTTTTTTTTTGTGAGAGAGAGAGAGAAAGAGAGAGAGAGAGAGAGAGAGAGAGAGAGAGAGAGAGAGAGAGAGAGAGAGAGAGAGAGAGAGAGAGAGAGAGAGAAACTCTGTGAACAAATCCACAGCAGTTCATACGATACTGGTATTATTCAAAACCATGAAATTCTCCATGAAACTGGGCAAATCTCCACAGAGACATTTGACATGACATGAATTTGACATGTTGTTCAAAGACAGATAAATAAAGTACTTTCCTATAAAAAGAGCGAGTCTTCAAGCGTTTTGATATCACCACGTAGTTCAGCCGGAGTAACATTTGCACTCATTCAATCAACTAATAGACAGCCAAGTAATAACACGATAAATATACAAAACACATACTGATTTAATGTTTACTAGTATACTTTTACTTTTTTTTTAGAATTACTAGTGCAGCTTGTAATGAGGGTTAAAGATTTAAAATGACTAGCTATTATGCAACCAAGCTCCTATTACTAGCATTGTTAGCATTGTACAATAATAGTGGGTCAGCTACATTCAGACCACATGAGGATTGAGGATTTACTGTAACATTGCTTTTGAAAACTAAATGACTCAGCATTATGGGGGTTTTTTACACCGCTGCTTGCTCCGGCTGTTGCATTGTCATAATTACATGACAATCCAATCAGCTGTTTTGACTATGTCTGGGTTTACCATCTGGTAAATAGCATGTTCAAGGCTCTCCACCGGTAGCACAAGACTACGCATTCACAGATTACAAAGGGTGAGTACTTTTGTAATGAAGAGACATGACAATAAATGAATAGGCCGAGCGGAATTCTGAGTAACTATTGTAGATGCAACAGCACCAGTGGCAAGGACTGTGTGTTTGTATGTCTGGTAGGGGGCATAAAAGTAGATGAAGTCACAAGTCAATGTGAGGAAACGGCACCCACACATTCTCACTTTCAATCTCTCTCTCTCTCTCTCTCTCTCTCTCTCTCTCTCTCTCTCTCTCTCTCTCTCTCTCTCTCTCTCTCTCTCTCTCTCTCTCTCTGTATGCGTCTGGCACTGATGCTGAAAAATCCATGCAGATAAATTCAGTCTCTTTCTCTCTGTGTGACTAATTGGCTTGAGATTCGACTGGCTTGAATGCAAAGTTACATTTATACATTTAAAAAATGGTGTTGAAAAACATTTGAGTTGCACTCTCATACTTCTTTTACCATTACACCGGGCCAAAGAAAGACAGGATTTTAAGAAGAACTAAAAAAAAAAAAATTAGTGGAAAAAAAAAAAAATCAATACACTGCCAATTATTTCAACAATTAATAATAATTCTTTTTTTATTAGTTTTTTTTTTTAACATACAATATGTGAACTATAAATGTTCTCCTTCTGAAATATCATACGCCTTTTCTAGATAAGATCCTGGAGAAAGTCACCGAACAGCTTGCTGTATGCTAGTAATAACCAACATGATGTGTTTCAGTTAAGCGTCAGTGCATGTTGGGAAGGCGAAAAATCTTGTGGGTATCTACTGTGGGAGGCAGGATTCTATCTGAACTCTATAAACTATATAACTATATATGAATACTTCATATATACTTTAATATAATCATTATTTCTCTTTCCCTGTTGCCCCTCAATTCTCTCTCTCTCTCTCTCTCTCTCTCTCTCTCTCTCTCTCTCTCTCTCTCTCTCTCTCTCTCTCTCTCGTTAAACATGTTTTCCCGACATACCTCTGGATGGAGTTATATTCAATTGTAGACACCTCTGTGCTCAGGATGGTTCTACATCTACAGCATAAAGATCCACAAAGTTACTAAACAACTCAAGAACTAGGAGGATGGATTTGTAATTAAAATAAACAATGGCTCAGGACTACAGTTTGGATTTCTATATTTAAGACTCTTCAGTACACTTGAACAATAATGGAACTATAATGAATTGACATCCAGTGCCACCCAAATGAGTATAGGTTCTTTTTTTGAGTCTGGTTTCTCTTAAGGTTTTTTCTTTATACCATCTCAAAGAGCTTTTGCTTGCTACAGTTGCGACTTAAATTGATAAAGAGCAATTTTATATACATTACACTGTGAGAGAAGGTCCATTGTTAAAAGCATTATACAAATAATAATGAAATAAATCGAATATATATATTCATTCAAGTCCATGAAGCCGTGACACCATTTCTGATTGGCGAGGAGGTGACAAGCACTTTGAATGTTGTAATACCAGAGATTAAACCCATCGCTACTTTTACAGCAATGTAAGTGCTTCATGCAGTGTTTTTGACTTCATGTCTGTTTTTCATGCATCACATGTATCTGTTTTCATGTATTTGTTTTCATTCATATAATATCTTCATCTTGTCTGTGGTTTTTGTATCGCATATGTGACTGTTTTTCTACATGCATTGTCCCCACAGCTGTCTCAGCATTGGTTTGTGTCTTATCGTACGCAAGTGTATTCACTTGCTTCTTTGATTTGTGTATGTATACAGTGTACAGTATGTGTACAGTATATCTGCATCCCATTGAGTCTGTTAGTTTTTGCAACGTATCTTTTTCAGTTTGCTGCATGCACCAAGCCATTTACATCCCATATTTCACTGTTTTCCCAGTTTCTTTATCTTGTTCTTGTTTCTCATTTCTCATAGTGTTGTTAGCCAATCCCTTGACCTTTGCCTGATCCAAATGGTTGACTCTGTCTGCCTCTTATAATTTATTTGCCTTTTTATACTGTTTTAATAAAACATTCTTACCCAGCACTTGCCTCCACTATCGTGTGCACCCACACTACATGATATGTAGATTCATAATTAATATCTGATTGATCATTTAAATATATATTTTTTAATTTACAGGTTTAAACATTCATGAAATACATGATAGGGCTTTTTTGTGTTTAGTATATTTAAAGATGCATTAGGAAAGGTGTTTCGAAATATGCCAAGATCAGGTCTCTAACAGTCGAATAAGTAGACTTTTACACCTTTATTCATTCTCTCTAATGTAAAAAGATCCCTGACCCAGAACAGAAGGTTTGGCGAGAGTTAGCTTTCACAACACCCCTTTCACGTCCACTCATTCATTCGAGTAGTAGCCATTTGAAAAACTTTTAGCAAAGTCCAGCTCATACTGGTTTATAAAAATGGTTACGTGTGCTGTCTGTAATCTGGTTTGGTGATTCTAATATTAGAATTATATTATTAGCATTGTTTGAATACTAAACATAATAAGCCATAGACATACTTGAGATTCAAACTATTCTGTAACTGCATTAACAGACTCCTACAGATTACTTGAGTGTAAAAGGGAATGCCTTCACTGTTCTCTTTGTCTTTGTTTGTTATAGAAAACATGTCACTCAGACAAAGAATAGCGAGTGGGTAGGGTGTTGGGTCTGTCAAAAGCACTGCAGAAAACCGAATTAGTCTGGTAATTCGTTTGTGCTTAGCTCTTGTGAAAAGAGCATATTATCACCAATACGGCAACAAATTGAAGGATTTCCTGTTAACAATTCAAGGCA
This sequence comes from Silurus aristotelis, assembly GCF_946808225.1. Lineage (NCBI taxonomy): Eukaryota > Metazoa > Chordata > Actinopteri > Siluriformes > Siluridae > Silurus > Silurus aristotelis. The sequence continues at coordinate 14,848,725 of NC_139601.1, read as the reverse complement.
AGTCCGAACACCACTCTAATTGATTATTGATCATCGGTGGGAAACAGGACAGAGAATAACCCAAGACATCACAAGACAATGCTTAGGAAGGTCACAAGGATAAAATAGACAATGTCACTTGATGAAGAATTGGACATAAAGACCACAGAGGACAAGCACACAATAGCCAACAGGAGGTAGTGTAGATAATGCAATCACAAGATTAATCATTTGGTTTAGCTTAGATACTCATAATTTTGTTTAAAAAAAAACCCTTAGCTGATTACCCTTAACCCTTAATCCCTAGCTGACTTTTTACCTTCTGACCTTCTTAACACCTACATAGTAGTTTTAAATGTCTCTATATGCTTATTCCTCTTATTTCACTTCTGGTAGGTCATAAAATAAAACATCTCTGTCATAATGGTGTCAAAATACAGCCTTTATGGGTTGTCCGGACTGATTAACTACTACAGTAACTAGTGGCTAGCGTGAAGATTTGAACTAGCTGGGCTGGAAAGGTGGGTAATCATTTTCAAAAATGGAGGGCAAAATATAATTGTGCATCTACAAACAAAATATATCAACGTGTCAAACTACATAGTGACGAGTGCATTTTCTTGTGTATGTGTTAATTGAATGTTAACACTTGAATTTTATTAAATCATAAGTATAGAGGTGTGTGTGAGACTGCTTACTGGTATTTTGATCATCCTTTAAATGATCCTACCTCCTTGCTAGCACTGTGGTGAAAGAGTGAGAAAGAGCTCATTCGGTACTGCGGGTCGCTATTCGGCAACCACAATTCCATTTTGGGTAAAATTTAAATAAAAACAATGCATTTTCAAGTATTGTCAATAAAACAAACAAACAGGATCAAACACTTAAACTGAGAATATATACAATTCTAAGGAAAAAAATATGGTCAGTGTAAATTTGATGGCTGCAACAGGTCTCAAAAAAGTTGATACAGGGCCATGTTTACCAATGTGTGGCATCACGACTCCTGTCCTTATACATCTATGAACTGAGGAGACCAGTTGCTGAAATTTTGGGATAGGAATGTACTGTGGTCCCATATGTGTCTGATACGACGTTCTAGCTGCTTAAAAGTTCTTGGTGTCCTTTGTTGTTTTTTTGTGGGGTTTTTTTTTGGTTTCATGACCTTTAAAAAGGTGAAAGGTCAGACAAGTTCAGCACCCAGACTCTTCTACTATGAAGGCGTGTCATTGTAATAGATGCAGTATGCAGTTAGCATTATCTTGCTCATATATGCATATGTTCAGCATTGATGGGGCCTTTCCAAATGTGCAAGCTGCCCATTCCACAGACACTAAGGAGAATTTTTTAACTGATTATAAACCAGATGATTCCTTTCCTCTTTAATCTGAAGGATGTGGTGTCCATGGTTTTCAAAAAGAAATAAACATTTAGATTTGTCTGACCACAGAACAGTTTCCATTTTGCCTCAGCAATTTATCTGTTTTGCAATTTTATGATGAGAAAAATTATTCTAAACTTGTTCCACAATTTGTAGACACGGTCTTTAATAGATTAGTGAAGCTCTGCCCATCTTGACTTCTGAGAGACTGGGGTTGTAGCATTTACTAGTTATCATTCAGTGCTAGTTAGTTAGAATGATAAGTCTGAACTTTCTGTCTTCATTGGCTGGCAGGTGTCAGGTAGTTCTGAACAGTTTGATCACCATTGCAATGAAAATTCTGCCTTCTAAACAACTGTAGCCAAAGAAAGATATAGGAACAGCTATACAGTGAGTGAGACAGTGATTGAAATATCTGAATGATTTTAGTGTCATTTTGCATGTAATATATCTTATATGGTCAATTTGACCATTTCTGGCAATGTGCTGAGGCACAAGATGAATTTGATGATCTGCAGAAGATAACATTAAAAAGAAAATAAATGCACAAGCATTCAACACTAACAGCTTCATAACTGTTAGAGATGTGGCACAGATGCAGGTAATTCACACATGCTAAACCTCTCTCTCTCTCTCTCTCTCTCTCTCTCTCTCTCTCTCTCTCTCTCTCTCTCTCTCTCTCTCTCTCTCTCTCTCCCTCTAGATTACCCTCTACATACATCTTGTTACTGTGATCTAAAATAGACTCATTTCTTGACACTACCAAGGGCAGAATGCACTTCAAATCTTGGGTCATTATCAGCCTGGAAGGACAATCACAGAGCTTTAAAGTTGATGGACATGAGCTTCCATGTTGCACGCTCTCCATTCTAGAATTATTGATTTTTTTCAGCTGAGCTGTCAGGACCTTCACACAGGCCATCCGCATGAGTGCATCTGAGGAATCAGTACATCCTTAAATGTTATATGACACACTGATATTACTTTATCAGCAATGTAGCCTAAAAAGCCTGTGCGGTGTCAGCCAATGGCTTTTTACTTCAAGTGTGATTTGACATGCGCTGCTGATCGTTATCTTCATTTAAGCACAATAATAAAACTGCAATGTCCTGAATCCCTTTTTTTTCTTACAAACTACTACTACAAACAAAAAGAAGAAAGGATGAGGCGTCATCATGTCAACTAGTGGTGTCTCTGGGAATATTTCTTTGGCACTTGCATGACACTTTAATAACAGGAGTTATTAAAGGCAGTGTGAATTTGATGTTTGAAATGTCTCATAACCATTATAGGACTTTGGCATGCTAGACGTGTACTGAGCTACAACTATCATGTAAGTTCAAAAATTATGAAGACAATCTTAACATACTTGACAGCATTACCAGTGAAAACGGAAAGGCTTATGTCAGGTTGTCTTGAAGGTCTTATGGAGCATAATGAACTGTACATGTATGTGTCACCAAGAGCAACAAAAAAAATCCCATCAAATGGTGTTTATCATGTCAACATTTACAATCACGAACTGTACATGTTAAAGCTCAGATCCAAATGAAACTAGATTTTATTCAGTCACACTTCATTTGTCTGTGGAAAAGTGTGGAATTGTCAGCAATGGCAAACTGTTGGCAGGTCCCAAAAGTGAATGCTTTTAATTACAGGCCTGACTAACAATTGAAACCTGCTGAAATCTGCTGTTGGCCTTGTGGAGAAAAAAATTCCTAAAACAAACAAACAACTAGTTGCTAGTGTGGGAATTTAACTTATAGTAAATATATATATATATATGTATATACTGTACAGTACTCCTCAAAAGGTACTTGTAAAAAATGTCAACACAAATTTTCAAAAACAGAAGTGTTAATAATTCATTTTTTTCTATTAGAAAAACAAAGTAAGTATACAGAAGAGAAAAAAAAAAATCAACAGCTGGGGTGACCACCCTTTGCCTTCAAAACAGAATCAATCCTTCTAGGACCTCTTTTCTAACTGCTCTTCTAGGGACATTTTTTGAAGGAACTCAGCAGGTAGGTTGTTCCAGAAATTTTGGGAAACTAACCACAGATCTTTTCTGGATGTAGGCTGTCTCAAATCCTTCTGTCTCTTCATGTAATCCCAGACTTGAAGTTATCAGGACTTTTCAGAGGTTAAAAACACTTTCAGGACTCCTTGTTTTTCTCTATGCCGAAGATACTTTGGATAATTTGGCTGTATATTTGGGTTCATTGTGAAGCTACATAAAAAATGTTGAGGTTAATCAGATACCCCCTGATGGCAAGGCATGATAGATAGGTACCTGTATCTGCCTATATTTCTCAGCATTGAGGAGAACATTGATTCTGACCAAATCTCCAACTCCATTCACAGAAATGCAGGTTCCTTGTAAGTTTGGGGTTAAGTTGCTTAGCCTTGTTTCTACCTGAGGTTTGGATTTGTTTGCAATTCTTCTATGAAGATCAATTTTTGTCCAGACAATTCTGGACAGTAGATTGCTGGACTTGGGTCCCACTGGTTTCCACCAGTTCTTTGCTGTTCACACTACTGGGTAAAGCATGACGTTTGTTCCATCTGCTGCATTAGGTGTCCTTGGACAACCACTTAATCTACAGCCCTTAACATTGCATATGGATTTGTGTTTCTTCAAAATAGCTTAAAAACAACACTTGAAACCTCAGTTTGAATTGGAATCTGGGAGAGACCTTACTGATGCAGTATGACTACATTGTGTCTTGTTGCTGTGTTTTACAATGGCGTATGACCTGTGACATGAAATTGTCTTCCACATTCTCACCTTAGTAGCCAAGTTTGGCTGTTCCTCATACAGTTTTAAGCCTCCGAAACAGATTTCTCTTTCTATAAATGACTGTTTCAACCAACATTTGAAATTGATCATCATTAGCACCTGCTTGATACAATTGAACAAATCAAACACCTGACTCTGATCCAAAAAAAATATTGAAAGTGTAAGAATTGAAAGCCAAAGTGTGGTCCCACCAAATACTAGTTTTGATTTACTTATTTTCTTCTGTTTACACATTTGCATTTGTTACATAGTGAGTGTAACATGTTACTGTAACTGACATAGTATCGTCATTGGTCCATTTAAATTTTGAGGGGAGGAGCCTCACTTATAAAGAATGAAGTGTTTGGTCAGGGGCCTGATAGCTTGTTGGATTAATAGCCACGTTTTGTTTGTGTTAAGCTTTTTTGTAAGTTTTTATTTGTTTTGTTTTTTTACTTTGTTTTTTCCACTCTCTGTTGTATACCGTTAATTAAAAATTAATTCAAGAGACTTCAGAGCCCTCTTTGCCACTATGGATGGCCAAACAACAGCATTTTATAAATTTAGAGCATTTGTACTTTACAGCATTTTGTACCACATGGTTATACTATATATTATGTATTAGCTTATTTTGTATTATCTTCCTCATTTCCATATACGTAGCTTACTGCTGTTATAGAAATGATCGGCCTGAATACTAATTTCTATTTGTCTGGCTGTGTTCTATTCAGTTTAATCACCATTCTAATTAATTTACCGGGGGTTACAGAGAAGTTGGAACCATGGTAACATACAGTTATAATGATAAATTAATTGAGACAGCTATTAAAATATAAACATTTCCTAGTTACTCTGCTGAGCTAAATGAATGATTCACAAAATAAATTTGATAAACTGGAGAACAAGAGAGTCAACCAAAAAATGGCACAGGAAGTTAACACCAACAGCTTTATTATTACAGATGCACTTATCTTCTCTCTCTCTCTCTCTCTCTCTCTCTCTCTCTCTCTCTCTCTCTCTCTCTCTCTCTCTCTCTCACACATTAAATCCCAGGTCAATTTGGAGTCTTCCAAATCCCCAGAGTCATTCAAACTTCAGAAAACAGAGAACTGAACCACCTCTTTAAACATTAACATTTACTGACATATTCTTCTAATGGAATTCTTAAGTATAGGTGCTTTAGATTTTCCTCTGCCACTCAATCCCATTCTAACACACACACACACACACACACACACACACACACACCTCCACATTAAGTCAGAAAACTCATAGGTTATCACTGTGATACGTGAAAAACTGATTTTTTTAAAAGTTTATATTGAAAGAAAATGTCAAGGTCTGGAGGGCAGGTGTTTCCTGACTGATATTTCAGTAAACAGTTTCAGTAAAACATCAAAACAGTAATGCTTGAGTCACAATGTGCCAAGTGAGGTTACTTACTAAGTAATTTTTTATATGTATATATATGAATAGTGAAATTTTGATTAACAGCTTCCTGAAAAAATGCAAGACTTCAGCATATCAATCTTAACTGGTATTAGCAAAGAAAACAGCAAAGTGTAATTCAATATACACAGTTAATTTTATCAGTTAGCAATTATCAAGAACTTATATATAGAACCTATATATATATATATATTCTGATGCATGGTTGGATATATTGCTAACTAAATTAATTAACATGAGAAAATCACTTCTATTGGCTATTTCGCACAATTCCTGATGGTGTTTCCAAAACTCCTGACTTTTACTGACTTAACAAAACAGAAGTCTTAAATTGTGGGCTGGATGAAAGAGGATGGGACCATTGAGTAGTTTTAGAAATATAACTAAGAGAATGAGTATGCAAATTCAATAACACAAATAATTTATACATCAAAAAATGATTATAACCAATACTAAGATATTGCGACACAGAAATTTTCCACTTCTGCTCTTTAGTTAGCAAGGGTGAAATATATATTTTGAAAAATATAGACAGTTAAAATTTAAAAAGAATTAATGTAATAATCAAATATTTAATGAATAATATTATAGACAGAAAGTATAAAAAAATAATTGGAATTCTGCTATAGGAAATGGTTAAAGGACATGACCTTCTTTATGCAATCTTATGGAATGGTATAAAAAAATATCCAATTTCTGGGTTAGGGTTAGTAATATTTAATATTTTTATATTACTGGCACACTATATGAAAATAACATAAAATACAGAATAAATAAATGTTTCTACATAAAAAAATTAATAAAAAATTCTTGGTTAACAAAAACAGTTTTGAAATGTTCATTATTAATGTACATTGTTCAGAATGATTTTCTACAGTATTATATATATATATATATATATATATATATATATATATATATATATATATATATATATATATATATATATATAATTATGACATAAAATGTTTATTACATTTTCTTATTAAATTACACTTAACACAATTTTTTACTAACTCTGTATTTTAAAATTGATTACCTAATAATGAAATGGTCACCACAGCTGCATATGTAAGTGAACAGTGAACTGCACTGGCGTATGAGTGGGTGGCCTGTGGAACTCGTTGGGAAAGATGAGATGAGGTTCACTGGAGATGAGACATGGACGTGACAGGCAGGAGAAGAGATGTCATGCCTAGGGGAGAGTACGATGCCCAGGGGAGCAGGTGATTGATGGGGCTTGTTTCAAAAAATTACTTTCATGATGACAGCCTGAACTCCCTCAGCATTCTCTTTGTTGGGGTCGCTAGGTGTTCTTTACCTTGTTCCTATGTGTCTTTGGTACAAACTCGAAATCAGCTAATCCTAAACTTCATTTCTATTTGAAAACTATTTCACTGTGATCATACATTTCCGTGTTAATTGTTTATTTATTCATTTTTTTATTAGACAAAGATTTCCATCCACAACCAAATTCTTGTGCACTAACTAATAATATATATTATTAGTAATATAATAATATTACTAATAACACAGTTTAATAATAATATTATACGCCTGAATAGCTCCTGAAATCTGGAGCAGGTGATTCATTGGTCTGGCTCAGACTGGGAATTCAGTGAAACTGACCTTGGAAGACTGGAAGTTCTGAGGGCCATGCTCTGATTTTAAGCGCTGCTGTTGTGCCCTTGACCAATGCATTTAACCCCTAGATCACCTGGGGAACACTGTTCCTTTTTTCTCTGTCCTTAGCAGTAGTGACCTAGAAAGAAAATGTGAACAAAGAGCAAAGTTCCTGACTGACTTAAGCTTGAACAAACAAACAAGGGCAGGTAAATACAGCTAGTAGGAAATGGTGGTAGAACCATAGAACCATGTAAACACTACTTTATAGCTATTTAAACACTTGAGCGAAGCCTGATTTCCAATGCATGAGGAAATCCCACATTCTTTCAAAGGTTTTTCGCTGATCTGCAACATAACATAACATTCATAACTTGTCATGACTGTACGAACGTAACCTTATCCTTTATTATCTTATTATTATTATTTGTATTATTATTATTATTATTATTATTATTATTATTATTATTATTTTATTTTTATTTTAATTTTATTTTATAGTCAAATTAATAAATAATTAAAATAATTTAGTTATAGTGTATTATTAATATTATTATATATTTATTTTAATTTGGTTTGTGGCTAAAAGCATTGAAGTTACTTTGATATTTTAAACTTTATTAGAAAGTTGACCCGCTTTGGTGACCCCTATTGTGAGAAGCCAGAAGAAGAAGAAGAAGAAGAAGCAGAAGAAGAAGAAAAAGAAGAAAGCAAACATTTTAACGTCAGTTAAAAAAATATTAATAAATGCCGGTTTCCTTACTAATGGAAGGAAAGTGAAAGTGTTTGGGTGAATTGTAGATTTCAAATAATAAATTAGTTTAATAATGAATTGTTCTTTGTTTTTTGTTTAACGTTTACAGTAAGCTGCCAATGTGTGTACAGTATTTTAAAGTAGACATGTCAAAATATGTTGAAAGGAAGAAGAAATTGGCATAAACACAATCAAAAGTCTTTCACATCCATGGATTGTTCCAAATATCAAACAAATTTATCCTGTATTTGCAACTTTTTACCTCAGAGTTTTGATATAATGTCACATAAGTATGAGATTCATACTATATGATGATTGCAGAAGACACATGGTGACCAAATTATTATATTCTCTTTATCATTCTAGGAAAATATAGTGAGCTATATAGTAGCCAAATTGTTTCTCTTACACAGTGGAAAGTGGCTTTAATGCAAGAAATTTTCACCTTCTTTCTTTTTAAGAAGACTTTAAAGCAAACTTCTGCATGTCATTGTTAACACAACTGATGCTTTTGTTGTTTGTCTGCAAGAAGAGTACACTTCAGCCATGTGTCAGGTCTACATTTACCATCTTCCTGCATCATGATAAGTGACATCAGGTGTCCTCGCCATCCCATTATGCTCACTCTGCCAGACTTTGGACATGTTGCGACACAGAAACTGTTGGTGTTTTTCTGTAACATGAAAGCCCCATTTCATTTCCGGACTGACAGTCACACTCGGATGACTCTGCCTTGTTTTAACTGTCTGCATTGTAGTGGTGAATTCATCCAAAGTGCATGTCTGTGTGACTACAGTAAGTGCGTGGAACAAGCCCCATGATAAATACACTCACCTAGCACTCACCTTGCACCTACTTATTCATGGCAGCAATGTAATGCATAAAATTATGCAGATTGGATCAGCAGGTTCAGTTCATGTCCATTTCAGCAATGGAAATCGGCAAAAATTGTGATTTCTGTGATTTTGACCGTGGCATGATTGCTGGTGCTAAAAAGGTTGGTTTGCTTATTTTTACTATTGCTAATCAGCTGGGACTGTTAACAACTATAGCCACTACAGTTTACTCAGTATGGTGTAAGAAAAAAAAAAAATCCAGTAAGGATTGGATGGAGTGCTACATTCTCTCAGATAGCCACTCTGATCAGGCATAACTTTATGGCCACCAATCATGCATAACATTATGACTACCTGACCACTGATTTCACTGACCACTGCAGACCAGGACCACCCCACAAGAGCTGCAGTCTCGAAGATGCTCTGACCAAGTCGTCTAGCCACAATGTGGCCCTTGTCAAAAACTTTCTTTCAGCTTCTCCCATTAGGGGGCGCCACAGCGGATCATCCGCATGTTTGATTTGGCACATGTTTTTACGCTGGATGCCCTTCCCTCCTCATTTATCCAGGCTTGGGACCAGCACTAAGGCTTGTGCAACCTAATGGCTGGGGTTGGTTCCTTGACCGGGGATCGAACCCGGGCCGCAGTGGTGAGAGCGCCGCATCCTAACCACTAGACCACCAGGGAACCTCAATGTGGCCCTTGTCAAACTCGCTCAAATCCTTACGCTTGACCATTTTTTCCGCTTCTACCACATTATCTTACAGGACAAAACATGCTGCCTACTATATCCCACCCACTAACATGTGCCATGATGAAGAGTTAATCAGTGTTATTCACATGTAATGTAATAATAGTGAGCAGAAAAGCATCTCACAGTGCACAATACCATTGCACCTTGATGGCAGATGGGTTACAAGAGCAGAAGATTATTTACCTGATTATGAGCCTGCAGTGTGCAGAGACTCACCAATACTAGACAGTTAAAGACTGGATCAGTGTGACTAATCAGAATTTTAGCACCAACTTTAACGAATCCATTAACCCGTTTTCCTGGTATGTTTTTTACTCATTAATGTCATAGTAGTGTTGTATAATAAAAAAAAAAAAAAAAAGAAAGGTGCTTTATACTTGTCACATGCACATCCGATGTAAGGAGCTGGGGTCAGAGGGCAGGGTCAGCCATGATGCAATCCCCTTGGAGCACTGGGGGTTAAGGGCTTTGCTCAGGGGCCACAAGAGTGGCTTGAACCCCGACCTTCCAATCAGTAACCCAGAGCCAGATGGCCATGTGGCTAACCAATTATGGCTAAGCAATAGTATTTCGACTGACCAGTGTGCATCCCTTCATGGCCATTTTCCACCTTTTATGGCTACTTCCAGTATGATAATTTGTCATGTCACAAACAAAGGTCATTGCAGACTGGTTTCTTGAATGTAAAAGTGGCTTTATTGTTCAGTACTTCACTGTTTAGGAGCTCTTTCTGTCACCTAGAGCTGAAACCAGTAGAACACCTCCTTTGGGGTGTAATAGAACAGGAGTTTTTCTAAATCTGCTGGAATTGTGTTATGCAATATCCTTAACATAGTCCAGAATCTCAAAGGAATGTTTCCAATATCTTGTAGATTCCATGCAGCAAAAATGGCAAAGGGAGCCCCTAAACAGTTTAAGTATAGTGTTGGTAATAAAGTGCTCAGGGAGAGATGTTGCTTGATGTTGTGACTTAAAGCTAAGCTTTTCCTGTTGTTCATTTTGTCCTTCTGGAAGAATGTAAGCCCAATGAAAATTGAAACAGATGTGTGATTTGTTAGTATCAAAAAAACATTTTTCTTTTCAGTTTTCTGACTAAAATGGAAAACTGCTCTGATGGTATGCCAGATGCTTTGTACATCTGTACAACAAACCTAGATGCATAAGCAATTTTTTGGACGATTTATACTTTTGTCCCAGATGCAAACAGTCTGAAATTTGATTTTCAATCTCTTGTAGGAAAACATGTTGTGCAACATTTCACATGCACATTCATTAAGAAGAATGATGCTTTATCATCATTTGCAAGTGGGACAAAATCCAATCCAAGCAAATAACCAAGCAGTTGAGGGTCTTGTTGATGGATCATTGGCCCCTAGGCAGCCTGGGAATTAGCTGACAACCTCCCACTTTCTAACAATGTCTATGTTATCCATAGGTGTTTGAAAACAGACTGGAGAACATTCGGTGCAAAATCCCACAATAGAGCACAATAAGTCGTGCCCAAATGATGTATAAATGCTAGTAAAAGTTCAAAAGACTAATTTTCTTTTCCTCTAATAAAAATTGCTGATTTAAATCAACATATGAATATGAAATGAATATGAACTAGAATGATTAACTAAACCCCCCTTCTCACATTAGGTTTTGGAGGAGTTCTACTCAGGTTTCTTTCATTAATTGCTGCCTTTAATTTCTGTCAAATTTAAATGGACCATTTTTGGATTTTATTGATATGAAAAGAAAAATCGTCAGTATATATTTGACCAAACAAACATGCCCAGTACAGAATGTACAGTATGTAAAACAGTATTATAGTTGGCCAATTTTTAAGATGTTTAAAAGGCCACAAATCTAACAACTGAAACTGTAATTTATAATTAGAGCGCGACTTCATAAGCTGCTGATCTTTCCTTTACATTATGTCATAACTGAAATTGTGTTAATTTGTTAATTATAACTAAATGTTTTTTAGTTGTCCTGAGTAAGTACATATTTAATCAATTATCTATCATTATTTTGCACAATTTTATATAATTTATTTGTGTAGGGGATCTGGCATTGCAGACTTTGATTAAAGAATGCAGATAAGAATGCATCAGAGAACAACAAAAGATCTATTTATGAATTTGTGAAGTGATTTTGAAAGTCTATAGTATAAAGTCTTTAGTCATTTCTAGTTTCTAGGGTCACTCGTCACTTTGTTTTTCAAAGTCCGGTTCCACAGAAATAGCTGCCCTTAAATTTTCTAACCAAATGAGCTTAGCATTATTCCAGCTTTCATTCTCAGTAGAGGAAAACCTGTTCAAGTTTCTCCTAAATGCAATAGATATTTGTTACGCCATTGGAATGCCCAGTGCCCAGTGGGAATGCTAATATTTTAGTTGTACACTGTTGTATGTACTGATCCCTGCCAACCTCAGTAAATCTTCCCTGCTGCATTTTCACCACATACCACCTACTTGCAAGGTTTTATTTTCACATTCATTTTAAATATTAAGCAGGCCTTTACCCACAAGCAGAGGTCTTATAGTCCTGCTTCTTTCACTCCTGTAGCTTAGTCTCTACTTTACAGTGCAAAAAAGGCACTTTGTATTTTACTCTTTTTATTTTCCATGCCCTTCTGTAAAAGTAGCCAAGTGTGTGTGGGAGCTGTGAAGATAAATGGTTTCCTCCATGTTCCTTTAAATCAAACCACAGAAACTTTCCGCCCTAATCATGTTTCACGCCAACGTCATTGTCATGGTTGATTTATTGTAAATGCTTACACCTTCACATCAACCTAACATTTGTGTGTGTGGATAGAAATAGAAAGAAAGAAAGAAAGAAAGAAAGAAAGAAAGAAAGAAAGTAAGAAAGAAAGAAAGAAAGAAAGAAAGAAAGAAAGAAAGAAAGAAAGAAAGAAAGAAAGAAAGAAAGAAAGAAAAACTATTGAAATGTTCCTTAAAAATAAATACTGTTTGTTCTGGCAGTAAATAAATGCACATATAGTATCTCACAGAAGTGAGTACACCCCTTATTTCTCAAGGGACAATACTAATACTAATAAAACGTGGATATATTTAAGAGTAGTCAATGTGCAACTTGTATAGCAGATTTACTGTCCTCTAAAAGTAACTCAACATACAGCCATTATTGTCAAAATAGCTGGCAACAAAAGTGAGTACACCCAAAGTGAACATGCCAAAACCATGTTCAAAGTGTCAATATTTTATGTGAGCACCATTGTTATCTAGCACTGCTTTGATAATAATAATAATAATAATAATAATAATAATAATAATAATAATAATAATAATAATAATAATAATAATAATAATAATAATAATAATATGTTCCTTATTATTGTTCCTTATAATATGTAAACAGAACAACAACAAAAACCTTAGCAAATTAACATTGTGGTTAGTTTTTTAGGTCGACCAACACAAAAATTGAAAGTGCAATAAAGCAGCCCACATCCCAGACACACATTCTGATTCCATGACTTTACATTTAGTATCTTGCAACTTCATTAAGGTGTGTGCAATAAAAGTAAAAATATGAACAGAATATAAAAAAAATAAAAAATTGCAAAAGTAATATACAAGTTGGAATCAAGAAAGTACTTTATTTTGTCTGTTTACATACTATCACCTTCAAAATAGTACCCTTGCAAGGCAATACAGCACTCTCAGCGTTCCTGACATTTCTGGATTGTGTTCTGGAAGTCTCCTTTTCAAAGTGTGTCAAGCACCTTCTGTGATTTGCGCTGGATTTCCGCAATGGTGTCAAAACAGTGACCTTTGAGCTGGATGTTTATTTTCAAGAAGGGGCAAAGTCTGCAGGAGCCAAACCTGGTGAGTGCGGAAATGAGATCATGTTGTTTACGGCGAGAAACTCACATGTGAGGAGAGCTCGGTGATAGGGTGCGTGCATGGTCTGAATAGCAAACATGGTAATGCACATTTTTAAAATACCACAAGTTGCACTGCTCCCAATGTACACAGGACAATGTCTTTTGGCACATTGACGTATACAGTTCGGTGCTCCCTTTTACTATGCGTGCAGCCTTGTGCTGCCATCTGTTGACGTATAACAAAACTAGTTTCTAAACTTTTTGATACCACCTTGTAATGTGCTGGATCAAAAGGTATTTTATAATATTCAAAATGATAGAGGTGGAAGCCATGTTGTTACATGTTGTCCAGCTGAGGATGCCATTATGCCCCATTGAGCATAACATTGTGCCTCCGTGCCCCGGTGAGGGTGTTGCTCTTTTTTCCTGCTCAGATGAGAGCATCCCTCTGCATGCCTGCTCTGATGAGGCCATTGCTCCCCACTTGGATTTAGACTCAGACTTTATCCTACCCATGCCTTATAGTCACTTTTGCTCATGGACTGACACAGAAAATAGGACTTCTCCAACTGGCCAGGACCCCCTGGGAATGGACCCTTTTACATGTCAGGAATAATGCCTTATAGAGGCGGCTCTGTCAGGATTATGACTTGGGAATCCATTATTAAACAGGCACTTCGTTGTTTGTCACATGTCACTGATCTCACCCACCTGGTGCTTGTCATCTTGATTAGCACTTGTGTATACTATCATGTGCTTATCCCAACTGAATGTAAGAAACTTTCCTTGTTTAAATATTGATGCAAGTTGTGTACTCTGAATTTAACTGACTGACTTCAGAGCGAAGGATTCCAACTAGACATAGAATATACATCTGTTAAGATGTTCAAGACCTGGTAAAACGCTTCTCTTTTTTATACTTAGACCTTTAAGAATAAAACTTGGAACAGAGTTTACTTCCCCCCTTGCCATGCCGAAGAAGGCTACTGAAGATGCCAATGGATTTAAAATGCTCAGGGACAAAATAAACAGAGACACAACAGAAGTGTAAAAAAGCAAAAGCATGATTACGTGCTTTACGCACCAAGGAGTGTGTGAATAGACCACTGACCTTTGAAGTGTTGATTTTAGCCTTGCGTGGAGGAGTGGTGTACAATCTCGCTCAGCAGGTTGCTGAAGCACACAGGTTTTTATTTTGCCAACGATGACGATTGCTATGTCGAAAACCACAGGGAATCTAAAATCAAGTGTCGACCTCCAGCCAGGCTTTTGATAAGCAAATGAAATCAGCCAATAAACAAGAAAAGTTTCAAGCTTGCTATCTTTCTAAGTTGTTCTTAATAGGCAAATTTAGCTATAAATGAATCCCAAAAGCACAGTTTGTGCATTAGACCCATTGAGTTTAATGGGAGTGCGTTCCCTGGAGGGTGTATTTACCAGTTCACTTTATAAAATTAATGTCAGCAATAACCCATTATTGCAAATAATGCTTATGCAAAGAGTTCTGATTTATTGATTTTACCTCAGAAGATGCTTCTGATCAAATACAACTCTGCATTTTCTTTATGATGGATAGAAAGTTTAGCCTCGGTACTGTTAAAAATGTCAGACTTTTTTTTTTTGTAAGATAGATCTTCTGATATTAAAGAAACTCCCCTCCCCTACAATTTTAATTCAATTTCAACCAACTTTCTTCAGATCAGTCTTTGAAGTGGACCTGGAAGGACAGTATCTGGCACTTCACAACTCCATGATAACTGGTTCAATCATGACCTTGTGTTGCCGTCTTTAAGAAGTTTCCTTATGTCCAAAACATTTAGGTAGATGGCTTTTGAAATTTTTTGCTACATTAAACTACACCTGGGTGCCGTAGCATTGCTATGAAGGTGTTTTCCAACCTCTGCCTCCAGTGCTCCTGGGAAAGGCTTTATCATGTAAAGGGTTAATAAAGTTTAAATAATGAATGAAGATAATTAAGTACATTTGAGAAATGTGGAGAATCTATCTCTCACTGGTAGAAAAAATTAACCATACTCTAATATGTAGCTGCCATTATTGCTGTCTGCAAAAGTCAAAATACTTTATTACACACAGTTACAAAACGTACAAGTACTTAGTACTGTAAGTAGTAGATTTGAAAAGGAAACCTCCTGTTCAGCATAAAAATAAATAAATAAATTGTTTATGACTAACAAGCTTCTTCTTTTTCTTTCGGCTTCTCCCATTAGGGGTCGCCACAGCGGATCATGTCTCCATACCCCCCCTGTCCTCTACATCTGACTCTTTCAAACCAACTACCTGCATGTCTTCCTTCACCACATCTAAATACCTTCTCCTTGGTCTTTCTCTTTTCCTCCTTCCTGGTGGCTCCATCCTCAGCATTCTACTGATATACCCAATGTCCCTCCTCTGCACATGTCCAAACCATCTCAATCTCGCCTCCCTCACCTTGTCTCCAAAATGTCCTACATGCGCTGTCCCTCTATAAACTTGTTTCCTATCCTGTCCATCGTCGTCACTCCCAACGAAAACCTCATCTTCAGCTCTGCTACCTCCAGCTCCACCTCCTGTCTTTCACTCAATGCCACTGTCTCTAAACCATTCAACATCTCAGGTCTCACCACAGTCCTATAAACTTTCCCTTTCACTCTTGCAGATACCCTTCTATTACAAATCACTGCTGTCACTCTTCTCCACCCACTCCACCCTGCACTCTTTTCTTCACTTCTCTAACACACTCTCCATTACTTTGTACTGTTGACCCCAGGTACCTGAACTCCACCTCCACCTTCACCACCTCTTCTCCCTGCAACCGCACCCCTCCACTCACATCAGAGTCTAGGGAGACTCCTGTCTGACCTCGTCCGTCAACCTGTCCATCACCACTGCAGACAGGAAAGGGCTCAAAGCCAATCCTTGATGCAGTCCAAACACAACCTTGTTGTGTCAGTCTGTCGATCCTACTGCACACTTTACTGCTGTCACACTGTCCTCATACTTGTCCTGCACCACTCTCACACCTGACTTCCGCATACAATACCACAACTCTCTCGCCAACCCTGTCATACGCGTTCTCTAAATCCACAAACACACAATTCAACTTCTCCATCAACATTCTTAAAGCAAATAAGGCATCTGTGGTGCTCTTTTTCGGCATGAAACCATACTGTTGCTAACAGAATGTCACCTCTTCTCTCAGCCTGGCTTCCACTACTCTTTCCTATAACTTCATGGTGTGACTGATCAACTAAAAACTCCACTGCCATCTCTCCTAAACATCTCCACGCTTCTACCAGTATGTCCTCTGGTCCAACCAACTCTCCACTCTTTATCCTCTTAATCGCTGCTCTCACTTCCTCCTTACTAATCCTATCCACTTCCTGCTTCACCATCTCAACACCATCCAACCTTCTCTCTCTAATTTTCCTTATTCCACCACCAAATCTCTTTGTCTTCTTTTCTTTTTCCAGATGTCAAACCAAGCACTTTTCTAGCTGTCTCCCTTATCACTTCTGCAGTAGTTGCCCAATCATCCCTAACCTTTTCACCACCACTGAGCCCCTGTCTGACCTCTTCAAATAATCTCACACTACAGTCTTCCTCCTTTAGTTTTCACTATCTTATTCATTGTTTAGTCCTCAGTCTCCTACTCTTCTTCTTCACCTCCAAAACCATCCTACAGACCACCATCCGATGCTGTCTAGCTACACTGTCCCCTGCCAACACCTTACAGTCTCCAATCTCCTTCAGGTTGCATCTTCTACATAGAACATATTCCATCTGTGTGCACCTTCCTCCACTCTTGTACGTCACCCTATAATCCTCCTTCTTCTTCACCATTGCATTTCCATCCTTTTAGCAAAATATCCAGAATAGAAGAACAGAATAGAATAGAAAAAATAGAATTTGTCCCATATACATTACAGCACAGTGAAATTTGTACTTCGCATATATTAGCTTGCTTAGAAGCTGGGGTCAGAGCGCAGGGTCGGCCATGATGCGGAGCCCCTGGAGCACAGAGGGTTAAGGACCTTGCTCTAAATGGCTAGCTTACACTGCTATAATCATTTTCATGAGCTGCGAGTATAGAAAAATAGCTCTTGAAATAATGGAAAGAAAACATTGCCATACTGGCAGCTCATGGTACAACCCTCAAAAAAAAAGAAAATAATTATATATATATATACAGTACAGACCAAATGTTTGGACACACCTTCTCATTCAAAGAGTTTTCTTTATGGCATCAAAACTGAAGGCATCAAAACTATGAATTAACACATGTGGAATTATATACATAACAAAAAAGTGTGAAACAACTGAAAAATATGTCATATTGTAGGTTCTTCAAAGTACCAACCTTTTGCTTAGATTACTGCTTTACACACTCTTGCCATTATCTTGATGCCTACTTTGAAGAACCTACAATATGACATATTTTCAGTTCACTTTTTTGTTATGTATATAATTCCACATGTGTTCATTCATAGTTTTGATGCCTTCAGTGTGACTACAATTTTCATAGTCATGAAAATAAAGAAAACTCTTTGAATGAGCAGGTGTGTCCAAACTTTTGGTCTGTACTGTATATATATATATATATATATATATATATATATATATATATATATATATATATATATATATATATATATATATATATATATATATATATATTTATTTATTTATTTTTGGTTGGATGGTTGTTTATCATACATTTATTGCTCAAAATATTTGTATCTAGATTTAAAAGTATAGTTTGTACATGTTTTTATTTAGGTATGTATGCATGTACGTAATTATGTATTTATTTATTCATTAAGTGCCCCCCAATCTCTATATCTTACGTAAGTGAGTTCACCCCTTACATTTCAGCAACCATTTTGGTATATCTTCTCAAAAAATACTGGAGAACCCCAAATTATGTAAATCATCAAAACAGGCACAGGTTTTGTATTATATCTGTGCACATACTTTACTTTTCTCTTTTTATGAAACAGCACAAAAAGTCCTGAAGTTTTGAAGTTTTCCCTCACCGCCTATATTTTCCCATTTACCTGATCATTATAGACATTATAGATATATTTATTCCGCTGTCTGCTCACAGCTCTGCCAGGCAAAACTCAAGCCTGCCTGTGTGTATGTGTGTTTTGGCAGATTGTGGGGTGTGTGCAAGCCCTGACGTCCCTCCCACCAATCAACACCCAACTTATCAAATGTGTGTGTGGGCTAATTGCACTGTCAGACGCTCTTGAAAGCCTTAATGACTCTGTGCACCCAAAATACGCAGCCCTGAAATAGTGTGAGGCAGATCCCTCTGTAATTGGATGGAACGGTTTGCGTCCCGACAGGAGAACCAGAAAGAACCGTGAACACGCTGTCAGTGACTAGGGCGACAGCAGCCATTATGGCAAAAGCAAGAAGTCTGCTGAGGAGATAAAGCTCTAAAGAGTCTTATCCACCTGTCACATGCTCTATATATTAACTGGACAGGATTTCCATATCTTGGGTCAGCAAAGAAGAGAAAGCCATGAGCTAGCCAACTAATAAGGTTATGCAAATGAATTTTAAGTATCTTTAGCTATGTATGCGGTTATCTATGGCAGACTCGGGAGAAAAGGCTTTGTGCTCTTTGTAGAAGTGCCGTTAACACCTGCCTTTTTCATTGATAAAGGGCTTACGAATGTCTGGGAGTAATAAACTCAGGGGAGTGAGCGTGTGTTGGAAAACTCTTAGAAACCGAATATTCTGTCTCTCTGCATTTATTTAAAAGCTAATGAAGGTTTCAAGGTTATACACAAATCTCATATTTATAAAATTTTAATAATGATTTCAAATCTGCAGTTTAGTGTGCATTATAAGAGGCACTATAGCTATATTTGCACATCCTAGTTTTTACAATTGCATGCTAACCCTAAATACTAATCTAAATCTGTGACTTTCTCCAGTTTGTCCACATTCTAAATATGATCCTTTTTGAATAAAAAAAAAGCACACAACTAAGCACCGACTGATTGTTGTTAGCATACACTATATGGGAAAAAGTATAGCAGTAAATGACTTTTCCAGCTGTGTGTTTGTTCCACAATTGTTAGCATAAAGCTGGACGCACACAGTTCTTTGGATGTATATTTCCCCTTCACTTGAACTAGGAGACTCAAACCTGTTCCAGTCTGACAATGTTTTTGCGCACATATCCAGCTCTATGAAGATATGATTTACATCATTTTGAATATGAGATTTTAAGTGGCCTGCTATAGAGCTGTGCCCTCATTCCCTATTGAACATGAGTGATGATTTGGAATGCTGACTGCACCCCCAGGTCTCCTTACTCTACCTGCTCTACCTGAAAGTGTATCTGCTCAGGGACTTTTTCCATGACTTTACTATGCCTTTGTATTTTTGATTGCTCTTTGCAGATTTACCCCTTTGTCAATGTTTTTTTTTAATCTTGCCCTGTTTAATCTGTCTGTTTATCATCTAACCATTGGCTGTTTTCTGATCTTGATCTCATCTCTCAATTTTAGATTCTGTGCTAAACTGTCACTCAAGCTGGTAAACTTGTGATTGCATTTGTCTGTGAAATCTGCATATGATAACAATAAGATTTACCAAATCACTCGCTTTGATCTTGAAAAGATACTACTACTAATTCTCTAAATAATAATGATAATAATAATAATAATAATAATAATAATAATAATAATAATAATAATAATCTCAATAATGTGGCCATGCATTAGGCTATTGGTAGCGTTCCGCCCCGCTTACCCCTGGGATAATAATGGTGAATTTTTCACATGTATTTGTTGAACAAAATATTAGAAATTCTATCATTTTCATGATGCATTAGTACATATGGTTTAATTAAAGGTATCCCAACTGAACATCTGGGACACCATATGGGGTTAGCTCACAGCAAATAAATAAATCAGTTAATAATAACTGATATATATATATATATATATATATATATATATATATATATATATATATATATATATATATATATATATATATATATATAAATATATAAAAAACTATTTTTGGAAAAAAAATTAATGTGCCTTGAGTTGATTTCATGTATTTAAGAACAATCTGTAATTCGTTGAATATTATATTAATTTTATCAATTTTGTCCTGACATAATAATGAAAGAAAATAAACCAAAACACACACACACACACACACACACACACACACACACACACACAAACACACACACCCATGCACACACATGCACGTACACACGCACACACACACATGCGCAAACGCACACACACACACACACACACACACACACACACACACACACACACACAGTTTGTCATCTTACGAACCTCAAAGCACCTAAACATCTTCCTTGAAAACTTTATCATGTTTGCAAAATAAAACAAAATAATCCAAAATATTACCTCTAACTTTACAAATCACTGACACTGGAGATTTCCAAAAGTCCAAAAGTCTCCAAAGACTCCTTACATTACAAAAAAAAGTCATCCCAGTGTAACGTCATTAAATAAAGTAAAATAAACCCTAAAAATACATAAACCTCCCAATTATTCATTTGCAATGTCAATATACAGTATAACTACATCATAAACCCTAATAATGTGACCATAAATAATAATAAGTCATTAAGTACACAAGCTGAGAAACAAAGAAAAAAATAGAAAACAAAACATCTCATATAGCGTATGAGAATAAAATTAAGCAAACAAACATAAAACCAAATCATCTGGCGCCATCCTTTTAAAACATTAGTGTCATGCTCGGATCAAGAGTCGGAGACCAGAATACAGTCAGTACGTTTTATTTGCACAGACAGAAGCTTGGGTAGAAGCATAAACTGGAAAACGGGTCAAATCCGAAACAGGGGAAGTCCAGGGATGATCGCTGTATGAACTGTAGATCGGACGTTGAGTGAGTGAGAACTGGGGCCTTATAAAGGAGAGCGTAGATTGGACACAGGTGAAGGTAATTAGTATGAAGGCGAGGCGCTGCGAGTGTTTTGAGTGCAGGGGGGAGGCGTGGCTGGTGGTTCCTTGACAATTAGATCGAGATGAACTTGAGTATTTTCCTGAATGCTAGTGATGTGAATGAACCCTTCATGGCTTTTAATATATATCTGTAGCCATTTTGCTCACAGTAACATGAACTGATCAAGTCAGTACAACATTCTGCATAACATCTTCCAGAACATGTTCATCAAACATATGCTATATAAAAAGTTAAATGTATTTATTTTTTGCTTTATCGTTTTTAACTGATATTAATTATTCATCATTTCTATATATTTAGAAAATGTATTACTTGGGCTGATGTTTCCAGCGTGAACTCTTGACAGCTGCATTCTCTTCAATTATGTGCGGATTTATTTCGGGATGTGTATGTTTAAACGAGCTGCAACCTGTTGTGTACATAAACAGTGGTTGTGCAACTGGTCAGTATTTGACATTATTTATTCGGTCTTGGTTGCATCGTGTCTTGCAAGTGCACAATCACCCATGTAGATGCATAACTTGTTGACTCATATTAAAGCACAAAACACAAAAGATATGCTTTGGGGGCTCTTTTTAATATTCTTTATGGTTATTTTCCCAACTTTAAGTACAGCATGGAAGTAGGACATCTCTCCTTCCTAATCTCTCTTTTATTCCCAATAGCCTTTATCCTGGAGACACGTATCCTATCACTGGCCAATGCTGGATTCAAGATAAGATTGAAGAGTCACTCCTAATTGAACACTTACTGTGCAATAGCCCAGAAGGGACAGCCTAAGCCATGAAAAAGATAATACAGTAGGGATTGAGCATATCTGTAAATCATCTAAAGCATCACAGGAGCTCACTGGATGGATAAGAAAAGTGGATATCATTATCTAGTGCACTTTTCTTGTATATGTACTGTAAAATATGCAGGTGTTGCAGGAGGACGGGTTTCGGCTTACAGACCAGCACTTTGTCACAGATAACATGGTGATGGCGATGTACTTACAAAAGGTAAAAAAAATAAAATAAATGACGATGTGCGATGCAAGAAAGAAAAAAGTTCTATTCATGACATATCTTGCCTTTGTGTAGAACATCCATTCTTCTGGGAAGATGTTCCACTACGTTTTTGCAGAGTGCTTATGATGGTCTGGGGGGCAGTCAGCATTCCAGTTCATCCCATAGGTGTTTAATAGGGTTGAGGTTCTATTTTAATTCATGTAAACCATATCGTTAGAAAGCCGTCTTTGTGCACAATGTGCATGTTAATGCTGGATCAGGTTTGGATCTCCAAGTTCAAGTAAAGGAAAAATTGGAGGCTTACAAATCCAATACATATCATACAATTGTGTGAGGAATATCCACATATGGCTGGAAAATGTAAGTGTCCTAACAGCTTTGTACATATAGTGTATATCAGTTACTCGACCCCCCCCCCCCCCCCATCCTGTTATGGTTTTGTTTACAATAAAAAAAATACATGCCAAAAAGTACAAACATACTTAACGAAAAATTCAAGACGTAATGTGTGAACTTCACTATGTTGGATTGCAAGTGCATCTATTTAAATATGATCAATAAATCAATAAGAAATAATGAAAATCAGGCATTAATATATTTATGTAACATACATGTTTTTACATTTCAATTTTTTAAATCTTGCCATCAGTCAAAGATGCGCAGTGTTACTTGATCACATTGCCACTTTCAGAGAGGGCACAGGTAATGTGAAGCCGGAATAAGTAGGCATTTTGCTTCAAATGGAATGCAGTGGTGCCAGGAAAAAGTCGTAGAAAGAACGCCTTCCTCCCACTTCCCCCACACACATTAACTCTGCCCACTTCACTAACACAGACCGCAGCAGACACCGGCGAGATGCTAGCTAATCTCCTCCATGCTGAACTAAAGGGCAGAAGGTGCAGGATGTAACAGGTCAGAGCATATAGATGAGAATGCATGATGTAAGATGCAGTAGTGCTTCAGCTGTATGTGTGCATGTGTCTAGCCATTTCAAACATGTCTTCCATTTTAAACAGTTTTTAACACAGTGTGGTACAAAAAAAAAAGCACCATATTAATTAGGTGGTCATTTTGAGCTTTGTGTTTGATTTGAATTTAGAAACAAAAGGAGGGTGAAGTGCACAGTGTGGCGTTGATTTGAGGATTTTTTTTAACACTGTCGAGAACTGAAGTGGGATTTGAAAGGTAAAGTTGGCAAAAAAATTATATAGATTTGGTACAATTTTTACCAGAGAGAAATATATGAATTAGAATAACTATATCTTATCTTAACTATTTTACAGCAGCCCTGTAGCTCTCAACATTACTAAACTATCAATCATTTAACGCACACCTTTCCAGCCAATCGGAATCGATCGTCTGAGTACAGGTCATGGTATAAACACATACACTGCTTATATATAAAACGGATGATTCCTTAAATATACCTGACGATTGACTTTAAATAAATACAGTGAAGCGCTCTGAACTCCATTGTCCTAATACAAAGGAAATCCTATTAAAATTGTTCTTAAAAAGTAGTTAATGTAATGTAATGTAATGTAATACATCACTTTTAACCCTAACCCTAACCCTAACCCAGTGAGGTGAAATCCAATCGTAGTGATTAGCTGTTAAATGAACAGACTGTGATTATATGATATAAGCTCTGCTAACAGTTCCATTCTTGCCACTGGAAAGCAGCTGGAATTGCTAAACGCGATGTATGTGCATGTTTCTGAAATCAAATCCTCTCACTCCGAGAGCCTCCTGAGCCATCTTATTTTCAGACTGACTATCCGATGGTTACTAATGTACAAGTATTGCTTGTCTCTTACCAGACAGACATTTTTTTTTTCAGTATCTGTGTAGCTACTTGATGCAGCTAGCCAATAAAATGTGATAATATGCTATAAAAGTAGTATGGTTGTGTTAGTTGCCAAATAAATAGCTACCTATAATTTGTGATACATCCCAAGCGGTTAAACAAACATAGCTAACGGGAGAAAATAGACAGTATGGATGGATGTGTACGGTGTAGCCCATAATGCCAATGACGAGGTCTTCGTTTACATGTTTTGTGCGAAAAATGTATCTCTGGGATAACTTTTTGTTACCTTCCCCTAAACCATAATGTTGAACAATCTTTGTTTTCGGGTCATTTAAGAGTTGTTTTGAGACCCCCATGTTGCCACTCTTTAGAGGAGAGTTAAAGAGAACAACAACTTGCAATTGGCCACCTCAAATACCTTTTCTCATGATGGGATGCACCTGTCTATGAAGTTCAAGGCTTAATGAGCTCACCAAACCAATTGTGTGTTCCAATTAATCAGTGCTAAGTAGTTACAGGTATTCAAATCAACAAAATGACAAGGGTGCCTAAATTTATGCACCTGTCTAATTTTGTTTTGATGCTTATTGTGCATTTTGTGTTAATCCAAACTATATCTAAACCTCATTTCACTACTGAAATATTACTGTGTCCCTCAGTTATTTGATAGATCAAAATAAAATTGCTGATCCAAACACCCAAATATTTATAAATGAAAATCATGGACATTGTCAGGGATTTCTAAACGTTTGCATACACCTGTATGTATCTCAGAAAAAGGGCATTCAGAATATCACAGTACATGTTGGAATCCATGTTGGAATCCATGTTTTCCCCAAAGAACCACAGCTCCCCAGTACCAGCAGCACCATGCTTGACTGTAGGCAGTTTTCTTGGTACTCCCCACCAGGCACTCCTCAGCCACACATGCTGGACACAATCTGAGCCAAACAAGTTTATTTCAGTCTCATGAGACCACAGGACATGGTTCCAGTAATTCATGCTCTTGGACATTATTTCTTTGATGGACCCTTGCAAAGCCTGTTCCGAGTGGAACCTGTCTTGGAAAACCTCTGTACTGTACTGTGTTGTAACTCATTTTCAGGGTGTTACCAATCTTTGTATAGCCTAGGCTATCTTTGTGGAGAGCAACAATTCTAATTCTCAAATCCTAAGAGAGTTCTTCACCATGTTGAAGATCCAGTGCTCAGTATGTTGTACTCAATTGTTCTGAAAGCATCAAATTCAACTGCTCTATTACAAGATATACAAATTTGTATAGTCATGTCAAGCAGAAAAAAACATGAACATGATGAATGGGACATGTGGCTTTGCATAGTTAAATGACATACAGCTGTTATCACATGGGTGTATTTACTTTTGTTGCCAGCTACTTTGACAATAATGGCTGTATGTTGAGTTACTTTCAGAGGACAGTAAATATATACTGCTATACAAGCTGCACATTGACTACTCTAAAATATCTCTAAGTTTTATTTCTATTGTATTGTCCTTTGAGAAGATATACTAAAATGCTTGCACATTATATATATATATATATATATATATATATATGTGAAGAATAAAAAACTAAATCTGATCTAATGGTACTGTGAGGTGCCTGAATAACGTAATAAACACATCCACACTAGTTATTATGTCTAGACATATGCATTTTCTAAGCTATTCAAGTGTCACATAATGGAATGAAATACAATAGGAGTTACTCAGTAGTTGCTCCACATGAGAAGTCATTCAGGTCGGAGATTCGAGCCCCGGTATCACCAAGCTGCCATTCTTGGGCCTTTGAGCAAGGCGCTTACACCTCTGTGCTCCAGGTGTGTCGATCATGGCTGACACTAGCTATTCTGTTTAAGAACAAATAGTTCCTTTATTACAGTAATAGACTTTATGTTCTTTCTAGGCCTTGATCATTCAGAAGACATGTTTGCATGTTTGATTAGATTAGCTAGGCCGGTTGGGCAGCTCTGGAATGACAAGGACCATTAGTTGAAATCAAGTAGAGGTTAAATAATAGCTAAATTCACTGTACATTCGTGTGTCTTTTGCATCGAAGCACATTACCAGCAACTGTAGCTGTTAATATCATATCATCATAATTTTGTGGGGTTTTTACACTTGTAGTTTAGTGGACTTGGAATTTTTGGAATTTGAACAACCTCTAATCCAATCCAAATCCTAAATACCTACAGACCAAATTCATTTTGGAATTGTCTGCCTTATGATTAATGCTTTTTTTTTTTTTTTTTTTTTTTTACTGCATTTCACTTATACTTCAAGACAGCTACCATAGTTTTATTTCTAAAATATAAAAAAGGGTTATTTACAGATTTAATCAATAAACAGGATTCTATCAAAAGATTGCATTGTTGCAAAAAAAAAATAATAATAAAAAAAATAAAAAAAGAGTATAAATGTATCACCTAAATTTTAAATCTATGTTGCCTACTATCTCACTTTTAGCCTTAATGTCACTTTATGGCATGTCCTGTGTATTAGCTGTAAATTATAGCTCACTTTATCCAAGTGTCTTTTCCAGTGGGTGGTACATAAACTGATATGGCATTCATTACATAGTGTTAGGAGATAATTAATGTTTAGCGTGGCAACTGTTGCTTACGCACAACTCTTCCCACACACCTGCAACATCTGCTGCTTGCAGTGCATGCTTTACTGCTTCATCATCTCAGTGCCATGAAGCCGAGGGGTTATTTGAGGACCAGCTCTTTATTACAGAATACATTTTTTCTAGGTACATCACAAACCTCTGTTAAATTGTAAAATTGAAAAATATACAGATATAGAGCTGGTGCTTTATTGAGCATTTGAGTGTTTTTAGATGTTCAGCAGTATCTATAGGTATCTATAGATTTTTAAATATACTGTAGATCTGCAGCCATAATCATCAATTATCAATCACCAATACTATATAACCCAGAGAATTTAATATTAACACATTGCAGATATGTTCCTGGGCTATTAAGCCATATCTATGAATTTTTACCAATTGTCATAGATATGTAATTTAAAAAACACTGTATATAACTTCTGTACAAGTAAACATACAATGTACATATTGTATTTTTTATACTCCTCATTCTCTACACATATTGTGCCTTACATACATTTTATTTATATATATACACCTTACTGTATATTCTACCTAATATTTTACATTCATGTTTATAATTATATTTATTTAGTACTTGTTTATTCATCTTGCAGATTTTTTTTCCCTGCCATAACCTTATAACCTTCTACTTGTTACTTTACAACAGTGTCTGCACATTTCTTTTAATGCCATAGCTTAAAAACCATTTACTTGTACTTTTCAACAATGTCTACACATCTCGTCTCTGCTCCAGCAATCATATGGTACAACAGGTTGAAATGATTTCAGTAAATGTTTCTACGACATGCTTAATCTGAGTTCAATATTAAAATGTCAGCAATATATTGCTTTTTCACTTAATTTTTTTTATTAAAATACTAAGAAGCTCTGCAGACTCAATGCAAACATAATTCCAGTTTCACAAGAAAAATGTAATTTGTTTATTTTGACATCCATTTTATTTTCTTCTATACAGAATAACATTGTGGTTGAATATACGAATGTGATTGGTCATTACATCATTTTAATATAACAGTATCACTTGGATTGTGAACTAGGACTTGTTTTAGTTGTAATACAAATGATAAGTTTCTATTAATTCACTTATTTCTATATCAACAGCTTGTACAACATGTTGCTCAACATTCGAATTAGATTCAGAAACATTTTGTTCCAACAAATTTAAATGTTGAATTGTTAAAGACGTGTCCTATTTTTGTTTGTTTGAAAACCTTTACTTAACATTTATAGAGGACGATTTGGTTGTGTTTGGTACGAGTTACATGGCTTTTGAAGTTTATCATTTCAAGAAAATCTATAGTTTTCCGTTTTTTTTAAGTTTCAGTTTAGGAATGTGTACAGTTTCTAAATTCTGAAGACGATCATTTCAGGAAAGTGTACAGTTGACTGTTTCTGAAGTTTATCTGCTCAGGAACATCTAAAGCTTCCTGTTTTTGAAGTTTATCTGCTCAGAAAAGTGTACAATTTCCTGTTTGAGTTCATCAGCTCAGGAAAGTATATACTTCCTTGTTTTCTGGTAAAATTTCAGGCAGCATTTATTGTTTTTTCTTTTTTTCTTTTTTTTTTTTTTTTTTTTTTAGAGAGAGCACAATGAGGATGTTTATGGAACTATGTTTAGTGGTTTACAGTAACTAAATTATCTGACCTTTCCACAACATAAAATAAAACTGAATATAAATAAAATATAACTGATGTCTTTGAAATTACACATTTAAATGTTTTAAATTTAATTCATTGGAATTCTGTCCCTTAGTGGTCATCTATACCAGAGATGACTCATGACCCCCCCCCCCCCCCCCCTCTTTTATCACTGTGTATATAGTCTTTTTTTCAAGTTTTCCTTCTACTGCAATATACACAAGAAAAAAAAAAGGAAAAAAAGCAAAAATCCCTTCATAGATGTGCTTTAAAAACTCTTCACATAGTGCTAATTTTATCTGCTCATTGCTAAAGATACTGCATAAAATGATCAAACAGATTTGATAGAATTTACTTAGATTTTTTAAACAATGGATAATACAGTATCTGCTTGATTAAAGAAAATAAATCTTTTTCTTTTTTTTTTGTATAAACAAACTTCTATAAAACCCATCTCCTAATAATGAGTGTACAACAAAATTAGCATTTTAATTCCAAGATTACCCACATTTTTTAGATGCAAAATGAAGCATATTTACTCAGATGAAGCCTCATTAATGTAAAAAAAATAAAATAATACAAAACAAAGAAAAAATAAGTTCTAAGCACATCAGCAATCCATTTGCGGATATTAATCATGACATCTCTTGGTTTAAATGCTAATCCTATTCATTTAGAAATATCAGTATATCATAAAGCATCAATTATTATTCCAATACCTATTTGGATGAATATTCATCAAGGACATGATGTCTGTCACGGATAGACCAGGCGTCAGAAACCGGGAGTAAAACGAAATATCTTTATTTGGTTTAAACATACACACACAGGAGGGCTTGAGAAGAGACTAGCAAAATGGCACACTAAACTGAGTGCTCCTTAGACATGTAGCCGGAGGTATGGAAGCACAGGGAGCATATGGGAAGCGCATGGGAAGCGCATGGAAGTGCATTGGAAGTGCATTGGAAGTGCATTGGAACCAGAGAGATAGGAAGTCCAGGTGATCTACCGTGAGTGAAGGGGAATAGGGACCTTATAAAGGGGACAGGTAAATAGGGAACAGGTGTAGGTGATTAGTAGCAGGGAGAGTCTGAGTGAGAGTGTGAGCCTTGGAGGGAGGCGTGGCTGGTGGTTCTCTGACAATGTCAGATCTCTCGCAACATTTTCAAAATGAGACCTTTTGTGTGTAAAGGTCAAAAAATAAAAATTTGATGATATGCTTCAGCAACTTTAATGTTACTGATGCTACACTTTGATTGAGGTTTTGTCAGCCACCCAACTTCTCATCCAATATCTCATTCGATGTAATATAGATTCGCCAGCTTGACAGGTGTGTATCTGCTGAAATATCCCTGCAGACTGCAAACGCCAACCAGAGCTAAGCATCAGAGCCTTTTGATTTGTTGCTCAATTCACCAGAGTTTAGTGTCATTTAAATCCTGTCCAAACAAATCTGCTATCAGTTTCCCCCAAGTTGCTCGGTGTCATGTCGGCATCGTTGACATGTACTATTTTCTGGTGGTTTTTTATCAGATTTTTTTGCAGTGGTTGCTGGCAAAAAGGGCAGTGGTGGGCGTTGTGAACAGGAAAGTGCCTAGCTAATATTGTCAAGGGTAGAATTAGCACTATATACGCACCATTAAGGGAAGTGTTCAGTGGCAGTTCTGATTAGGAAATTGCTGGCAAATTGTTACATTTCCATTCATCAAAATTCAAACAGACCCTGATTTGATCCTTGCCAGTGGGGTATGATCAAATCCAAGCATTCAGCTGAGCTTTTGAGGGTTAAGGGCCTTACTTAAGTATCCACTAGTGGCTCTTTGGCAATTTAGTGATTTGAACCTACAACCATATTTGTGAGTACAATATAACCTTAACTGCAGGAGTACCCTTGCCAATCACAGAATAAAAGGATGTAAAGACGGAGATGGATGGGAACTAGAACAGTCACAACAAGTAATGTTAAAATTGCTTGGAGTGAGGGATTAATGGGAAAATATTGCATCTGTTTTATTTTCTCTAATAAAGAATGCAGGAAAATGTGTGAGTGAAGGATTGGCATGCCATTGGTGCCAAACTGATATTCCATAAACAAGCATGTGTACAAAATAAAAAGGGAGGAAATTCTAATACAAAATTTCACATTTAATTGATTGTATTTTAATTTTATTGAACACAAATATAAAACCAAACACCAGTGGCAGGCAATGCATTTCACGCCGAGACATTCAGTGGTGTCCTACCTGAGTCAATCCACCTTTTAATACCATCGTTATGAAGTCATATCTATAGAAACCATAATAATTATACAGAAACATAGTATAGCAGAGCGCTGCATCACAGACAGATATCTCATACTGCGAGAATAAATAGCCTTAGGTTTTTTCTGGAAAAAGCTGTTCACAAGTTTAATTCACAAGGCTTCAACATTTAAACAAGTAAAATGGAAAAGGTAACCAGTATGATGTTATTTTATTTATTTATTTATTTATTTATTTATTTATTTATTTATTTATTTATTTATTTATTTATTTTAATGATATTAGGTTTTTTTATGATTTAATATGACTATTAACATCTTCATATTTAGCAATTTTGGGTTTGGTAAATCTTTCTTTTATTTCCATTGTAAATGCTTTGTATTTAAAAAAAAAAAGACAAAGAAAAGTATTTTTTGTAAAGTGTTCTCTGAGGGCCATGAGGGACTTTGAAATACATTTGAGGCAGCAGGGGCTTGGTCAAGTGCCAGTTTGCTAATTGACAATGTCCATTGTTATAAGTGCTATACAAATAAAAATGAATTGAATTGAGTTGAGTTGAATAGAGGCTGCACAGTGTGTAGGACCACATACAAGTGTATGATCATTACTACTTTTTTCCTTCTCCTCTGCCCTCCGTTTACAATCCGGCGCTCAACCACGAATCCACAGACAAAGAGTCCTAGACAAATAAATAAATATATATATATAAATAATGTAAAATGTTTTATAATATTGCATTACTATTAGGTGCATTTAAAGCTAATTAACACTTAACTTCATTACTTCCATTAGTTTTATTTGTTATTTGCTAAAAATTGCCCTAATCTAAATATAATGTAAATATGAAGGCCTACTTTTCTACTAAATAAGGACATCCTAATTGAAATCCGTGCAGCGTGGGACTCAGAAACACACTTTATTATTTTGAATGGGAGCAAATCTGATGAGAAGCGACAGTTGGTGAAAGCCTGAAGAGCACAACATCACAATTCTAAAGAGACTGGCATCCAGGATAATGAGCTTATATTGCAATCTGTTACATAAATGTGCAAAGGCACAGGGTCTTAAGCAGATATGGAAAAAAAAGAAATGTATGCATGTGGCATTCCGACATCTTTGGCTCTGGAAAAAAAAGGACTTTCAGGAAAGAATGTGAGACTTTAAATAATGTCGACTAAACTGGTACAAATCTTCAAAAACGTCATGGAGGTGTGAATACATTCGAAATCTGGTGTTAAAAACAAATGAAGGAACATCCAAAAACTAAAAGAAATGCTAAATCTTGCCTTCTTTCCTTCTTCTTTTTTTTTTTTTTTTTTTTTTTTTTTAAGTTACAGAGAAGCTGGCTCAGGTTTAGTTGTCATGGAAACTGCTGCTCCTTTTCAGAGGAGTCTATGCTCTAAATGGAAGCAGAGAGACAGTAAAAGTTTTGCTATTTATGACCTTTATGTATTTATGAGTTGAAGCTACCTATGTGATGCCTGTATTCATGGCTTTCTCACATCAATCAGCATTTTCTAGACCAACCCAAAAACATAGCAAAGGAAGACAGGCAGAAATAAGTTCCTTAGTATTACTCGTTCATCTATTCATGTTATGTAAACTTCTTGCTGTATTTTAACATAGACTTGCATGTTTTCATTTTGCCCAGTAGAAATTGCTTAAATTGCATTGAACTAGAAAAAAATTCCATCTATGTTTAATTTTCTTTCTGTTATTGTTACATTTCAACCAAACATTGAGGCACGTATTATACTGTATAAACAATTTTATATATTTTGCAGGTGTATGGAAATTTCATTCCCTTTTAATTCATTTTCTTTGTATGTATCTCAATTTCTTTATCCTTCATGGTAGACTGACATACAGTAGCCTCATCCTTTACTAAAACAGAGGCATGGGGAGGCCACACCTTTTCTACTAATACAGAGGCATGGGGACCACACCTTCTTTACTAAAACAAAGGCATGGGGGCCACATATTGTTTACTTAAACAGAGGCATGGGGGCCACACATCTGTTACTACAACAGAGGCATAGAAAGGCCACACCTTCTTTACTTGAACATAGGCACAGGTGGCCACTCCTCCTTTACTGCAACGGAAACATGGGGGGGGGGGCACACCCTCTTTGCTTAAACAGAGACATACATTAGGAGGGGCCACACCTTCTTTACTAAAAGGAGACATTGGGGTTGCACCTCCTTACTAAAACAAAGGATGGGGGCACATCTTTACTAAAACAGAGGCAGGGGGGCTACACCTTCTTTACTAAAACAAAGGGATGGGGGCCAGACCTTTTTTACTAAAACAGAAGCGACGGGGGGGGGGTCACACCTTCTTTACTTAAGTAGAGGCACTAAGGCCCACACATCCTTTACTAAAACAAAGGGACGAGGGGGAACACCTCCGTTACTAAAAAAGAGGCCTGGGTGCCACACCCCCTGTATGAAAACAGAGGAATGGGGGTCACACCTCCGTCAAAAATCCTAATATTGATATTGTTTGTTTTCATTTAGAAGTTTCTAATTAATAACTTTAAATACATAGATATGAAATGATTATTAGAGGGACCGTGCAGGTAGGATGTCTTGGAGACAAGGTCAGAAAGGTGTGATTGAGATGGTTATTTGCAGAAGAAGGACATGGGGTATAATGGTAGAAGTATGCTAAAAAGAAGAAAAAGAGAAATGCCAAGGATGACGTTTATAGATGTGGTGAGGGAAGACATGCAGGTGGTTGGTTTAAAAGAGGCAGATATAAAGGACAGAGTGATATGGAAATGGTTGATTAGCTGTGGTGACCCCTAATGGGAGCAGAAGTAAGAAGAAGAAAATTAATATCTCTAAATAAAAAGACATGAAGTCCAGGGATGAGAATTATTGAATGTGAATTTAAGAAGATTTATTTCTGGTATCAGTTCTTTTACTTCACTAATTATTTTTCAGACAACTTTTTACTATCACTCAAAATTTTTACAGAAATATCTCTAGTTTCTACTTCTTACATTTTCAAATCAGGCTCATTATGTTAGCCTGCCGTTTTCAGCCCATCAACCTACAATGTGTCATTGCGTGTCTTTTTCAACCTACCACTGATGTACTGTATCATTTCCTGACTATCACACACCACAGACGTAGGCTAGTTTATGAAGTTAACAACAAGCAGGGCAGAAGGCAACAAGAAGTATGAGGGTAACGTGGATGAGACAGAGGGCGTCAGTGATATAAACTTGACTGAGAACATAGACATTCCTGATCACCTGATCATCATCATCTTTCCTCTGCTTGTGCTCTATATGGTGTTTGTTTAGCCTGGATACATTCATTAGATAACAACATTTGAAATTATTTTGTATTACCTAGGGCTGTCAAAATTAACACATTAATAAATTAACTAAATAGGTGGCTTTCTGTGATGGAGAAAGCACACTGTGACAACAGCCTCACGTCCTGCATGCAGCAACAGGCAAGCACTCCAAACGCAACGGACAGTGCCACTTCAGCCCTCGTATTGCAGAGATCTGCAGTGCACATGGCAGGAGGGCGGAGCGTCCCAACGAGGCACGGCTGGAGCCGAATGAGGAGAGCGGCAACTCTTCACCCTCGAGTGAAAGTTATGAAAGCAGCCACTAAGGATAGCGAGTTGGAGAATGTCTGGCTCCCGAGTAACAGAAGCTTTATGTCTGTTTTTTCTCGTAGGAAGCAACGACGGCAGCTACAGCATAGAGAGCTACAGCAGCAACCATGCTGGCGCGCACCCCACTTCCACGACCCACTAGAGCACCCTAAGTGCCAAGGTTCCCGATCGCCCACCTGTACAGGCAGGACGGGATCTCAGCTTTCCTCGGTGCAGTTGAGGCACCGATCAACTCGGACCAAGAGCGGCGCCACTCTAACCCACCTCTGAGCTCCAGCCAGCCCCAACCAGTGGACTGTAAAGGACCCTCTTCCTTGTCTTTACTTATTCCTTTCCCAATCAATCCTGTGCACTGTAAATAAATATCCCAAAAACCATTCAAATCCGCTCTCCTGGTGCATGTGTTCCACCTGTCATGCAAACGAGTCGTGACACACTCTTTTTGCGTTCAGCCTTAACCCCAGCTCCTTCATGTTCGCAAGAACGACATATCAATGGACCGCCAGCTGCTCTGATTAATCCAATATCAACAAATCCTCTATATAATTTAGAATGCTGATGCCCTGAAGTCTCAGCGGGACCAGAGCCGCATCCATACACTTTGTGCAGGTGTGGGGTGAGAGGGCAAGACCAAACGGAAGCTTCGGCCCCAAAAGCAAACCTCAGTAACTTCCTGTGAGCTGGAAGGATGGATACAAAAAAGTGTGCATCCTTCAGATCTATTGTGACAAACCAGTCCTCAGACCTGATTTGGGACACAACCTGATCCAGTATAAGATGCAACCCTCCGTCCTTTTTGGTTGGCTGTAGAACCCGGACTTTCTGTTTGACGGAGTGACCACCTCGATATAATCCTTCCTCAAGAGAGTGTCTTCTTGTTCCATGACCAGAGCCTGGGTGGGGCACACTCCGTTGAACCGGGGCAAATTAGACCCGAACTGAATCATTAAGCGAACGCAGTTGGCTCCCTCCTAGCACGCTCTGTTCCTAGACAAGCGTGGACAGCGCAGAAGCGTTCCCAAAGTGCTGTTGATGCAGCTCGAGTTCCTGAAGGGGAACTGTTTCCCAAGATTGGTGGTCTGTACAGATCCCTGACCTCAACCCTACTTAACAGCTTTAAGGATGAATTAAACAATGAGTAAAGATTATTATATTTGCAGGGGTTGGGGAATTTGGGGTGAACTCTTGAATGGGCTGTGATCAAATAGATTTGGCTAATTTGGCTATTGTACATGTTTAGTTTCACTTTAGTTTAATGAGCATATTTTCCTATTTTCTTAAAATGCAAATATTGTCCATGTTTTCAAGCAAGAGGTGTTGGCAACAAGAAACAAAACTAGTAGTGACAAAACGAAAGAGAAAAATACTTAAGAAGAAATTCGCATTAGAAATTATAAGTGATTTCTTGAATGCATAATATGAGGCGAGAAATGACTGATGTGTTGAAAGAATGTAAATTATAACCATTTTGTCTTTATAAACATATGAAAGCAGGACATTATATGCTGGTCAGTAGAAGTCATTCGCTTGCTAATGGAAATGTGGTTACCATCTTTAAAACCTCCCAAAAACATTTAAAAAACATTACTGGACACATTAGGCTACAGAGGTGAAGTGTCATTTCTTTACCAATATTATTTTTTATATCCTTTTTTTTTTTTACCAGAAAAGGTGACACAATTTATTTTGATCACTCATTTAAACAATTATCATTTATACCAGATAGCAAGATATTGTTCAACCTAAGAGTAATTGTCTTGTGCTGTAATTTACAGTTCAATTCACACTTTTTCTTGCAAACATTTATTTATTTTTTTTAAATGAGTAAACAACACAGATGAATGAGAAAGGCACATTCTGGCAGCT
The DNA here is from genome assembly GCF_946808225.1 of Silurus aristotelis. NCBI lineage: Eukaryota > Metazoa > Chordata > Actinopteri > Siluriformes > Siluridae > Silurus > Silurus aristotelis. The sequence continues at coordinate 14,812,461 of NC_139601.1, read as the reverse complement.
CGATCGGCAAATCCCTTTTGTTTTATCTGTTCCAGCTATGCTAATTAAACAGCTTAGCTAATAGTCTGTCTGGAACAGCAACCAGATGTGCCAACACTGCAAACAAGAAGATCTTAGCATGAAGAGAGAAGAGAGATTTGTTTTGTCAGTGGATATGTGCACCTAGCAACAGAAAGAAAACAAATCTCCTAGACATGGCTACATTTAGACACGATGTACACAATTAGTTTTCTTTTAAAAATCTTTATTCATGCACTGAGCCGGAGTCAAATTCGAGTGCATGACACGTTTCACGAGGACAAAACACGACAATCATCCACGAAATGACGGTTTCGGATCATATTTTTACCTGCTCATGACACTAAATATCCATTTTCTGAGTGCGAAAACACTAAAACCGTGCATCTGTAACCTGCAAAGCTGCCATATGGTGAGTCAATGCACACCTCAGGATTTTGGGTTTTGGTTGACATGAGATACTTCATCATGGTGTGTAGAAGCTCTGTGGGGTCTGTCATTCATCACCTGGAGCCACAGGCACCGCGGCGACAGTGTTTATGCAGCTTAAAGATCTCCTTGCTCGCCGCTAGCAGTGATGTATGGCTTGCCAGGGCAAGAACAGATGATGTGTGCACTCGCGAGCATGAAAGAAATGGATGGGTGCAGTGGATTAGATAAAAGGCTGTCGCAGGTTTTTCTTAACAGAATCTCTCTGTTATTGGTAATGCCGAGAGTTTCATGAAGTTTGTACCTTTTCTTTCTTTTTCTCAAGGACTGAACCACTTGAGAGATGCGAGCATTTTAGCTACCGAAGACTGAAGAGAGGAAATAACAACAGAGCAAATTGTGTTTTAATAGGAACAAAATAAGTATTCTATGATTATGCATTGTTATGTTGAAGTCGTAATCATTATTTGGATTATGTTCTTGGTTGTGTCTTGGGTTTTATACACTGTAGCACATTACACATGGTGTAAAGAACAGGCTACAACATTACATCAACATGATATAAACTTCTGTACTGTACACATGAATGCAATGCTTTTTATCTGCGGAACATGGTTAAAATGTTTGAGTTTCCTCAGTAACGTATAATTAAGTGGCGGACCACAAGTTTGTTTAGTCTCTATCGAGAAAGTGAAAGAATGAAATATGGAAAGAATGAAGACATTTATCCTGGAGTAATAAGTATGCTGGTACTAATATCTGTATTACCCAAATATATAAATGAACAATTATGTAATATTTGAAATATTCTTCTTCTCCTTCTTCTTTTGGCTGCTCCCTCTAGCAGATCATCTATTTGCGTATCACTCTGTCCTCTACACCTACCTGCATGTCTTTCCTGATCACATTTATAAACCTCCTTCTTAGACTTCCTCGTTTCCTTCTACCTGCCCTCCATCCTCAGCATTCTCCTATCGATATACACCATGTCCCTCCTCTGCACATGAACAAACCATCTCAATCTAGCCTTTTCTCATCTCATCTTTAAAACATCATCTGATGAACTCATTTTTAATTCTGTCCATCCTCATTACTCCCAATAAAAATCGCAACATCTTCAACCCTGCCTCCAGCTCCGCCTCTTGTCTTTTTGTCAATGCCATTATGCAAGATTTATGCTTTAAATCTCAATGGAGCAATAAAAAAGCAATTTTTGTGGAAGAATTTGACAATAAGTGCCTTAAAGGTGAACTAATTACAGTGGGTTAATGCAGTCCATAAAGCATTTAGTGTTGACATCAACAAGTCCCCCCCCCCCCCCCCCCCCCCCCGATACACCCAGAAGTAGCGGCCAGCATATAGCTACCAAACCTGGTTGGGAGTGTAACCTGTTTTGTTTACAGCAAGCACATTTTGAAGGACCGAGATACTTTTGGATCGAAAAACAGCTTTCAAACTGACTTAAATGTCCTGAAGTCTAAGATTCCAATGTATGGCAATCGTGTGAAATCTTATATTACTACAAGTGCATCAGAAAACACTTCTCCTTTAAGAATTATTATACCAGCTCACTGCACAGCAGGTCGTTCCAAAACTTCTGGGTTTTTTTCTCTCCCCTTTTCCTCTTTCTCTTTCTTCCCCTCAGGCTGTAATTGTTATCGAAACCTAACAATTACAGATGTAAATGAGACTAAAGCAGGCAAAATCCAAATTCCATCTAAAACAGACACCAGCTGGGACTATCAACTCCACGAGTACACAGCAGCCTGGAGAGATGGAGCCAGGTTCTATCGACTCAGAGTAGAAATGATGCCGCTAGAGTATACAGAACATTTGTTAAACAGACAGTGGAAAGTAATTTCCCCCCAAAAAGGGCTCGTTCTAGGCCGCAAAGCAGATTGGGGTTTCTTCCTAGACGTGCGTATCGCTATGTCAATGGATTTTCTGTACCGAGCTCTGAAATTAAAATCTATGCCTTGCATCGATGTTGGTCAATGCGGACTGCGTCTGATTCGTCACATCCACTCCAGAACACCCAAGGGATGATTACATTTATTGCCACTGTGTCATGGATCCTGGGATCTGGGATTGAGTTATGCCTGGAATATTAATGCTAAGATCCAAGCCATTGGGATGCACGGTGGAAACTTTGATGCAGATTGCACAGATTGTGTTGTATTAAATAATGTCTGATCCCCTGATTATGTTGTGTTATTATGACCACTTTAGTACCTATATGATATGCATATACGTGGCGATGAAACTAAACAACACTGACATTTTCTCTGCTCCAGGGGAGGAGACAGAGCTTTCACAAAGTGACCCTCGGGTGGAAAACTGCGAACGTGGAGATCATCATTCTGCATGCTAATGGAATAAGGCCCATTCAGCTTGCTTGTCAGAAATCTGTTTGTTTTAAGTAGTCAGAGATTGTCACGTCCACAGGGTTTCGTGAAATCCTACATGAAATCCAAATGAACAAGATGCTCTTGGTTAGGAGGAGACAGAAAATAATTTTGATGTAAAAAATTTTTGTTTACTATATATAATTCTTCAGTTTCACTCACACACACACACACACACAAACACAAACACACACACACACACACACACACACATTTAGTTATCTCTGAATTCAGTTTAATTTCATAGAAAATATATGATGTGTTATATGTGATATATGATATGATAGTAAGGAATTTCTATATGTCGGATGTATTGACTGTAATTTATGTTAATCATGGTTCATGTTGCTTTCTTCCAAGATTTCTGGCTTCTTCCCACCTTCAAAGCAAAGTGCCATTAAGCATCTCAGCTACATTAATGACCCCTGGGTCCTAAATGTAGACCTTGATGGTACCCAAATATGGAATGTGGTTCTTTTCAGGGTGTGTTCTTGTTGCCTGTTTAATGTCAAATTCTATCAAAGTCTATATCAGACTAGACATACGTTTTTTTTTTTTTTTTTTTTAAGAATTCATTGACATTCCTTGTTTTATTTAACATTTAACACTACACTCATCTGGCCGGCTGTTAGGCTGGAAGAACAAGCAGAAGCCGAAGTTCGACAGAACGGAGGTGCTTTAATGAAATTAGGGAAAGTAGAGAAACCAAACCAGCTGTAAACACAGGAACACAGAATTACACCAGCAAAGAGTAATTCATGAGATAAATCCACAACGAGATAAGTCTATAGGAATAATAGTCAGTAAGGTCCTGAGATGTTCACCAGACTAATCGGTAGAACGGACGGGGAGTGCGGGGAAGTGTGTGCTTATATAGTGGGTGAGCTGATGAGTGTCAGGTGTGTTGGCCGCTGCTAGGAGGAATGTGTGGTTCTAGTGAAGGTGTGGCTGGTGGATCCCTGACACCGGCTTTCCAACAATCTAATAAATCTAATAAAGTAACACATTCTCTCAGCTTTCTGCTGCTGATAATAATTTTATAGGACAGGCTTGTTGCTTTGTCAGTAATTCTTACATGCAGATTTTTGTAAACACTCTAAATTCACAGCTTCCCACCAAGAGAGCGACACAGATGATGTGTAAAACTGAGCCCAAAATGCCATTAGGTTTCCTGAATCGGTGATGATCTCATTTTAAATTAATCAGATCTTCACAAAAAAGATTTGATCATCAGTGATCATCAGTGCAGTCATTTTATCGGTGTATCTATCCTGTATACAATCATAAATTATTTGTGATGTCTCACACTTACTATTAACTGTCTTGTTCTTCTTCTTCTTCTTTCGGCTGCTCCCATTAGGGGTCGCCACAGCGGATCATCCCTCTCCATACCCCTCTGTCCTCTACATCTGCCTCTTTCAAACCAACTACCTGCATGTCTTCCCTCACCACATCCATAAACCTCCTTCTTGGCCTTCCTCTTTTCCTCCTTTTTGGTGGCTTCATCCTCAGCATTCTCCTACAGATATACCCCATGTCCCACCTCTGCACATGTCCAACCATCTCAATCTCGCCTCTCTCACTTTGTCCCCAAAACGTCCTACATGCGCTGTCCCTCTAATAAACTCACACTTACTATTAATAGTACAGAGCATACAATTTTATGTTGCAGCCAGATATTACAATCATTCGAATTTTTTCCCCCTCATGAATCCACATTCAGTACCCCATAATAGCAAAACAGAATTCTACAAATGTCTGTAAAAAAAAATAAAAATAAATATCAGATGTATAAAAAGATTCAGATCCCTTGCAAAAATACTTGCAATTGAGTTCAGGTGCATCACATTTTTCTTGATCATTGCTGAGATGTTTCTACACCTTGATTTGAGTCCACCAAGGTTATTGATTGGACAAGCCATAAGGTCAAAGGAACTTTCTGCAGAACTCAGAGACGAGTGCCAAGTGCACAGTGGCCTCCATAATTCTCAAATGGAAGAAGTATGGCACAACCAGGACTCTTCCAAAAACTGCTTGCCCATCAAAATTGAGCAATCATTGGAGAACATAACAAAATTGAAAAAAGGTAAAAAAGGGTCTGAATACTTTCTGAATGCACTGTAAGTAAATGTAGACTTTCTGAGCTTCAGGAATCTTTTTCCTATATGATGTAGGTGTTCGATTTCTTAGTGGTGGCTGTTCACAGTGTTTAACTTGTGTAAAAATTATATTATTCAATGCAATTCAATTCATTTTTATTTGTATTGCGCTTTTAACATGAACCTCGTCTCAAAGCAGCTTTACACAGATAATGTGGTGATAAAAAATGAATATGTTCTTTATGAGTAAGTTTGTCCCTGATGAGTGAGCCGGTGGTGAATGTGGCAAGGAAAAACTCCCCGAGATTATGATTATCCCTTTCATCCCTGTACAAATGGTATTATAGAGAGATGGGAAGGGTTTACCTATCAAGGTGTTCACACTTCTTCCCTTTCCCATAGCTGCTGCGCCCGGCATGATACTAACGTTCCAAATTTACATTTTATGTAAATTATAGATTTAACTTCTAGCAAGCCTAACAACTTGCAAGAACATTAGTGAAATAGTTACACCTGAGCAAATACTGAGCATTGAGTGTTTCATTCTAGTTACATAGTTGGCCACTCAATATTTTTTTGTTTTTTTATAAAAATCATAACCTGTTTGAATTATGTTTTAAAAGACACCTGGTGAGTTCACAAATAAGTCATATAGTGACATAATGCACAAACATAATGCAAATGTATTGTATACTACAGAAAAAGTTTATTTAATGTGATGTGCAATGTAGAAAATATATACAAAATTAATTTTAGATATAAAATATACCAAATATACTCAGCTAAATGTCTCTTTAAATTTACATTTCTTTTTTTTGTGTGCACCACTAAACTGTAATAGTTTGTGGATCAATGCTACTCTCTCCATTGCCCCTGCCCCTGACCGTATTTATCGCAGCGTTGAACCTAATCGATGGTTCCTGTTGAGTTCAAGCCAGCTGTGCCATGAACTATAGGTAATGAAGAGAAAAAAATGTCACAGGGGGCGTTGTGTTGTCAGGGGAATCATACAAGGCATACTCTTGCAGTGGGGTATAACTTCTTCCGAAGAAATCAATGGCCGTCAATAAATACATCAATTTAAAATACACTTATTGCATAGTAGCTGCTCGCTGACCAAAGAAAATGCTAAACTCAATAAATAAGCAACTCAGTTCAGCTGGTGAGCTTCAGATTGCTCCTGGAAACCTGAGCTGTCAAAACCCTTGTGTACTTCTTTTTTCATGCCGTGTTAATACAGCTTCCTAGCTGGGCAGCTTGAAAGTAATCCAATCTACCTTAGACAAACCTCAATTTTCAAAACCACCAATAAACCACTGTGGTCTATTGATTGGAAGGACAATGAGTGTTCTCAAGCTTGTAAATCATGCACCCAAGGAGCTTTTTGTGCAAAATGCGGTCTTGCAACTCGTCGCACTGGAGCTCTGCAGTCTCCGACAGTGTTTCTCAATCAAGTGTTTCATCCCTCAAACCCTGGACGTGGATTAAATGATTAAACACCACACTTTTTTGCTTCTTGAGTCATGCTGAAAGACAAGTTGGAGGATGGGAAGCTTACAAAACTGTAGGCCTACAGCCTCTGCAATGAAACCTGAAATGTACATATGTTTTATATTCAGTAGTCTAAATTGAACCGCATTAATAATCAGAGAGACCCCAAGCATTGAGATGAAGAAAACATTAAGTGAGAAAGAAAGGAATCACAACTAAATTTGAAAGTGTCTGTGGGGTCTGTGAGGCATTGCAAGGTGGTCTGAGATTATCATTTGTATTGTTACAGTTGTGGAAATCACATCCCACATTATTAAATCATTATATGTCAGGCTCCAAGACCCAAATGTCAACTCAGTCTTTTAAAAAAAAATTAATGCGTTCTAGATCTGAAAAGTGGTAAAGTGTTAATGCTTTTCATGCAGGAATAAATTCACAATCTGAATCTGGATTAATTATATTATTTGCAGGGACGTTTTATTACATATGGACATTTTATTTGCTCTATTTTTGGATTGGGTATATATTAGATATACAAAAATTCCCAAACTATATTTGTTTTGCGGTAAACATTAATGTATAAGTAACAAATTTTAAAAGATAAAGACCAACATTAAAGCACTACGGAAGCCCTAAAAGGCCATGCATTATATATTTTTTTTTTCTTGTTTTCTCATGATTTTGACATAAGTTGTTTTTGTTGTGCTCACGAGTTTATTTTCTCATGATCTGGACATAATGAAATTTGTTTTCCCGTTATCATGTCTTAATTTCCTTGCACACAAACGGTTATGGTTTTCATCCATGATTCCGCCCCTAGAGCATGCTCCTTTACGAAATACACAAAGAAATTATGACGGGGAAACAATGATTGTTATGTCGAGATCACGAGGAAATTGAGTCACAACAACGAGAAAACAAGAAAGAAAAAAACATGGCCTCTTAGGACCTTTGTAAAAAATAAAGACCGAGCATTTGAAGCAAAATTAAAATACCATGAAAATGTAAAAATAGGCAAACATTGTAAGTATCATTTCTATCATTTATAATGTATATTATACTATAATACATTGTGAGACTATTATCTGGAAAACAAACACAAGCACATGATTCCAAAGGCGAATTAAAGGGGCTACTATAATGTCCAATGCATATATAGACATTTTATATCCAAATATGCCACAACATCATGAATTGTTTAGTAGATGCAAATGTTAAACTCCATTATTCACCTAACATTCGATGCTTACAAATATAGAATATTCACATGACTATATGGTTTGCAGACAGAATAACCAGCCAGAAACTCATCCCTTCCACATTCAAATCAAATGCTGTCCAGGTCGGGGAGATACAGCATGGATGAGACGTGTGAAAAAGTTATTACAGACATTGGCCAAAAAAAAAAACCCTGAATCCTATCTGATTAGACCATGTCATGAATTCCCTTTCCCTAGTGCTCATTGTAGTCTGTGATGGAATGAGTGCTAATTTCCTGTCATGTGCTTTTGTTTATGTTTGACCTGTTGTGTTCATCTGTTCCGTGTTATGTCCGTAAGGATTTCCAGTCTTTCGAATCTGGTGCATTCTCTGGAAGCTGCCCAGTCTTTGTAAACAAGTGCTTTCCCAGCTTCTGAATACATTTCTTTTCTCTATTCTGTAGAATTCTATTTTATTTGAGTACTTTCCGGTCTCCTCTCTTCCACCAGTTTCCAGTTTGTGTTATTTTGCAGGCCACCCAAAGTCAGCCACTCACTCAACCATCCATGGTCTTGTTGTAATATGTGCAAAACAAAAAGGGTCACAGATGACCTACCACATTACCCCAAACATCCCCCTCCTCTCCTAGTGTGAAAACCATCAGGGAATACGAATTCTATTGAGAGGTGAAACGATCTATTGATGGCCACTGAGCTAGGGAAAGGCTCCTCTCTTCCAGCTCCACATGAAAAGATCAATTGAATGATGAGATGCTTCCAAAACTGTAGGGCTACAATCTCAGCAGTGAACACTGAAATGCTGCATGTGGCATACAGGGTAGTCTAAATGGAAATGCATACTGAGAGCTGATGCAAAGAGACCTCTCACAGTAAGACACAAGAAACGTTATAAACTAGACAGATAAGATGCATCTCCATATTAAATTTTTAAATTGGTCATTAGGGTCCCATAGGGGTCTCTGTACCATAGCCAGTAGGTCTGTAGTATTTTTATGTATTATTTTCATAAAAAAAAAATCCAAAACGCACATTATCAAGAATATCATTAAGGGTTCCAAGCAGCAAAGTCAACTCACCCAATGTTTCTAAGATCAGGAAACAAAAGTTTTATGGCACTAACCATGAAACAAAGCGTGGAATTTATTTTAAACTAGAGCTGCAAAGGTTTTGAGATTCTAAATGCACTTTTGTCAGTGCATAGTATTGTGCTAAAAATGTTTTGTCTCATCGCAAGCGTTATTTTTTTTTTTATGTAAAACAATCTGAGATGGAAAGTTGGCACCACTGCATTTCCAGAGATCAGCTATCTAAAGAACCTGTATTGGGATTACAGGAGCTGAAGGCAACCAGCAAACTGATGAGTGGTTATATTCAATGCACTCATGACAGAAGCACAGCCAAATGCTTTAGGGGTGAGTAGGATATGATTCAAGCCCTTTAATTATTCCTTGCCAATGCTAGGATGGGTCTGTGTTCCATCCGGCTTGGCAGCATAACCTACACTTGTGACAAATGCTGTTTGAAGTGTTGAAGTAATACAGTGTGTTGACTTCAAGTATGCAAACCCTAACTAGCGTATACACTATTTTTGATGCTCAGCTAATGGGTTTAATACTGTAGAATAAAGTTCAGAGTTGGCGTTAGGAGGATATTTTAAGAAATTTTGCTTTGAATTTATGGTTAATTTTTGTTCACATTTACCTTAATTCAATTAAAACTTTTGGAATAATATATCTGTAGATATCAGGTAAGCAAAAAAAACAACCTTTTTACAAGTAATTTAGCTTGATAGGGTCCCTGGTGGTCTAGTGGTTAGGATGCGGCGGTTCTATCCCCGGTCAGGGAACCAACCCCAGCCACTCTCAGTGCCGGTCCCAAGCCCGGATAAATGGGGAGGGTTGCGTTAGGAAGGGCATCCAGAGTAAAAACGTGCCAAATCAAACATGCGGAGGATCCGCTGTGGCGCCCCCTAACGGGAGAAGCCGAAAGAAAGTCAGCATTAGGTTGCTCAAACAATCTACACTAGTATGATAATGTTTTATTGGAGAAAATATGACTATCATGTAAGAAGTTGTTTATATTTTTACAGACATGAAGCTTAGATTAAACGTTAGATTGAATTTGTACATAATCATGCAGTTAACATTTTGGGGTGCAGCATTTCTGCAGTTACTTCTCCTGGGTAGCTTGAATAACTTTTCAGTCTGTCTCAAAATGTATCTAGAACTCTATCCCTGCTTTTGATATTTAGCACTCATGAGTTCAAAATGTGTGCATGTATGATATGTTTTAGTCAAGTAAGGCTGATGCTTTTATTTAATTGCAGATGTTGATTAAAATAAATTAAACATATCTGCTTAAACTTCTACACAGTAAACCTAACACCTTATGGATCTATAGTCCAGAAAAATAGACATTTTACCCACATGCTGGGGTACAAAATTCTGTGAATCAACATCAAACCCAATGACGCTCACTTGTGTTGTGTTGTTGCCCTAATGTTGTTTAAACATGTGCACATTATATATATTCTGTGTATAATGTGTATTAACCTGTCTAGTTTTGTGTTAATGTATGTTGTTGTATGCAGCACCTTGGTCCTTGAGGAACTCCTTGAGATAAAATGAAGAAGAACCTTGAGAAGAACCAGACTCAGAAGGGAACCATCCACATCTTGGTGACATGGAATGTCTATTCATTCATTCGTTTTAGCTCCATCATTGTTGCGGTTATCAACTGTCCACTGGACACTTGAATGCACAAAGTGTTCCTAGCAACTGTAGTCCTAAGCCACAAAGTCCAGAATATCATGCAATGCCACCTTGGACATAAATATCTGGACATTTATGGAAGAGTTCACCTTGGCACATCTAAAAGAAAATCAGAAATTTGGTTGAAGTGGAATATAGTGTATGGCATTCTTTATGTGTATAACAGAACTAAATTAAACAAATCTATACAGTTGGGAAGTTAGTACAGTGCTCCAAATAACTATTCAAACATGCCTTGCTTTAACACCTTAACAAGCACAGGAAATAAATCTAGATCTGTATAGCTACTGCTTTCTCACAGTGTCTTTGAGCAATAGGACTGAAGTTAGATTGTCTGCCAGTTTTCCTCTATGTGGTCTGAGTTGCTTGGTTTACAGAGATTTGGGCAGCTGTTGGAAAAGAGGAGGCAGATGGAAAAATGTCTAATTTTTATCCATAATTAGTGATACTTTAATTATAAATGCCACAATTGTCCTGCCAACATATGTATTTTGGCTAAAGCTCATTATTGTTTAAAAATAGGGCTTTTGTCAGCAAAATATGACGTTCTAAAAGAATATGCAGGATGCGACAACTTTCAACATTGTTGAAATCATTTCTTTGATGACTTATGTTATGTTTGTCATGTAGGTCATGATTTAGAACTGCTACTAATCAGATGTAATGCATGGCACAGTCCTGGGCTGCATATTGCTTAACCATGCATATGCATTTGGTGGTTCTTTTAGAATCCTGGAAATCTGGGAACAAAGAGTGAATTACCTACAGTATAAGTTTGGCCAAAATGACTTTGACATATTACATGTCAAATGATCATTTGGACAGTTTATGATCTGCACTCAACACCTGTGATTTTTGTCCTGTGCTTCATGCTTCTTCCCTATGTGTGCTGCTGCGAATGGATTAATTGAGCACACCTGGTTCTCATTTTCCCCATCAGACGGCAGGAAATAAAAGGGTTTTTATTGTAATCACTGTATTTGTAATCACTGGCTGGTTGTTCGGGTTCTTAGTGTGAATCCATTTATTGCTTTACAAGTTCAGTGGTCTTCTGCCTCACTCAGCGCAGAGTCTCTGCTCATAGAGTCTCAGCTCAGTGTATTTTCTCCCTGTGGTGCTTGGATGACCTGCATAACTCTGCCAATGGTGCCATAGGTTTGATTCTTGTTTAAGCTTTTGGCCAAGTACATATTCTTTACTTACCCCTATCCACTTGATTATAAACTGAATTGACCATGTCTGGGTCTTTTAGCTCCGTACCTATAGCAGGGAGCAGGATTGAGATGGTACAGTTGTTATGTATTGAAGGAGATATGTCAATCTAGTCAAACTTTTATGCTCCTAGCCAGGCTTCAAGCCAGGTGCAGGTGATTTTGGCTATAAATTAGTTGCCATTGGCAAATTTTTTTAATTTCTAAAAGATTCCTATAATCCTAGGCTAAAATCTGTAGATCACTGGTTTGATGTGTTTGCAGACAGCCAGTTAATATCCTTTGCGATAATCTTTTAAATCCAATGGAATTCTGGCAGTGTGAGGAGATTTCAGACACTTTCCTGCAGTGTGACCTTCTATGACGACTGTCAAACCAAGAACCAATAGGAGCACTGAACATGATGACACAATTAGCATGACAACTTCAAACTACCTCAGGGAAAATGTCAAAACGAGTCAGGTGGACGGGATAGCGAGGAAAGAAACTTTATGGTTATGGAGTTATAGAGGGAAAAGGAGTGTTTGTATGATGTTTTTAATATCGAGGCATGTCATGAACGAAATTAACACTACAGATTGTTTATTGTTTTGCTGCTAGCTACCGTTAGTGAGAGAAGGCGGGTCTGAACCAGTCAAGGAGTGATGACCTAAAACTTTTTTTGTGTGCGTCAGTTATTGACTGTCATACAGTCTGACATTATGATAACCGAGATCCTACAGTGTGACATGGGGATCATGTTGGTACAGTCTGACAGGCAGCAATTGTGGTGGACTATTAAAAATCGCACAGTGTATATTATAGGCATTATAGTCAGAGTTGTTCCATGTGTCAAATTTTTATTTAACACCCTCTCAAATTAATTGTTGTCCAGTCTCTGTGACCAGTTCTTTCCCAGTCTCTGTTAACAATTGCTTTCCAATCTTGTGAACTGAGTGTCCCCTTGTCTCTAGAATGCTTTGCTGTCTGGGTTTTTATGATTTCTTAATCTTCCTCTCTAGTGAGTCTCAGTCTCTGAAAGCAATTTATCCCAATCTCTGAAAGGAATTTTGTTTCTCTAGTTTTTAAGGGCCCCCCTGTGTCCCAGTATCTGCGATCTGGTGTTCTGTGGGTCAACCACCCTTTGCTCTGGGCAGACAAAATGTATTTGGTCACAGATGAGATACCACATTTCTTTAAACCTCGTCTGAGAAAGCCACTGGGGAATGAGAATTCAATCGAGATGTGAAAAGATCTATAGCTGCCCAACTGAGCCAGGGCCAAGCTTCTCTCTAGTAGCTCCACATGAAAAGATCATCTGGATGATGGTAGGCTTCCAGAAAAGTCTCAACAGTGAAGTCTTAAATGCTGCATGTTTCATATTGTGGCAGTCTAAATGGAAATTCACACTTCTCTCAGAAGCAAAGAAGACCTCAAGCATGAAAACAAAAGAAAACAAGCAAATGAAGCTGAAATTTATTTGAAACCAAACAAATCACATCTAAGTTTGGGATTCCCAAATGCACTTTGCTGTTGCTTCGGTATCCCACAGTATATTCAACAACATGAAAACTTTTAGCTGTGACACATCCGAGGCTAACTTCGAAAACCAAGTGTTACTAATGCTGTATAGAGGTCGTCATATGGCATCATTTGATCACTACTAATTTTTAAGCCTAACGAGCTTATAGGCGCTAAAGCCAAACAGTGCTTGCATTTAATACATTAATGACAGAAGCAGAGCCAAATGCTTGAGGGGTGAAAAGGATATGATTTGAGCCCTGTTGCTAGCCAAAGATAAAAACAGTCATTTTTCCTATCTGGAATAAAAGAACCTACAGTTGTGACTCAAGGAAGTTTTAAAGGCAGTAATACAATGTATTGCTCCATGAGAACTATCTTTTAAGATCTTTTAAGATACATTCCAGTTTGTATAAGAGTGGATTGTTGAAATAAAACATTCTTACATTTAGTCCACCAAGTGACTTGGTGTGAAGAAAAAAATATGGAAAAAATGTAAGGGCTCTTCAGGGTTTCTGTAGATTCTTAAAAAGTCTAAAATGTAAAAATCTAAATTTTAGGCTTTAAGAAGTCTTAAATTCGCTGTTAGGTCAGATAATTTTAAATAGGTCTTAATTTTCTGATGTCAATGTAACACTACCTCTAATATTCATAAAAATGCTTTTATTTTTATTTTTTTGTTGTTTTCTTGGTATTGTTCTTTCTTTCGCTAGTTCACATATAATTCACTGTATTACAACTACAAATAAGGCCAACAGTCAATCAGCTTCCTGTTATTTACATGAATCTCTCTACCACAGAAGTAAAACGGATGTTATTTTTCAGCTATGGGGAAGTGCAAGTTTAGCAATATTGGTTTAAAAACAATAGATATAGGGCTAATGGTCAAAAAAGCTCAACCTGGCCACCCAAAAAACAAAAAACTCTAAAATGTAAAAACCTTAATTTAGGCTGAATGTATAAGTTCAGCATGGTGTTCAACAGTGAAACTGTGACTAAGCAGTAAGGATAGTTTCTACTATTGGAACATGTCATGATTTAACACTTTGGCTAGGACAGGTAATAAATCTTGACCTACATGGCTACTTGGTTTAGGATCCCTGCTTTTCTCACTGTGTCCTTGAGCAAGAGAAATGAAGTCAGATTGCTAGCCAGTTTTCCTGCATGTGGTCCAAACTGCTTGGCTTACGGAGTTCTGGGCAGCTGTTGGAAAAGATGGCACAGATGGAATAATGTCTAGATTTTTTCCTTTAATTATTAGTGATATATTAATTATAAATTACAGACTTTCAGCATATATACAAATTGGCTAGTTTCCAATGTAGCTTAAAAGAAGATTTATTGCCAAGGCATATGAAAGCTTTACAAAAGAAATATCCATGGTTAATTATTAATTTATTTATTCACATGTTTCTTTATAAATATACATATGCTATGTCATGTTTGCTACAGCATGGGCTGTAGCAATGAATTATTTGGTGGGCTGATTTTAATATGAGGTCTTTCTAAATTTGTACTGTAGATACTGTTGTAATAAATTTTTTTTACCATATTTTGGTAAAAGCATTTTAGTATAGCATTTATTCAATGATTGTGAAATCTCCAAGGTATTTTTTTATGTCTTGTCAAATGTCAATGTTTCTTGGCAAATGCATAAATATGTTCTAAACTAGGTTTTACAGTTGGTGTCGCAATTCTCTTTTTAATTAAAGAGCAATACTAAATAAGAGACAGAAAATAAAATGTTCTTAAAATGAACAAGTAATTTTTTTTTTTTTAATTGCTGAAATTGCATACAAGTATATCTGTAGAAATTAAACTCATTTAGTGCATTTAATTGCCATATTACATTAAACACGGTGCTCTCAAAAAGTCCCTACGCAGTGGCCGCTTACAGTAAGTTATGGGAAACTATTCATTTAATGAAACTTATAATTATTCTCACTCCATATATGTATTTATTTATTTAATCTCGCACAGTATCTTGTTGTCTCAGGAAAAGCTGCTTGGAATTTTCCACAAACCAAATCCATGTATTTATTTATTTATTTATTTATTTATTTATTTATTTATTTATTTATTTATTCGCTGCCACTGCGGAGGGACTTTTTTAAAATTACTTTAAACAGTATCTGCAGTGTACGGTTTTTATGTTTTTGTTTGAAATGTTTGGAATCTTTCTGCTATTTTCTTTGGCCTGAATATTCTGCTCACCATCTTCTGCCCTTCTGTGTTACCTGTCCGGAGCGCTCCAGAGTTTCGCAGGTGGTGCATCAGTAATAATGGTCCGTGGGAAACACAGTGCTCCATTTTTAGTTAAATAAACTAAATGAAGCATTAAGTCAAATTAATTTGCCTTGACGAACTTTGGTGATCGAATTATCCGAGTTACTAGAGGAATCGTTACAGCAATACTAGGTTTGGGTCAAGCAATATCACATGGCATCATTTGTTGCCGAGGAAGAACGTACAGATTGCTGATAAAGTATCAGTATACATATATCTAATATTGTGTATAAAATTGTGTGTTTCCTACATTGAGTCTCTATTCTCAGGCTCAAAATGTACCAAGTAAAGAATATTTCCCACAAGCCTTTAGAGCCCATGTGGAAGCATGGTCAGGCTAAAAGGTATAACCCATATTTTTTTTGTGTCAATACGAGGTCCATTTAGACATCAGTTGTAACAAACTGCCATTCAGAAAACAGGGTTGAATATTAGCCAAAAGATTTGCCTTATGACAAGATATTCGAGCATATCTTTTTTCTTTTTTTTCTCTAGCAAGAAAGATCTATAAAGAAAATTCTCTCGGGCAGAAATAGCAGTGCATATGTGGGAACAGTAGTCAGAGTGAGTTATACAGTTGGGAAAAGAAGGACCACTGTTGCCTGAAGGGCTTATTAAAATGGATTGTGCTGAATTATTCCAAGCAAGTAATATCCTATAACTGCACACAATCAAGAAAGTGAACATCTCAGAACTAATTTTTGATAGCCAGCCAATTCCCAAACCCCACCCCCCCCCCCCCCCCCACCCCACCCATTTTTTCCTTTTTCTTTATTTAAAAAAAATAATAACAATGCCATTACCTTTTAGGCCAGACTGCACTATAACATTTGTGTAGCTAATTAAATCCATTTGATCATATTCACTGTTTAACAGTGTTCTTCATATTAACTTTTTTCTCCATGCTTTATATTTGTAAATAATAATTCAGTGATTCAGCAGGAAATCCAAGCTTTCATGTAGAGGATAAAGTGTAAAAGCCTTCACATTTCATTCAATGAAAACAGACATAATTGGGGTAATTTAGTAATTTCTCCAGGAGATATTAGATTTTAACACTATTTCCATTTTTTTTTTCTTTTTCTTTTTTTTTCTACTTTTGAAGGCTCCTGAAATGGTTTCTTAATGACCGAGTAATTTTCCAAATGGATTTAAAAGTCACATGCCAAGTCAGTTTTCGTCAAGATCAGACAGCAAAAAAAATGACTTAAACCTTTATACCGCAAACTTGAAATGGGCCATAATTATAGATGATTGTCCCAGCTTACAAAAAATCACTAGAACATATAATACAAATAAGAAACGTTTTATGTGTGCTTGTTAAATGGAACATCTTCCGGTAGTTATTTGGAATCCTTCTTAAAAAACAATGTGAAGATCTATATTTTTTGTGTATGCAATGGCAAAATGACTTAAAAAAAAAAAAAGTAAATATAAATCAGAAGCTTTTTTTTTTTACTCTATTTCACAAAAATTTATGCTTAAAAGCAATCTTTTATTAGCTAAAACTCCCGCTGCTACTCCACACATGAACGTGTTGGTCACCATTTTAGTTCTAAAAGTTACTATCGCTTTACAACCTGGGAAGGAATTAAAGTGTCATGTGAATAGATGGGTTCTCATGGCGAAGTACGATAATAAATATACTCAACTATATTACAACATTTCTGCAATAGTTTAGCCGCCCCAATTGCCTGCTTTTTACTGGTGTAGGCTGCGGACAGATGCAACACCTCTCCCGCTGCTAAATATTGACTGCCAAAGAAATACAAGTCACATAAATATTGATTACTGTTTTTACAGCACACTGGACTCGCACCAATTATTAAACAAGATTAATGGCTTTAGTAAAAAATTTGAGTCAGTAAATTACACAATGGAGAGGTTGAGCCGAAACCTTTTTCCCAGAAACAACTCTGTTAGAAAAAAAAAAAAATCTGCAGTAGAAAAGGTATCGTAACTGTTTCATTGGGGATCTCATTAGTTCTACTTTCATCATGCAAATACTCAGTAAGCTTGTGAGTGTGTGTGTGTGTGTGTGTGTGTGTGTGTGTGTGTGTGTGTGTGTGTGTGTGTGTGTGAGAGAGAGATATTTTTAATGTACAAAATGTAGATGAAAATGATTTAATATTTTGTAGTTACTGACCTTTTTTTTTTAGACAATGAACAATTTTAAACACAATGTTCTGGAAGTTTGACAAGGAAATTGAAGCATTAAAGCAGTGACTGGTATTTCGCTTATAGTCTAAAGTACTTCTGAGAACTTCTCTTGGATCTGATTGTAATTGCATCATTTTGTTCATTATTACCCTCAAATGCCAGTTTTCCATTAAAAAAACAGTACTTTCTCAGTATGTTTATGAAGCAACTATGGTAAGAGAGAACTTTAGAGATTATTATACTGTATATGTCTGGTGGACTGACAGTAACCAAATTCTGGCTTTAATTGTGCCTATAACATTGACACATCTACATCAGGAAATCATTAATATATAGTACTTTAGGAATGGTTTTATTGGATTTTTCTTCCATTACTTACTCCATCTTCCAACATTGAATATAATGTTAAATGAGTAGTAGTGGGGAGTAATTTTATGTATATAAATATTTTATGTTTATATATATATATATATATATATATATATATATATATATATATATATATATATATATATATATATATATATATATATACACACACACACACACATTATTTGAATTTTTTGCTGTACTTCTACTTTAGAGTATTTTCATTCTGAAAAAACTTTTACTTCATTCTAGTTTAATGCAGAATATCTTTTTATTTTTTTACTCCACTACATTTCAAAATAACTCAAGTGATATATTAAGTCATGGGAGAGCTACTGTACGTGCTGTAGCAAAACAAATACAAGCCTAATCATCTTCGATTTATAATTAGAAAACGACGGTCCAAACCAGCTGAGGCTCCTAAATCTCAGAATAGAATCTATAAATGTGATTGTATTCCTATTTCTTCATTTGTACTCTATAAGCATGCTTTTTAAAACTAATCCTGGTATATAAAAGAGAAACATTTCATTTTACAAAAGGACTGTAGTTTTCATAAATATATCTCAAATGCTTTATATGAAAACTTTCCCCCAAGCCACCACGCATATAAGAACAATTTGTAGCTTTATGAATAGCACGACCTTTTTACATATCTAGAAGAAACGAGATCCAATTGTAATGAGATAAAATGATGATTTTTCTTTGAAATACTTTGTATGCAGTATTTCTCTCCAATATATAGAAGTCATGGTGCGATTTCTGCTAGAAGAACAGCTCTCATTAAACAACACATGCAAATATAACTAGTTCAATAGACGGTGTGTATGAGAACATAGTTTCTTCATGGCACCTGTACATGAATTCGTCGTATGTCTATTCCAGTGGAAGAAATTAAAGAATTCATGTCAGGTAAGGCGTGAAAACGAATCCAGTATGATGTGGTCCAATCTGCTGAGCCTCGATAACAGATGGGTGTGATCAGTAGAATCTCAGCTCGGTCACACAGCAATGCCCTTAAAGAGCGGGTGGCATGAGGCCACTTAAGTTAAACAAATTATGCCAGTGGAGATGGCATGCCCTTGTTCGAGGTGTCTGCCTGTGAGGTCAATTGTACCAATAATTTAAAGCCTGTGACTGCTACATGCGACGTGATTTTTAACTCTGCTAGGTCAGGTTTACGGCTGAATTTGTTATCCTTCTCCACGTACCTGTACCTTGCAATGTAACTGGGTGCAATCTGATACGCATTGTTTATAAAATATACACTATATGAACAAAGTTTGTAGACACCTATCTGTAAGATTTGCATGTGCTTTTTGCATATACCCCCCCACATTTACTCTCCTCTGCTGTTCTTCCACTTCTCTGGGAAGATGTTTCATTAGAGTTTGGAGTGTGCTTGTAGAGATTTGTGCTCAAGGCTATTAAGTGCTGATGTACTGTAGGATGAGGAGGCCTGGGGTGCATTGTTTGAATTCGTCTTAAAGGGGTTTAATAAGGTTGAGGTTAGAACATGTTTTATGCTGGAACAGGTTTCAGACTCCTATTTTAAGTGAAGGGAAAATGTAAGAAAATATACACCAGAAATATCTGATGTATACAATTGTGTGCCTCCAGCTTTGAGGTAGCATTTTGATGAAGAATCACATATGGGAGAAAAAGCCAGGTGTCCCAGCACTTTTGTCCAGTTAATGTATGACTTTAACATTAATTAACAAAAAACAATAGGCCTAATCAATTTAGTTTATAATGAAAAGGTGGCAGTTAATGACATTCCTGAGTCTCAGTCAGAATAGAGTCCTAAATATATTTTTTCTTCACACTTTTACAGATAACTATTTTTTTTTTTTAATTTACTTCAGCTAAATTATACAAAAGAATGAATCATTTTAGTTCTAAAAAGGGCTCAATTCTTTTTTTTCTTTAAGCAAATATAGCACAAACGATTTATATAAAAGCTTTCCCCCATGCCACCACACACATGAGCTCAATTTGTGCTCTCATTTCTGCAAAAATATGCATCTCAGTTGAAATAGCTGATTCTGGAAATGAAGGTACACAGCAAGGAAGCTCATGTCCATCACTAGAGCTCCTCATAACTCAATGCAGATTGGTCAGATTTCCATTGAGAGTAGGTGGGAGTAGGATGATTCATTTTTCTTTTAAATAGTCCTTTAACCAGCACTTTGAAGTAAGTGACATGGAAATGATATAAAGAATAAATAAATAAAGAATAAAGAATAAAAAAGAAGGAAAAAGGTCTTTCTCCTGATAGTCTAACACTTGACTTGAAATATCTGAAATATTTTCTAAATACATTTGATCCTTTTATGCATTTCTCACTTAATTGCTCTTTTGTAAAGTGACTTTTTCTAGTGCCATAAAAAGGATTTTTAATTATTATAAAATGTTTCTTTAAAAATACTAAAATCGAGTAGCCTGATCCTTCTTCTTCTGAAACGTCTTCTTCTGATACAGTATATGTAATAATACTAATATACAGTGTAGGCCATTTAATTTAGATAAACCTCAAATGTTGGCGCTCTATGATCAGGGAGCTGTCAAAAATCCCACATTACTGCCCCATCTCATTTTTGTATTCAATCTTTAACACATTGACACAATTTCAATACACATTCCTGCTTGCACATATCTCTATATAAATTGTCAGTTGTTCATGTTATTCTAAATGTACCTTTTATTATTAGTAGTAGTAGTTGATAATGTTGTATATAGAAGGTTTTGCACCATTCAACGTCCTTGTGCATGTGTGAGTGCACTTTTACTGCAAATGGCAAAACTTTATTTTTTTTACTTTCAAATTTTAAGGCACATAACCTGGTTATAAGCACATATAGTATTGGTCCAGTATTTTGATGAATATTTTCCTAAATTCCGACAAATTTCTATCAGTTTATACACAAAGGAGCAGTGGACGATTCTAAACTTCCATTGCTTAAGATTTAGGCGTAATATTACCCCAAAAAGGTTTGTGAGGTAAGTACTAAAGGAAATAATATTAACTGCTTGTTATCAATCCACAGTAACTGGCAACATCCTTCAATATGAATATGCTGTGTAAGCTGTGTTAATGGTTCTAGATAAATTTAGAATCAGAAAAGGTTGATCCGAAACTTTTCCTAGCAACAACTCTACTGTTCCTATCCGTGTACATGCCAAGAAACAGTGGATGATTCTACACTTCCACTATTTAAGATTTAAGCACAATATTGCCTAAAAAGGGTAATGTGTTTGTAAGGTAGCTACTAAAGTATACATTTAATTGTCTTCAATTCCTACTACTTTCCAAATGTCCTTGGCCTTGCTGTATATGCTGTATTCACCTCTATATAAATATATATGCAACTCTACTGTTACTATTGTAAAATTCAACAGTAGAAAAATGATCATTGCAATAGTTTCATTGGGGATCTCATTAGCTTTACTTTCATCATACAAACACTTGTTTTTCTTTTTATCATGCAGTGGTTAGCATTATAATTACCTGGGTATAAGAATATATTGGTCTGGTATATGGATGAATATTTTACACATTTATATCCAATTACACACCAGGAAACAGTGGATGATTCTACCATTCCACTCCTTAAGATTCAAGCGTAATAGTACCTGAAAAAGGCTGCTGGGTTTTTTTTTTTTGTTTTTTTTTGGTAGGTACTAATGAAAACTTTTTCTCATTAATACCCATTAATATGGCAACATCCTTCAATATGAAAACAGTGCCAGCCCTTTTCTTGGCCATGCTGAATAAGCTGTATTAATGGCTCTAGTAAAAAATTAGTCAGTAAGTGAAATGTCAGGAGAGGTTGGTTACAACTCTATGGGGAAGAGGGAAAATAAAAATATGCAGTAGAAAAATTATCATCGTTTTACTGGGAATCTCATTTGTTTTAATTTCATATTGCAAACTCTCAGGAAACCTTTTTGTTTGTGTGTGATTTTTTTATGTTTAAAATGTAGATGCAAATGATTCTGGTTAGTATTTTGTAATTACTGACTTTTTCAGATGATGGACAATTTTAAACACGAAACATTTTGGAGGTTTGACTTAAAAATGCAAGCATTAAAGCACTGACTAGTATTTCGCTTATAACTTGAACGTAAATCTAAAATTCTAAGAACTTCTCTTGGATCAGCCAACTGTGATTGCATACATCTGGTCATTATTACCTTCAAATGCCACGTTGTCATTGAAAATCAATACTTTCTTAGTATTTATCATAAAAGTTTTCAGAGAAAGACTCTGGGAAAAAAAAAATATAAAATTGACAGTGGCTGTTATAATGGGGCAGAATTCCAGCTACAATTGTGTCTATAACGTTGACAAGTCCACATCGAGATATCTTCTGATCTTATCTCTGATCTTATGTCTGAATAATTTGTTACTCATTGCGACAAATCTGTGAGAAGGCCATTAACGCAATATAACCTCAATTTTAACCAGCAGCCAAATAACATATTTGATTATCCAGAGTAAGTGATGCTCATGTTTTACCAAAAGGTGCAATTAGCACTCACCGACTGCTGAGAATACAAAAATATAAGGGAGATAAAAACAACAACTTTAAGTGTCTTGGGCAAAGCTTAAAAACAAAGTGGTTTTCAGGAAGAGATTATTTGACATCTATAGTATTTGTCAGATGTCCTTATCCAGAGCGACCTACATCTATAGCATTAAGGGCCTTGCTCAGGGTCCCATGAGTGGCACCTGGGATTTGAACTTACAACCTTTGGATCCAAAGTCGAGTCCTACGTCCTATCACCTCCCAAAACTTCAATGGAGAATTAGAATTAAAGAGCACATATTTACATTTATGGCATTTGGCAGATACCCTTATCCATAGCACCCTAAATTTACCTCATTAATACAGCTTAGCATCTATGGGTTTAAGGGTAGTGCTCAGCTGTCCAAGGGTGGCAGCTTCCTGTGGGTGGGATTTGAACTCACAACCTTCAGAACTAAAGCCTAATGACTTAATCACTAAGTTAACACCTCCCCTATTGCACACATGACCTGACTGGCCAACAGTACTCTTATAGCTGAGACTTTAACGACAGGAAATCATCTTCTATTGAGGTTCAACGCTTCGTGAAACTTCTATTATGAGTTGTTATATGTACAGTATATTTTAGACGAAAGCAGAGTTCAATTTTTTCTGCCACTGTATCCCATCCAGCACAAGGTTCGGCACATGCTATCGTGCATCATGAGATGCTTTTTTGTTCACCATGGTTGTAAAGAGTGATTTTTCAAGTTATCATAGCCTTCTTGGCAGTCTTGGCCATTCTCCTCCACTCTCTCACCAATACATTTCCTCTGAAAGAATTTGGTGTCTGTGTTCTGTGCAGAGATTGGTGTACATGAAAAATCCCAGGAGATATGATATTCTGATATCCCAAAACCAGTCCTTCTGCCAGTAACAGATATGCCTTCTGGTCTGATTTTATACAATAACTGAACGCTTGGTGATGTCACATCATTTATAATTGTATGAATGTCCAAGTGCAAGCATCAAAACGAATCCTGGCTTCAGCTTTACATTTATTTTTTCTGATGAAATCTTTTTAGTACCTAAAATGTACTGCGAAACTGAGCAGCTTAACACATAGAGAGAGTCTAGAGGTGATGATGCTCTCTCATTATACCATTGAACAACAATCGTTTTGCTGCAATGCTTTAGGAATACTGGATGTGCGTAGATTTATCAGGGTTTAGTTTAATAAAGTGGTTCAGTAAAAAATTAAAAAAACAACTGTTCAAAACCGTTTAATGATGCAAATTGTATGATGAAACAAAAGGCGGGCAGAATTTTGTATTCAAATAAATCTGGGTAATTATTAAAATAGTGGTAATTAAAGTCCAATTTGAAACCATGATTCAACAAAATATTAATAAGGCTGAAGAATGTGTTTTCAGAAGAAACTGAACAATTAACAACCAGTACATGCAATCACAGAACACCCATGGACTACACACAAGCGTACACACACACACACACACACACACACACACACACACACACACACACACACACACACACACACACACACACACACACACACACACACACACACAGAGTGAAATTAGAAGTCAAGTCTTTCCACAGCTGAGAGGGGACTGGCATTGTGCTGACTGCACAATCGCATTCAGGAGTAAAAAAGAACAATAGACACATAGACCCTGCTGAGAACCATCAGTCTTCCTTAAAACAGTTTTTCTACTGGTAACAGATAAAACGTTGCTTCCTAACACACCTCTGAAACCTGTTAACACGATACGGAGGCCTAGAACACCCCACTGCACAGAGCAAGCCAAGCTTAACTGCACTGTTTCTGTTCAGTAACACTGAAGGTATACAAATGTGTACTTATTTATTTATTACCATTTGGGCAAATAAGTAAAATTTCAATTACCGATGTGTTATTTTAAAACAGTGACATGTTTTTCTCATCTCAAAGAGGTTTCATCCAAGTTCTTCAGTTTCCTGATTGTTTATTGTTAAATCTGTATAACTCTCTGTGTTTTATATTATATATATATATATATATATATATATATATATATATATATATATATATATATATATATATATATATATATATATATATATATATATATATATAATCATATTATATATATTTTATACTTCATATTTTTATTTCATTTAAGTTTTTTTTTATTTATTTTTTATTATTTTTTATTTTTTAATTATTAGACAGGAGTAAAAAGCATTTCACTACACGTCGTACTATGAATGTGTATGATTTGATTTGATGCACTGCTCTATAGACAAATAGCTGATTTTGAATGGAACAAGTTTTGATGCATTATGAATTAATTAGTCATTAAATATGCCACTAATTATATTATTATTTAAAAAGGAAATTAATAAACCTTATACAAATCTCATAGAAATGTCATTGTTGGAGGAAAGATACAGAATTTTTCTATTGTTCTAGGGGTGCCAAAACTTTTGCATCCAGCTTTCCATTGTGTATATAAAATAATGATAGATAGATAGATAGATAGATAGATAGATAGATAGATAGATAGATAGATAGATAGATAGATAGATAGATAGATAGATAGATAGATAGATAGATAACCCACTGTTACTTTTGTCCTATGAGCTGAACCCAGATAAGAATCAAATCCAGTGTGTAACCGTTTCCCAAATAAATTTTGACACAACTTTCTAGTTTTCAGAGTTATATTGAAAGTCTTTGTAGTGGATACATGTTTACAGCTGCTATATAATAATCCAACACTACAATTCCAGTGAGTGTTTCAAACATGAATTACATTAAATTGGCTAAAGTCCAAATGATTTCCATTCAGCTCTACAGGAAGCTCATTAAGGCTGAGAGGGATTTGCCTGTATCTGTGTCTCCAGACTCATATTGAGGAAATATCTGCTGTCTGTAAACGTTTCTCTCCATCACACTCAGAAAAAAAGTGCTTGGAAAGCAAATGTCGACTCAAAGAATGCCTTTTACATGACTTCATAAATGTCTTAAGCTCCAAGTGTGGCTACGTGCACAGCGGCAGCACTACAGATTGAGAAAAAAACAAAAAAAATAGAGGCTGAAGCTAATTTGTTTCCTTTTCCAGACTATACCTTCATTAGTGGTAGCTGTCTCATAGTAAAATGCATAGGAGGAAATGTTTTCTTAGCCTGCCACAGTCATTCTAATTCACTCCAAATTCACATTCTTGCTTTTGTCTGTTTTTTGACAAGAACATCAGTGGAAGCTCTTGATTGAATTATGACTGCAGATGATTGGCTGATTTGAAGAGTTGCATAAACGTACGGGTATTCCTAATAAAGAGGACAGTGTAAAATTTACCATAACTCTTTAACCTGTTACATGGGTCTGAAAAAATGGTGTTGAAAATAAAGAATGCATTATGTTGACAAAATCCTCTCCTCAGACAAACAGGTCATGGTGCATAATTCCTGACGGCTTACATCCAGGAGGACGGTGTGCACCTCGTTGCATGGTGCCAATTCCTCCAAAGCACCACCAGGAGGCCAGACCGTTAGCTCTGCCACAAGGTGTGCTTCAGGCGCTCGTGGGTAAGGCTTATGCCTCGGCAGGTCAAGCCGCTGCGTCCCTGCACACCATGGTGGTCCTGCAGGCGTATCAGGCTGAACTGCTGCATTAACTGTATGTGGGAGGTGCCCCAGGCAGCCAGTTCACGAGCTCTGCCGGACGGCAGACCTGAGTCTCCCTGAGATTTCAGTGCATCCGCATCCACAATCCACGGCCATTGGTCGATATTAGCTCGATCAGAGCAGTTAACAAATAACAAAGAAATGTACAATTAAGAATCTTTTATTTTCAGAAACATGTAGCGTATAATGGACTTAAAAAACTTTCTTTTGGCTTCTTCCATTAGGGGGCGCCACAGTGGATCATCCGCATGTCTGATTTGGCACATGTTTTTACGCTGGATGCCCTTCCTAACGCAACCCTCCCCATTTATCCGGGCTTGGGACTGGCACTAAGCGTGGCTGGGGTTGGTTCTCTGACATAATGGACTATGGAGTAAAAACCGGACTGCAGCGAATTATAGAGCTTTCTTTTAAATACAGCAGAAGAAGACAACAAGAAAACTCGTGTAGTCCATCGTCAATCTTAGTTGCAAGGTTAAGGAGTTTATTGCATATTATAGACACAAATACATTTCTTACAAGAGGATTTCTCTTTCTGTGAAAAATAAACTTCTAAGGTGTGACATGGTGTGTACTTGTTCAGCCACTGGACTGCCACTTGAATCGTACCTTGTGTATGAACTCATAACTCACTCCACATACAAGGAGCAAGTGTGGCCTGGGAGTGTGATACAGCTGTAGAAGGACTTTCTAATATTAATAGTCGAACTGCAATGAAAATACTGGAGCAAATGGAAAGCCGCATGTGAATTTGCTCTCCTCACATATGACCATGTGAGATTCTAAGCACCAATCATGTGAACTATAATAGCATTGACAGAGAAGGATAAGGCAGGATAATAATGGTTCATGCTACTCCATCATCAGAATGTTCATAAAGATTTTGGCTGAAGGTGGTGGTAATGGCTTTTAAATCTAGAGCAATATAGCAGTTTTGAGAAAGTCATCCATTGGCACAAAATGTAGATTTAGTGTAGCAGAAACAGAAAACACTAATGGAATCTTTAGGCAATAAAACTATACAGCTTGGAAATATTTATTATTTCAGTTCTGTTTCTATTTCCAGTTCCTGTTTGTATTCTGCTTTGGCACATTTATTGTCCTTATTCCTTGTATTGATTTTATTGATACTTCTTACAAAAAAGAATCAATACTAAATTGTTATTTGGAATTTAATCCTTGTATGTGAACAAGGTTGTAAAGTGAACAACTCTCAGATCTCATCTTTGGTCACTGCAGGCAACCTTGATGTAATTATGGACAATCAATTGTCCTTTTTGTTCTCTTACATAGCCGATCTGACATGGCATGCAGATTTTTCCTTTACAACATCAGAAGGATTCGTCTGTTTGTACTCACACAGGTCGCTTAGTTGCTTTATCAGGTCCTTGTCATTTCGATATTGAATTTTTACATCAGTTAACTTCCTTTCAACTCTCCTTTTCAACGAGTTCTCCAATCACATCCCATTGCTGTCTTCCATGTACTGACTTCCTTGTATCAGCTTTAAACCCTGATGTTTGCCTACAAAGCCAAAAACAAGCCAGAACTTACCTAGGTCAAAGCACTTCACACACTGTTCAATGAACTAAACACCCTCTGATACATTAGCACTGCTCACAAGTCCCTCCATCCCTCAGGGTACAAGGAGGTTTTGCATCCAAACTCTTCTCTGTTCTGGCAACCAAGTGGTGAAATGAACTTCCTCCAGATGTCTGACCAGCTGAATCACTGGCAGACTTTAAATTACATCTAAAGACCTACTTCTTTCTGAAGTACTTAAATTAACACTTCAATTAAAAAAATAATAGTGTTGTCTGGGTGGTTTTCTTTCCATATTACCTCTCCAACAGTGTGATTATATTCTTATTTTGTGACCAAAAAGACCTTGAGACTAGATCACTTCTGTAAGTTGCTATGCATAAGGCCTTTTTTCCAAATGAGATGAAATGAATATGCAAGTAAAAAGTATGAATTCCAAACCCACCCTCAATAACCTTAACTATAATTAAATAATATTTTAGTTCTAGATCATCTGTTTTTGTATCTTTAGTAACCCTATATACCAGCAGCAGGCCATGCATTTCACACCCAGACCTTCAGTTATGTCTTGTCTAAGGTCACGCCATCTCTTAATACCATCATTATGGCACCACAGCTATAGAAACCAACAATATTATACAGAAGCGCAGCATAACAGAGCACAGACCTACCTCATGCAGCGAGAATGAATTTAAGAAACTCAATATACACAATTTAAATAGTCTCCTTTCACTGCATCCACAGCTATTAAATCCACAAGAATATATTTGAGCTACAGTTTGCTACAGATGCTGTTTGCGAGTTCTGAATAGTGCGCTCTCTGCCCATCCTATCAAAGGACCTGAACATTTCTACGTGTTTAGACACCTTCTAGGGGGCGTGAGAGTGAGCATGTCAAAATCTGATTGGTTAAAGCAACAGCTTCAAGCTAAATAGATTTGAACCGATAGGACTGCTATGTTCACAGTATTGGCCTTAAAGCAATTCCATTTGACATAATGTGATGGCTGAACTCCAACTGGATAGAAACTTGCTCGAAAACGCAGCACATCCAAAAGAAAAGATATAAAATAAAGAGAAAAAATATTGGGAATAATTGATATTCATAGACAAAAATATATTAATTTAAGTGATTCTGATTTTAGTGTTTAGGCCAGCAGAGAAGGCCTTGTTAGCCCAACGGCCCACCACTAGTATATTGTATACCATCTATACACTGTAGGGTTTGTCAGTGTGGTTAGTCCTCAGTCATGTCTGAATCTATATTATTTGATTTGTTTTTAAAACCTCACACTGCTAACCTTTTGCGCTGTTGGGTTTGAAGCCTTAGGCAAGCTCCATTATTTTACTCTACCAAAATCCAAATGCATGAAAGCGATATGTATTGCGGGGGGAAAGGGAGGTCTTCAGGCAATAGCTGACATGAAAAGCCAGGCAGCAATGCTACATATGATGAGGGCAATCATCTACTGCCTGCATATTGAGCACCCTCAAGGCATTTCTGTATGTTTCCTAAGTCAAGGTCTTATCCTGAATAAAGTCTAGACCATGCAAATGAGCACTCCAACAATCGTTATTGTTAGAACACGTGGCAAGTAGGATAAAATCAGGTTGGTGTTCATTTAGGGAAATGAAAGTAGTCAAATTGTTGAATGATACAGAAAGACAAAATTGACCAAGGATTATTCATGACATGAAATGAAAACGGCAGCAGAGTTCGAAGAAAGAAAAAAATTAGGAATGCATGATGCACTCACAGCCAATAAAATGCATACAGTAGAGAATAATTTGGAATAACTGAACACAATAAGGAACACCATTTACAGCACATGGGTGGAGAAAAGACTATGAACACCATTACAAATGTACATGTAAACAAATCAAGAGCACAGCACATGTCATGCTGGAGACCAGGCCATGCCCTGAGAGGCTATTCTGAAAAAAATCTGACTTTCCAGTTGTTTTATTATTACAATGGTTATGCATATTAATCTCTAGGTCCTTTTAACTCTTTTTTAACTCTCTAACTTTATTTGCAATCAGAATGTTTTGAGTTTTGTAATGGTAATTAAAAGGGTGGTAGTGAAACAAAAACATTACATTCTACAAACCTAAAGAAAACTTTCATTTAGCAGGAATATATCATACACTGATCTGGTTATGTTTATATCCAACAACTTGATGTAGGCATGACATCACTCCATGTTTAAAGAAATCCTATTTAGTTATCAACTATTCAGAATGACTATTGTAGGTAACAACATTGTTAAAGTAGCTCCTCACACAACGGTTTAAGCAAACGATACAGAAGCGTTTAGAAGAGGACTGAATATAAATATTTGTGTTATTTTGGTTAAAACATGAACATGGCAAAATATATTTTTGTCATCATTTTAAGTTATACCAGAATTTATTTTTTTTTTTGTGGCATGCAAAGCATTCTCCCAGAATGCCACAAATAGTGTGAAAAGATTCAAATGCAAATGAGTCATTAAAAACATTGAAGTGTTTTGTAGTTAAGTAAGCAGCATGGGCCACCTGGCACCTGGACCTTCCACCAAACAAAAAAAAAAAAAAAATTGAATTAATGGAATTTTTACACTCTAAAGTTAAGAGCTTGGTAGTTTTGCAAAAAAATAAAAATAAAAATAAATAAATAAAAAGAGTTCCCAGAATCTATCCATACTTGATATTTGGGACAAATATAGAGAATCCGCACAGTTGTAGGTCTTGCATGCAAGTTTAGATCTTACTCTTGTCTTTGACACTTTTCTCTGACCTCTGCAAGCAATGCATAACATTTCTTTTATTGCAATTACACCCATTACAGGTAAACTACAGCAAATCAAGAAAAGCATAAGCTGCTAGCATGGCAAACATCTTAAAAGAACTGACAAAAGAACAAATGCATCTTTTTAGATCCTACTAAATAAGTTCACACTGCTGTCAACGAAACCACCGATTGTCATGAGACAGGTATCTCAACCGTGTGTCCAGATCTTTATCAGTGTGAGATATTCATACGGAGAACTGCAGTTTGAAGCTTTGCGTACCACAAAGATTTGACACTTTTATAATGAATCAGAATTATTCTTATTTGCGAAGTATCATGGGTCGCAGGTACAAGAATTTGTCATAGTGTGCTGGTGTTATAAAAAAATGAAAAAACTAGAATAACAAAAAATAAATAAAGACGTTACTATACAGTTTGGCAGTTTTACGAATAAGTCTGAGGTGCTAGTAAGCAATAATTTCAGTATAAGAAAGAACACAGTTTCAAAGATCTTTGGAGGTGTTGGCCTCTTCTTTTTTTTTTTTGTAAAGCGTGTCTAGATGGATGTTTTTGTTGGTAAAAACCATCATACCCATGTGCATGTTTCGGTTTGTCAGTGATCCATAACCTTCACTCTTTCAATAAATAGCTCTTACTGACATGAAACAGTTTTGGTCAATGGCATACCTGCAGATCGGTTGTTCTTCTGTCCGTTGTGTCACACTTTGACAGATGTCTTGTAGAGCACTTCAAAACTGTAAAGCAGTAAAGGACAAATCAGTCTTAATAAAAATATTAAATACATCTTTAAACAATTGTCTTGTTTTATTAACTGTCTTTGTAGGTGTATCTTTATTTGTGTGATCCTTCCATGAACATGGAAGTTAGTACAAATGCAGTATAAAGCTTGTACTTAGCACTCTTTAAAACATTATTGTTTGGTTAAACATTAATTAAATGCCATGTTTCTGTCTCAGGTCAGTCAATGCTACTTACTTTAATGACTAAAATACCTTTGGTACTGCCAATATGGCCTTTTTTTTCAGCTGTAGAATTCAGTAGATTTTTTTTTCCACTTTAATGCTATTTGTATAGAACATTGTCACAAAGCAGCTTTACAGAAATATGGAGGTAGACCTTGAACGCTGTTGAGAAATCCAGGAGTGACTGCAGCAAGCAAAATCCAGATGAGATGGAATGAGGAAGAACCTTCAAGAGACACCAGACTGAATACTTACTGTGATGCAGCGGAAAGGCAAATATCAAGGCACGTTGTTTTAAAAAGTGATGATGTGACTGAGCAGAGTTTAAATGCATTGCAGGACAGAACTGTGAGTTTGGTTTTTTGTTTTGGAATTTTAGGGAATTTAGGGAATTTTTTACATAATCATAGTCAATACCTCTAAGATTATTATTTACCCATTAAAGGCCTCAGGATTTATTTTAAATGTCACCCACATGTTCTGAAAGCTTTGTGTTTATAGGTTTTTATCACAAATGTTATAAAATAAGGCACCATCTATTTCTATCCAGTTACATCTGTAATTGGAATCTACAACTTGGATTTACGTTTATTCACCCAGCAGACGCTTGTATACAAAATAGATTTACAATCATGTCACAATACAAGCCGAGCACCGGAGCGGACACGAATACAAGTGCATCGTGACTATATTTCTGAAATAGGAAACAGTATGCCTGGCTGATCGCCTTACCAGGAGAATATGTATTTTTTTTCCTATATACCAACCTTTCAGAGTTTCCAGATGATACCACCCCTGTGGGCCTAATTATACATAGTGACTAGAAACTACACAGAAGGGAGGTGAGTCACTTCATATCACGGTGCAGCAGAAACGTGGAACTTTGCACCACCACTTCAATAATGAAATACAATGATTCTGAAAGAAGATCTACCCCTGGCACCCCCCAGAAAAAAAAAAATAAATAAATAAAAAGGCTTTTGCTGGCAGTGTGAAAAGACTGCTAAGGGAACGCCAGCCTCACTATGCTCTCCTGGGACATAAATTCAAAGTCAGCAGTGGAAAAAAAAAAGAGAAGGAAAGAGAAGGAGGGAAAAAAAACACGACAATCCCAATCTTCAGTTCCACCAAAATATATTTCAAACTGCTGTCACATCTTCCATCACTGTCTGGTCTGTTTCAAGGGCAAGCTACAATCCATGAAGAAAACTGCTGTCCCAAAAGTTATGATAGTAGTATCAGTAATAGCAGCTTGTGCTATAAGACGGAAGCTCCAATGTGCATCGATTAATAGCCTGATAATGAGACTATTAGGGTTGAGCAATGCATTACAATCAAGGTTTCAGTCACGATATA
The DNA here is from genome assembly GCF_946808225.1 of Silurus aristotelis. Taxonomy (NCBI): domain Eukaryota; kingdom Metazoa; phylum Chordata; class Actinopteri; order Siluriformes; family Siluridae; genus Silurus; species Silurus aristotelis. Next base: position 14,779,647 of record NC_139601.1, on the reverse strand, counting down.
ATGTGGGGGGAAATGATTACACACCCATTTAAAGGTAGATATAATGGCAAACCATAGATTACAATTTCTAATTAGCTGTACTGCATTCCCTATGATACCAAACGGTAAATAGAAAAGATGGAACCTTTTATTCGATAAAAAAGAAATAAAGATCAAACAAACAAATGAACTCGCAGTTCTGTTGACAAGAGTATTCTATCACAGTTTAGTAGTGAGGACTTTTCTTTTCTTGTCATTGTCATTTCTTCCCTGAAAAAAAATTTAAAGTATTAGAAACACAGTTGTGGAGGTCCAACCTCTGACAGCAACTTGAAATCCAGTCTCACCTAAAGCTCCACAATTACAATTACAATGCTTCACATGTATAGGACAGGAAGGGCTGTATAATGTTATTTCCAAAGCCAAATCAACAACATGTCTGTTAGATCCCATTCCAAGTAAACTACTAAAGGAAGTGTTACATACAGCTGGTGAGCCTTTTCTGAATAATATTAACTTCTTGCTATCTTCAGGTCATGTCCCTAAACCTCTCAATTTGCAGTTATCAAGCACCTCATTAAGAAACCAAATTAGGATCCAAACAAACTATCAAATTACAGACCCATATCAAACCTTCCGTTTATGTCTAAGATTTTAGAAAAGATTGTGTCTGCAGTTATGCTCCTTCTTACAAGAAAACAATATCTTCGAAAAGTTCCAGTCAGGTTTCAGGCCCCATCATAGCACAGAAAATGCTCTACTTAAAATCACAAACTACCTGTTTTTAGCTTTGGACCAAGGCTACATCTCTGTTAGTTTTGCTAGATCATGACTAAATTGCTCGTAGAATTTAAATGGAGAACTATGCCACAAGGTTCAGTTCTAGGACCCCTGCTTTTCACAATATACATGCTTTCCTTGGGAAATATTATTAGAAGGCATTAGATTAGCTTCCACTGTTATGTCGACAATACCCAGCAATCTCATCAAAACCAGACGAAACATCTCAGTTGACCAGGTTAACTGAGAGTGTTAAAGAATTTAAAGATTGAATGACGCATAGCTTTCTATTATTAAATTGTGATAAGACAGAGATTTTGCTCATCGGCCCAAAAACCAGCACACAGAAGTTCCAGCATTTCAACTTGTATTTAGAAGGATGTACTGTAGCTACTAGTTCAAAAGTAAAAGACCTGGGATTTATTTTAGACAGCAACTTGTCTTTTGAAAATCATATCACCTATATTACAAAAACAGCCAAACAGCCTTCTTCCATCTTAGAAATATTGCTAAGCTAAGAAACATGTTGTTTAAATCTGATGCCGAGAAGCTAGTCCATGCATTCATGACCTCCAGACTGGACTATTGTATTGTAATTTAATATAACCCCAATCTTATCATCCCTACACTGGGAGTTTCGAATCGACTACAAACTATTGCTACTTACCTACAAGGCCTTAAATGGTTTGGCTCCCATGTATCTATCCAGTCTTCTAACATGCTACAGTCTGTCATACTTTTTGAGATTTTAAAACTTTGAACTTCTAGTAGCAAAGTCCACAATGTTCACTAAATGTAAAGATCATTCTCACATTTAGCTCCTACTTTGGAATAGTCTTCCTGACAGTGTTCGGGGCTCAGACACCCTCTCCCAGTTTAAGCGCAGTTTAAAGACGTATCTTTTTAGCGAGTTCTACACATAACGCGCATCACATATCATAACCTTGTGCTCCAGTACATCTGATCAAATGCACATTATCAACTTGTGCTTGTTAATATTATGAACAGCAGCTACACTAATTCCTCTCCACTGCTTCTCTTTCTCTACTTATTCTGAGGCATCCCGAAGTTGCGCAAGCTCCAGTTGTGTCCCACCACACGAAGATTATGGACCTTCAAAGAAGTAGATGCTGACCCCGCAAACATCCCAAACCATCTAGAGACGTACCAGCACCATTTGGATCCCACTTCGTGTAGAGTTTGAATATGGGACCTCTTCGAATGTTTAAAGGCTCTGGCATGGAGAAGCTGGTGTTGGACCTATGATGACCTCAAATAGTGTTCTGTATTGTTTTAAAGACTATAATCACACTCTTGATGCCACCCAAATGAGGATGGGTTCCACTTTTGAGTCTGGTTCGTCTTAAGGTTTTTTCCTCATTCATCTAGGGATTTTTTTCTTGCCACAGTCGCCCCAGTCACCCCAGGCTGCTCATCAGGGTTAAACACACATCATTCACCTTAGTTCTTAAGTTCTTTAAAGCTGCTTCAGGACAATGTCCATTGTGAAAAGTGCTGAAGAAATAGACTTCAAGTTTAAGTTTATCTTATTGTGTCATTTGTTCCACACAATTGACAATCCATTCCAAATGCATTTTGGGGCCAAAAGCATCAAATTATTATTATTATTATTATTATTATTATTATTATTATTATTATTATTATTATTATTATTATTCATTCATTCATTCATTCATTTATTCATTTTCTCCCACTTATCCGTAATTCGGGTCGCGGGGGCAGCAGTCTTAGCAGGCCCCCGCCTTCGACTGCTGCCCAATCCTCACAGCACCGTCCCTTACGCTCCATCCTGCAGGTGGTGAGCCCACGGGATTAATAATAATAATAATAATAATAATAATAATAATAATAATAATAATAATAATAATAATAATTTAACATGCTATGGATATCAGACTGAAAAACATCAAATCTAAAACATGAAGGTCACTGATATATAGATGCATGTAGTTTATCTTTATACTTTTCTGTGGTTTGAATTGTGTAGTAATGATTTTTAACAAAAAAAAAAAAAAAAAAGATGCTAGAATGAAATATATACACTATATGGACAAACGTATTGGGACACCTGACCTTTCCTGCCTATGTGGTTCTTCTCCAAACTGTTACTACAAAGCTGGATGCGGTGTGATAAAATGTTGCATTCACTTGTACTTGGAAACCCAAACCTGCTCCAGCATGGCAATGCCCCTGTGCACAATGTAAGCTCCATGAAAAAATTATTTACATGGTTTGGAGAGGAAAATCTTGAGTGGCCTGCTATAGAGCTCTGATCTCATCCCTACTGAACACCTTGGAATGAATTGAAACACTGACTGCAAACGTTTGGCAATATAGTGTACACAGAATATATTTTTCATCATTGAAAAAAAAAAAAATAAATTTGCAATGTCCTCCTGAAAACATGAACTGCATTCAGTACAGCACATCATGACAAAAAAAACTAAACAATGCTTTTGATAATATAAAATGATATAATCTACCAACTACATACTTGTATTCACTATATACAAAATCATGTTATTTTTATTTCTTAAATCATTTCTGTGATCTTGGCTATTTAGAGAATGCTGAATAAGGCAGGTCTCGATAGTGTGAGATGTTATCGCTTTCATTTTGCATCATTATCAGATTAAGGGGTGGCCTGCGGTCTACATTAGCTCTAAGCGATGCTACACAAAAAGCGAACACACTGATCATATACAATGGATTGTTTTCATTTTAAGATGGCGAAAAATACAAGTAGCTAAAATGTGAAAAGTTCAAGTCTGAATGTATATGAATATGTATATGAATATGCTTTAAAATAATTGCAGAAATGTCAAAGAAAGGAGTGTTTCCTATACCTATTACTAGAATTATACCTAGAAATAATGAGATAACTTGAGAGCACTTCTCAAATCAACCCATTCTGATGCTTGCAAAATGATTACAATTTATTGCTTTACAACTCATTTTGTATTTAAAGTAAAGAGTTTTCAGGACTGCCTATTTTTTGACTACATGAGAACCACTGGCTGCTCTAAACTTTCATTCCATTGCAGTAATTAAATATTATATTATTCATCACTACTTGCTAAACAAAATATTTAAGCGAGCCAGCCAGAATCGAGTATACGCACTGCTGATAAACCCAGCATGGATTCATCAGGATCCTACGGGCCCAATTTACTCCAAGCAAAGATCACCTCTCATTGGACAACAGGATTTTAATACTTCATTTTGGGTCCTGCCCACAGACAGCTTCAACAGGAATCAATAATTTCAACACAGGTGGATATTTCACATGGAAAATCCACCGAACCTCTTTGTAAATGTATTTTTGTCCAGCTTAAAAACATGGCATCTCTATATGATGGAGAGATCTCTCAAAGAGGCTTAACCGTGTAAGCAATGGCCAATCATTCAGATTGTAATGAATAAAGTTACTGACAGCATTTTCATCTCATCAGTCAGTTAGACCACAGATTTATAGCATGCTCAGAATTCAAAACCCTGATACATAGCATTTTTCACATACCCTTAATAATTTTAAATATTGGTAAATACACTATTTAGGCATAACATTATGACATTATAACATCATGACCGGTGAAGTGAATAACACTGATTATCTCTTCATCATGGCTCCTGTTAGTGGGTGGGATTTATTAGGGAAAACTTTGTGCTCAATGTTGATGTGTTAAAAGCAGAAATAATAGGTGACTGTTAAGCATTTGAGTGTTCAACGAAATCCAAATTGTAATGTCTAGACGTCTGGGTCAGAGCATCTCGAAAATTGCAGCTCTTGTGGCATGTTCCCGGTCTGCAGTGTTCAGTATCTATCTAAAGTGGTCCAAGGAAGGAACAATGGTCATGAGCGACCAAGGCACATTTGATGCACGTGGGGAGCGAAGGCTGGTCGAGTGATTCAACAGACGAGTTCCTGTAACTCAAATTGCAAAATAAGTTAATGCTGTTGATGCTCGACAGGTCAGGACTGTTTTGGAAGCACAATATTAGGCAGGTAGTCATAATGTTACAAAGCATTGCCTTTCAAAGGAAAATTGCCTATCAAGTGTAAGTGAGTAAATCAGTAACAGATGAAACACACTGTCCACAGTATACACTTTAATGGTTTACACAGTGTATTTTGTCTGAGAGGTTTCCAGATGCAGTTTCTATCATGTTGTGTATGTTGTGTACAGAGACATTATTAATAATCTGGAATATAATAATATTCGATGAAATAATTGTGAGATTCCTTAATTTAATGTAATGGCAGCAACTACTTTTCAATAGAGGTCATACGCACACAGTATGGACCAGTGCTACAACTCTGGATGTTCCACAGTGTATTGATGTAACAATAGAAATTAACGACAATAAGCAATAAGTGGATAAGTAGGATAGATTCATCAATAATTCTAAACCTTTTATCTCTGACAAAAGACACAATAATAAAACAATTCATAGTGAGATTACACATTCATAACCCCGCCCACTTCTCAAAATGTCTTTGGAGAAATCTTTGAAGTAAACAGACTTAGCATAATGTTCCATAATTTCAAATGACTGTATAAGACTGTAGAAAAGACATGACTCATAATCTTACATTCCAATGCTCATCTTAGTTCTTACTCTTCAGTGTTTTGTATTGTTTTAAAGATTTATAAATCACACTCTTGAAGTCACCCAAATGAGGATGGGTTCCCTTTTGAGTCTGGTTCCTCTCAAGGTTTCTTCCTCATAACATCTAAGAGAGTTTTTCTTTACCCCAGTCACCATGGCTGCTCATCAGGGATAAATACACATCGTTCACCTTAACTGTTAAATTCTGTACAGCTGCTTTGAGACAGTGCTATAAAAATAAACATGACTTGATTTGACTTAATGCCCAATCAATAAAAAAAAAAAAAGACAAATGAAATAGAAATGGAATTTTTTTCCTTCCCTTAATTAACCAATTCTTTTTTTTTTGTTTACCAGATTAATTATTCTGCGGAAACCCAAAAGGCATTGCATACTCAAAACAATTATAAAAGCAGATTTAATTGTGGAACTGTATAAATATATCTCAGTCGTCAATCTAACATTATGGCCACTCATCACTAACGTCTCTAGGTTACGTATGTAACCCTAGTTTCCCCGAGGGAACGAGACGCTGCGTCGTAACGCTTTGGGAACGCCCCAGCGTTACGTCGCAGCTCGAAGATCCCGAATGGGGAACTTACGTCTCTAGGTTACTTATGTAACCCTAGTTCCCCGAGGGCAGGAGACGCTGCGTCGTAACGCAGGGGCATTCCCAAAGCGTTAGGACGCAGTTTGAAGTTCCCGAATGGGGAACTGTGTGTTTAGTAACTACACTTCTTAAACATTGGGAGCACTTTAAATGTTGCCAGCTGAAATGCACTCGTCATGCTGCTGTAACAAATGAACATTTTCATTTATCCAAGTGAGTCAGAATCCAATCCAAACACAAAGCTGTACAGTCTTAGGTCTCGCTCCGGGGCTCGCCCGGAGCTCCCCGGCAGTCCCAGGATTTTAATTTGCAACTTTCTGTTAAAAAAAAAGGGGGAAAAAACCTTAAGTGCTGAGTAATCACAGCCTCAAGGTGTACAGTTAAAAAAAAAAAAATTGGAACCTTTCAAGTCTTCATGTAACTCTTGAACTTGTTCACTTACCATAAGCAAAACACACGTTGATACAACGCGACGTTTGGATTCCGCTTAAACACTCGTGCCTTTGATCACATTTCCACAATGCATAATATAAAATACCCCAAAAGCGCAACACCAACAATTCTACTGGCTTTATGTTTATTCGGCGAGCTACACCAAGGACCTGGGCTGGATCCTTTCTAAAGGGCAAGGTTTTGGAGTCCACTGGCTTTGTCAATTGTCAATGCAAATCCCTGAGGGTGGTGTTTATATGGAACCTATTTATCCAAAGCAGACCTACAGTGAATAGCATGAGGAAATATAATGAGCCGTTGCTCATTATGGGTCATTGTTAGGAGTGAAAGGATATAATATAACACATATTACAAGCCCATAATGTACAATTTTACTAAAAAAGTCACGGAAATACCGTACATTCTCAGGGTAACAGGAAGAGGATTGTCCCTGCATGTTACATACACACTTGTTCTTGCTTCACTTTAATGAACATTCCTATTTAATTTCCTGTATTTCTGTGGCTCTCTCTGAAGTGGTATTGTTGCCATGTCAATTTGTTGAATTTCCTGCTACAGTGGATTTAGTGGTTTAGTTTAGTTTTGTACTGTAATAACTTTTTATAATTACTATGGTAGGTAGTTTATTTCTCACTTTGCAGATAAAAGTCTGCACTTGCATCCATAGCATTTGCCTCCATTATGCGACTTACATCTGCTACATCTGCTATAGGTTTTAAAAGCTAAGTGCTTTAAACCTTTTAAACATACTAGTCTATATCTTTAAGTTAGATTCTTTTATTTACAAATGATTTCACTCTATTTGTTGAGCTGACAGTTTACTTTTAACAGTAACTCTTACGAATGCACAACTTGGGTAGTGGAACCACAAGTCATAAAGTCACACAATATAAAAATGTCATCAACTAATTATTTAGAGCTACAAAAACTCAGCCCTCAGGAATCAAACACAAATGATCCCAGCTCTGGTGAAAAGTGTCAGCATAACCTTATAAACATAGAAGAAACAAAATGTCAAGTAAACAATTCTGGTGCAAATTCAGCTCAAGGTATTATTGATAATGAAAAGCAAAGATTTCTGAAAGGTAACGTTAGTTTGATCAGCACCTGTCAGGATGAGTTCAATTCGCCAAAGTACCAAGTTAACCTTTAGTGAGCAGGCCTAGTCAATCTCAGTGCTCTTAGTGACTCATAAAATAGAATAGGGTAAATGAGGCTGTTTTGAGTAAAACTACTGTCACAGTGCCACCTACTGGGGTACTTCCACTGACGAATACATGGAACCTGCTCTAAAAAAAGAGATGCTTGAATGATAATAATAATAATAATAATAATAATAATAATAATAATAATAATAATCTTTATTTTATATAGCGCCTAAATAATATCATTTAATTTATAGCATTTACAATCCTATAATACAATATACAATATACAAACCCCAATTCCAAAAAAGTTGGGACACTGTGTAAAATGTAAATAAAAACAGAATGCATTTATTTGCAAATCTATAAACCTATATTTTATTCACAACAGAACATACAAAACATATGTCTAATCTGAGAAAATGTATCATTTTGAGAAAAAAATGAGGTAATTGTTAAATTGATGGCAGCCTCAAAATGTTAGGACAGACCTATGTAACAACAGTCTGTAAATTTTTATGACGTGAGAAGACCAGTTGCTGGAGTTTTGCAAGACGAATGTTGCTACATTGTTGCCTGATATAGCAATCTAACTGCTCAACAGTCCTGGGTCTTCTTTGGCGTATTTTCCGTTTCAAGATATGCCAAGTCACTACAAAGCCATGCTGTTGTCATAGATGCAGTATGCAGTTTATCCTCATCTTACTCAAATATACAAGGCCTTCTTTGAAAAAAGATGAGGATTTGCCACACTAAAACCTGGATATATCTTTCAGCATTGATGGTGCCTTTCTAGATGTGCAAGCTGCCTATTCCACAGGCACTAATGCACACCATACCTTCAGAGATGCAAGCTTTTAAACCGAGCGCTGTTAACAAGCTTGAAGGTCTCTCTCTCTTCTCTTTTGTGCAGAGAAGGCGGAGTTTATGGTTGCCAAAAAGAATGTAAAGGTTGGTTTGACCACAGTTTTTTACATTGACCCAGAGAAGATGGCGCCGTTTCTGGATCATGTTCATATATGGCTTCTTCTTTGCATGATAGAGCTTTAAATTGCATTTTTGGATGGAACAGCAAACTGTTCACAGTTTTTTGGAAGTATTCCCGAGCTTATGCATTGATTTCCATCACAGAATCATGCCTGTTTTAAAAGCAGTGCCATCTGAGGGCCGAAGTTCACAGGCATCCAATATTGCGTTTCGGCCTTGTCTTTTGTATACAGAGATTTCCACAGATTCTTAGAATCTTTTGATGATATTATGTACTGTAGGTCCCCAAACATTTGGTACCGGGCCGCACAGAAAGAATACATAACACATTATTTCCGTTTTATTTATTATCTGATTCTGGAAATTGGATTTTGGAAAATGACCGGATTCTCTTCACCACATCTGTCTATGACTCACTCTTGATGCATGTCATGATGCCTCAGTCACATGACTTACCAACATCCACTAACTTCTTAAAGGGGCTCCGGCCGCTAACACAATACATTACCGCTAAATCGAAACCCCCAAGCGAGCAAAATGATCAAAAAACAACACATTGGATTCACGTTTATTATTATATTTAGAAAATACCAGTTTTTATGGTTGTATCATTTTATTTTGTTGTATTTAACCGTCACACCTTAAAGCCCGGTCCGTGAAAATATTGTCTGACATTAAACCGGTCTGTGGCGCAAAAAAGGTTGGGGACCACTGCTGTAGATGATATATTTAAAGTCTTTCTGCAATTTTATATTGAGGAACATTTGTAAAATGTTCTTCCAGCTTCTCCTTGTTACTACCACTTACTTTCCCAGCCTCTGTCCCAACTTTTTTGAGATGTGTTGCTGCCATCAATTTTAAAATCAGTTTCTTAAAATACATTTTAAACATTTTATATGCTTTCTTTGTTCTACTGTGAATTAAATTAATCATTGTATTGTTTTTATTTAAAATGAAAAATTGTTTTGGAAATGGGGTTATATGTTATGCAAAATATTTTTTGCCTCAATGATTGGCTTATAGGACTTGTGCTAAAAACCATGATTATATTATGACTACTACTAATAATATTAATAATCATCTACAAAGTAATTTTAACATTGTGCAGATTGTTAGACATTTACGTCCTATATTTTGTTGCGTATATTACTCTGTCATTATAAAAAATTTAGGTTTGTCATTACATTGGCAGTTAAAACTTTGGATATATTAAATTGAGACATTTTCCAGTGCTTTGGCCATTCAGGAAAAGTGTTATGGTTGCAATCTGCATCTGATACAAAAGTAAATACAGTTTACAAACTGTAATCTTTAACTCTAAAAAAATTCTCTAAGGTAGAAGATTCATGATGTTGGTTGAGAATACAGTATATGCATTTTAAGAACTTATTTATCTACTAATGTTCATGAACTGCATGATCTTGGTGAGGGCCTCAGTGGAGTCAATGTGTATTCCAAAACTACTAGGTAGAAGGTGAGGAAACACAGGGCAGTATGAACACACACATGCTCACCAGGAGTAATTTAGTGTCTCTAATCCATTTACTAGCATGGTTTTAGGTGGTGTAAAAAAACTAGAGAACCCAAGAAAACCCACATGGGCATATGGAAAACATGGGAAAGTCAAAAACAGCCTTTTTCAAAATTGGCTCTGGGTGGGGGGTCACCTCCGAATCCCAGCAACCATAGCTTTTTATTAGGATTTTAGTTATAATTTTTTATGTTCAGCTGGATCTCATGCCTTTATCCTACCAGACTGAGAATTAAGAAATTCAAGGGGCTTTGTATGCAACTTTCAACTACTATTCAGAGGTTTGCAACCAGCTGAGATTAATGCTACCCAGGAGTTCGGAATAAGGCAAATAAAAACAGGACTAACACTCTCCACTACAGTCTAAACTACACTCCATTTTCCCAAATGGACATGAGTGACACTTCACACTAATAATGGACATCAAAGATCGACTTTCACTCATAGACTGCATTAAAGGGATCCACCCTAGGGACATTTCTTAAATAGAAATAAACATTCTCTGATGACAAAAAATGTGACCTTATGTTACAAATATTAATCTTCACAAACATAAAAGTTACAATAAAACATAAACGTTATAAATATTATTCTTAAAAAAAAGAGACATATTAGCGATTTCTGCATGCAACATCCAAACATAAACACAGGTTTCAACATATTTTTACATTTACGATCCATGAAAAAAGTTCCCATTAAAATGCAAAGAAACTCATTCCGAATTCGGCCTCCGACAGAATTCAGGATCCACTTTTCTAGTGACTCTTGTTTCTGACAGGGAATTTACAGACTATATCGTTTAAAGATTCTTCATTGACTGTGAATTGATTTTTCTAGAATGGATACTAATAAGACTTCTTATCGCACCTCTGTTTGAGACGCATGCTGCAAAGCTATAATTAAAAAAAAAATGTTTTTACTCTTTATTTACTTGGTTTTTAGCTAATATTTAAAGATCTCCCTTAGTTCTGTATCACAGCAACAGCCTGATGCAAAGAAGGGCTGCTAAATTATGCATTAGTCCCTGAGTTTAAACTCATAATCAGAGGGCGGCCTGTCCAGGCCATGCTTCAGCTATCTAGCTGCACAATCTACCTATGGTTCAGGTATGCTTCCTAATCATTTCTGATTCACTTATTTTCTGTTAATTGAAAATCGATGTTTGTATAAATAAAAATGCGTCTTATGCATTTTTTTTATATAAAGTCATCACCATTTTCACTATCAACTGTACTACAAGGAAAGAGTGGTCACATCTGTGTTGAATGCTCCAAGAAGCAACAGGCATGGCCCCACCCTAATCAATACTTAAAAGCGAAAGGGAAAAAAAAAAAAAAAAAAAAAAACACAAGACTTAGCATGTGAGGGTTTCACCCCTGAGCTTAAACAGAGTAGTCCCAGGTGCTACCGTTTGCAGTAATGCACTGCAAGATGGGTGATGTATTTCTAATGGGACACATAATTACTAGTAGGAATTCTGTGCTTTCCTGTGACCTTTGTGTGCAAATGTCACTCATCTGGATATTACACTTTCGGTTTAATAAGACAAAATAAAGCTCAAATAATAATAATAATAATAATAATAATAATAATAATAATAATAATAATAATAATAATAATAATAATAATAATAATAAAAAAACCTTAAGAAGGCTGAAATATGTAAATAAGTGCTTACAAGAGTGTCTAAGTTTAACAATTAGTTTCTAGCAAGAGTGTAAGGTTCCACAAATAGGTTTTAGTAAGAGTGGCTAGGTTAAATAAGTAGGTTCTAGAGTGAGTGGCTAGGTTACACAAATTGGTTCTAGCATAAGTTGGGTTTAAACCCACTCTCACCACCACCAACTAAGCATAATATAATGTCTGTTTTGTGATAATAATATGATAAATATGTAATTGTAATTGAGAACTAGAATCATGTATAAAACATAAGTGTATCCTTGGAATATTGTGCTCAAGCTGGAACACCACTTTGGATGGAACACATGATGTAATCAGTATGTGCTTAATATTCTCCAAAGTTTAGCAGAATGTATAAAGCATACTTTTAAGAACTACAAAGTGTAAATCAAAGTTTGGACTATATATATATATATATATATATATATATATATATATATATATATATATATATATATATATATATATATATATATATATATATACATATTATATGGATTTCTGCAGGGCCTTTAAGTAGGCATTAAGGTTATGGTAAAGTAATGTTATGTACCAAATCCAATTGAAGAGGATTATTAACCTAAAGAGAAAGAGAGGAAGGAGAGAACATTGCTCCTGGGTATATGGCTGACATGCTTCAGTGGCTTGCAATCAATGCTCTATTCAGTATTGCAGATCCAGTCCCTTGTAACAAAGTGGCAGTAATGTAAATGGCTTTGCTTTAAGTAAATAAGGGGAGTAAACCCTTGTTTTTTATTCTTTGGCAACTGTCCTGAAATATGAATAGCTATATTAAGTACTTAATTGACATAGCGATACATGGGGCGTGGCCACGTTGATGCTGTGGTAGCAGCTGCCATGGCTGCAGGAAGTGGGGGTGCTGGGGGTGCTGCAGCACCCCCTATTGGCGAGAGAAAGATTTTTTTTAAATGTAGGCCTATTCAAAATATTTTGCACAATTTATAAATTCCTTATGAATATTTTAGGAAATGATAAAAATATTCCATTAGTTTTTCTATATAGAAAGCTTGAATTGTCTACTTTTAAACAAAACAATTCAAAACGAAAATAAACCGACTAGCATATGCTTATTATGTATTCCGTTTTAAGTGTGCATTTCTCTCTATTGGCGCGTTCACTGCGAAGATGACGAGTGAGCATCGTCAACTTCATCTTTGCAGCCCGACACTGACACACAAAAAAAAAACCTTTATTAATAAACAATTCAAATGTCTCCTTGCTATATTTGACAGATTCATAATCATTACTTTTGCCGGTTCTTTGTGACAGCTGTTATGTGTGTTATTGGCAGCGTCACCCTCTGGTTACAGCACCAGAACATGGACATTTTATTTTAGAGAATGATCCACAACAGACATTAGAACATTAGATATTCTATAATTAAATCAACTAATCGAATATTCAAAAATAGTGTCTTATCCCTGCATGGAATCTCTTTTTTCTTTTCCCATATCTTCACTCGCGTCTTCACCCATTTCCAAAGGGGATTAAATGTTTCTTCCTTTGTTCGCTTTTAGGTCGATTATTTTCGTATTCTTTACTGTGGTAAACTAGAAAAAACGCTGTACAGAAAACTGCCTACATTTTTACTTGTAAGTCAAATTCTTTTTAATAGCCTACAGTTTGTGCTTGTTATTAATTAGACATATGATAATTGGTCAGGCGCGTCAAGTTCATTTGTAAAGCGCGTTTCACACGCGCGGGTGATTTGAGTTTGGCTTTCTCTGGCAGCGCGCAAACATAGCCTAAATGCCTTGCACTTGTGGAAGATAAAATTAGCTCTTCGTACCTTTTACAACAACATGAAGATATCAGAAAAAGAGATCGGTGGTCTCTTTCCTGCTCGTGTTCCACATCCCTCTCAAAGCGCAGAGCGGGGGGCTATAACGCGTCTTTGTGTGGAAATATTAAACTGTTTTTTTTTTGTGTTGTTTGTTTTTTTTAAATGGATTCAACTTTATTATATTATTTAAGTTACCAGTATTTACTGATATTTATTTCAATGCTTTACAGGCTTTAGTGTGTTGTTTCTTTGTTTTTTTTTACATTTATTTCAAAACAACCCCCCAACCACCGCAACACCGCCGGTATTTGGTCCATTACCACCGCGGTGGTAAAAAAAGTGCCATCTTCACAGCCCTATGTATTTATTTTTTAAATGTATTCTAAATAGGCTCATAGGTTTTTTGTCCAAAAAAATAAATAAAAAAAATTCACAGCACCCCCTGTTCAAAATGACTTCCAGCGGCCCTGGCAGCTGCCACTCGTAAAATAAATCGTACTACTCCAAAATCCGTTTCAACTCTGATCAACTCTGAATAGCTACTGTATGTTGAGTATGTAACATAAATAGCTATACAAAATGTGTGGTCATGTGGGTGGTCCCTAAACCCAGATTTAGTTTGTTCTTGAAAACCATTAAAGTTCCCATATACGAGGCGGTATCAAAAAGTTTTGAGACATGCTCTGTTTACAAGATCCAAAACACAGCTTGTGTTTAATTAGCCCAATTTCTTCCACACCACCCCACCTCCACTGGCTTCCGGTAGCTGCACGTATCAGATTCAAAACACAGATGCTCGCCTACAAAGCCAAAAATGGACCAGTACCAATTCCTGTTCCTGTTCCAATTCATCCCAAAGGTGTTCAGTAGGGTTGAGATCAAAGCTCTATAGCAGGCTTTGTGCAATTGTGTGCCTCCAGCTTTGTGGTAACAGTGTGGAACCACATATGGCAGGAAAGGTCACGTGTCCCAATACTTTTGTAAATATAGTGTAATAATCTATGGAAAATACCACACAGACAAATCCTGAGCTCAGGATCAAACTGGTAGCCATGGATACATGAGGTTGCAATTCACCAATGGACAAATAAAATATTCTGTAAATTGAGAAGCTTCTAAACATTTTGGCCAAATCACCCAAAACTAAAATTAAACATTTTCTGCATCCCAAACCATGACCTGCGTATACTTAGTTTTAGAAATGTATACTTAAGAACTTATCAGTTCATAGGTGATGTTCATGTTTGGTTTCTTGCCATCTGCTTTTTTAAATGGCACGAGTAAAAGCTGCTCAATTTTGTCAAGTAATTAACAGGGTTAGGTTTAAAGTGGAATTTTTATTAACTGCTATGCCATTGCTTGCAAAGAGGTATGCATGAAGAACTCCATTTTCATATTTGTAAGTAAACAAAGAATGAAAACCAAAGACAAGATTCTGTTCATCTCAGCCTGAATCGTAAAATCAAACAATTCCACATGGAGGCATGTCCTATAGTGAGTTGTACTAGTATAATGTCTGCTTTAATGGTATAATTTCTATACAATTTCTACACAATTTGACCAACTAGAAAGCCTGTAATTGTCTGTTAGTACAATCCTCATATTTTTGGTGGTCTCTGGACCACATTTCCTGTCTAAGAACAACTAAAACCATCACATGTACCATTATACTTGGCTGATGAAGGGAGTCAGTAGCATTCATCTTAAAAAGGCTAGATGAATGACACTGATGGATTTTTCAAGTCCTTGTATCAGACCAACAGGCGCATAAATAGTGTGTGTGTGTGTGTGTGTGTGTGTGTGTGTGTGTGTGTGTGTGTGTGTGTGTGTGTGTGTGTGTGTGTGTATGTATGATGTACTATATGTGTGGATTCTCCGGACAGCTCTGTGATCTCTGGGGGTCATCACAGGACATGGTTTGTGGTTTATACATCACAATTCTCATGTGATTTCAACCTACCTTGTAATGTATTGTTTGTATTATTGCAAATGCACTATATTTGTTTGAATTACTGGGAGTGTGCAAATAAGTTGATATATATATATATAGGGCAGAAAGAAGAGAGATTGACAAAATAATAATATTATACAATCTATCCAGAAAAGTAATCTGGCCTTTAAACTGAGTGCTATTTAGCCATGTGGCATTCTCACTCGGCCAGAAGCTGAAGACCTCCTCAACGTTCAATATAAATGACAAGCCTTGTGTGTTGTTACACTTAAATTTTTTTTTTAAAAGTTGCCAATGAGCCATCATCAACTAGGTAATCAATGAAACACGATCAATTCGAATCACCTCTTTGCACCACGAGCTCACAAGCTCTGTGCCTGAAAAAAGCTCTTACGGTAATTGCTAATGTCACTTTAGTTAAACGATCTGCATAGATGTAAAAAAAAAAAAAGGAAACTAATCACAGTATGACCCATCTGACCCATCAGCAAGCAGAGCATGATGCTTTCATGAGCTTGCCAACTAATAGCAATGTTTAAGGCTATGAACGATAATTACATTTACAAAATTGTTTGACATTAAAAATACATGTAGGATCCTCCTGAATCTACAGAATTCACATTGAATTTAGGTAATGCTTTTTTACATTTTATACAGAATGTCTAAAGCAATCTGTGTGAAGTCTTGCTGTAGAATGTGTGTATTTTAATATGACTCCTCATTCCACTGCATTTCACTTTCATCAATACATTACAGATGTGCTACACTGGAACACAATCGCTGTCCAATCACAGGCCTTGGTAGGAGTTGTAATTGGGGAAGACGGCAAAGGTATTTCAAAGAACATCTATTATTACTATTATTCCTGCTGTGTTGATTGTGATATATAAAGCTTTTCAGAACGTGTTAATATGTCTAAAAGATGTTATGGCTCATAGCAGGACCTGTGAGTTATCATCTTTGATATATTGGTGTATTCAGTAGGTTTTTAACATAAAAAGTTAAAACATATACTCTTGATACACATTTATTTGTCTTTAGTAACCTTTTGACCATATAATACTGTCAGGGAACCACCGGCCACACCTTCATTCAGCACCCAGCACGCTTTCAGCGCCTCGCCCACTTACTAACCACCTTCACCTGTTTCCCATTATCTCTTCCCCTCGTTTACACTCACTCGCTGTCCATTCTACAGTTCACTCTGGAGATCATTCCTGGACGACCCATACGAAGGACTATACCCGTTTTTCGGTACTACTAAGCACTATACTCGTTTTCCGGTACTGTTACTTCCTGGCTTGTGTTTGTTCTCTAAAAAACTATTAAACCTCGTTTATGGTACTTCGGTTTCCGTCCCTTGATCACCAAGGTACACAGTTATAACAACAAATTATTTATATTCATTTTATGGTGCCATCCAGATGAGGATGGGTTCGCTTTTGAGTCTGATTCTTCTGAAGGTTTCTTTCACGTCATCTCAGTGTGAATCTATCCTTGTATCCTAAATCTCTGCATTTTTTAAATTGCTTTCTCAGAAAGCATGTGGGCCAAAGGATGGATTGAGTGTATGTTGACCATCCTGGAGAAGAATGGGAACCCCTGAGACTAAAAGAAATTCATGTCTATGAACACGAATCAATAGATTACATTTCGTGACTATATCACGTATTGCCGGGAGACTGGGCTGGCAGATCACATAACACACACATTCGCAATTATGGACAATTAAGAGAAAAAAATATTTTTGATGGACAGGAAGAAACTAAACCCTGGGAGATCATGTAGACACTAATTTGAATTTAAAATTGAGCCAGGGACCCTGAAGATGTCAGGTGGTACTCCTAAACAATTAAAAGCACTACTCAATGCAGGCAGTCACTTAATTCTGTTTCCTGGACCAGAGTTATTTCACTCCAGCCAAGAAATAATACTACATTGACAAGTGAATTCCTTGTTTTGTTGCTAGCTAACCTACATACCCTACTTTTTTGCTGAACAGATAGTATAACAATCATTATAGAAGATGGACAAGCTAACATAATGCTAACTGATTTCATATAATTTAAGCAGCTAGCTTGGATGGCCAACTCACAGCTTGAGTGAAGTGTTATTTAGGAAACAAGAATTTGTGTGATGAAGTATGTTGAGTCTGAAGGGTGTCTAAAGTATGATGCCTGCCAAGATTCCCTTTACAGTTCAATTGCTGCCGAGCACGAAAGCTACTATTGACGAATGCCTCTAATCTTGAGGCTGCTTTCAGTTACAGTCTTCAATCCCAGCCAGGGTGTATTCTTGCCTCACCACCAGTGATCCCAGGATAGGCTCTGGATTCACTGTGATCCTGAGCAGGATAAAATGCTTACTAAAGATGACTATATGAATGAAATATAAACCTGTAATCCTAGTAAAAATTGAATTAAAAAAATAATAAATAAATGCGCCTACAGCTGAGGCCTGGTACAACTGCCTTCGAGCGCTATTAAATCATTTCTATCTCTATGAAGAAAGTCATTTAAAGTTTTCGAATCAAGCTTTAATTTGCAGTTCGTTTTCACCTCTTAATAGTTCCTCGATCAGGGCCAAGGGAAATTTCCTTATTTTCCTCTAAATGCCCCATGCACCATTCTGAAGCGAAATCAATTAAATTGCAGTCTCTTAATTAGGTGAGCACAAAGCATGGAGTGTTTGATTCTGCCCTAATTACCTGGACTGGTCACTGTTCAACCTGCAGCAGTGTGGTATACAGCCTACGAATGATTCATGATGCGTTCATGTCCTTTGCAAGAAGCTTAGTAAGTCTAAGTCAGAGAACTGTTGCAATCTTAATACAGATAGTTTGAAGATATTACACCACCACCTTCTATTGGACTAAAGGACTGAAAAAAGTTGACCTAGCCACGTAAAGTGCCAAATGTGCAACCTAGTGCTAACAGTGCAAGACAATACAAAACGAAACAGTATAGCACAGATACAAAAAATACACAAAAAAGCTGTTATACAGTACAATGTGCAAAAATAAGAGAACTCCTGCTGAATTTCTAACCATTACATAGCCGGCTTTTGCGTTTTTTTTGGGTCCACTTTAGCCCACTTACGCACACATTCTTTCACAGCTTATAAAGACTGTGTAAAAAGGCAGACCAACAATTAGGGCTAGGATTAATTTACATAATAATAACAGAAATAAACTCTTTTTTTTATTATTAGTCTTTATAAAATCTACTTTTAAACAACTTTTAAACTAAACATTACAACTAGCGGGACCTGCAGGATGGTGGGACACGTGCTATATTTGTTTGACCGCCCACTCCCACCAACGGCAAAGGTAAAACCGCTCACTCCCACGAGATTTGGGTTGGGATCCCAATCCTAATGCAGCCCTGTAATATAAACTATTGTATGGCAACAGTTGGTACTGGTGTAACAGTGGTGGTAGTTTGAAATGTGTGCAAAACAGCAACAATTGAGCAAATGTGCAAAACAGCATATGGGTGGTGCGATAGACATGGATGTATGTGAATTGAATTGAGTATTTGAGAGTGCCTTCCCTAAGATGTTAAAGCATGGCTGTGAGGATTCCCTTCAATTCGTCTATGCCATGCAGGACTGTTTGTGCTGTCAGTCAGCAAGAAGTAGGGTTTGTCACTGCACTTTCCTTCCAAGGTCACTTTCCATTTCATAACTGCCTAACAATTGGTAACATGGACATTCTACTTGTACAAAATAACATGAAGACATACAGAGACAAACAAATGATTGATGGACAGACAGATAGACTGACAGGAAAAGACAGTTGGACAGACAGACACATAAAAATCATTTTACTACCTTTAGGACGTGTGTGACAACAAACTGGCATTGATGTATGGGTTTTCCTCTATAAATGTCCTCTAAATGTATTCATAGGAAACTCCCAGTGTCTACATATGTTTTCTTCTATCACTTGCTGTTCCCTTGAGATATGTTAATTTACTATATTACTATTTTCAACTTGCTTCTCATGTCACAAGGGCCTGAATACATTTTGAGTAACACATACACTTACACAAACAAATGCATCAGACCATTGCACCATTCAGGATGGTAACTAGGTTTCTTACGATTAAGCATTTTTAAAAATAAACCAAGATATTCAGGTTGTGCTCATCAAATCATGTTTCAGTAAACTCAGTTTTAAACTGGTGGGGATAGTAAAAAAAATCAGCCTCTTTGCCTGGTTTCATGCGGCTCTTACGTTCATATCGAAGTTTGTGTTTGTGTTTTTTTTTATGTGCGTGTTCGCTTCGCTTGAGTTCAATACGGTATTTTTAAGACTTAAATGATCTTGCCCCTACTGGGAAACTTTGCGGTATATTCATCTCACACGCATGCGCATTTGACGAAAATACCGTATTGAATTCAAGCGAAGTGAACACACACATAAAAAAATAAAAAAAAAAAGTCTGTGTTTTCTACCCTGAAACACGTGAAATCAAAGCATCGATCTGTTCTGACTGACACCCATGTGAAAAAATTGCTTTGAGTGGCAACAGCAGATTACGAGCCAGATTTGAAGGGGATTTTTCAAGGCAAGGAATGCCAAAAGTCCCACTAAGTAACATGCATAGTAAAAGAAAAACGCTATTGTAAATTATATTTTTTGTTTGTGGACTTGGTTAAACTGAGAGTTTGTTTATTGTTGAAAATGACTGGCCTGTGGTTTTAGAACTGTGGGAGTCAATTTCTGTCATTATGTTGGTGTGTGACATTTACAATATATCTGGCTGAGCAGAGGTGTGTATGTGTGTGTGTGTGTGTGTGTGTGTGTGTGTGTGTGTGTGTGTGTGTGTGTGTGTGTGTGTGTGTGTGTGTGTGTGTTAGAGGAAGGGATGGGTGATGTTCATGTGTGCCTATGTGTATGATGTGGCTCTTTGCGGTAACACAGTAAAAAAATGTGGCTCTCGGTCTCTGACTGGTTGGCCACCCCTGGCCTAGAGGGTTAATGTCAGGGTCCCCCCACAAGGATGAGTTTGAGAGTTTGATTCCTGGTCGAGCTGGTTGCTGTGTTGGTAAATAAAACTTCTGGACCTTGTCCTCTCTGAAAACATTTCAATTCTGTCCTTTCTGTGTTGCATTGATTTCCTTCTCTTTAATAAAAGATAACTCCACCAAAAAAAAGGCACTTCTGTGGTAGCTCAGTGGGTTAAGGCTTGTGCCTGAACATGGTCCTTAATATAGTCCACGCTGGTGATAAGGTTTCAAAGCCAGTCCTACATGCCTTCTTTCTCACTGCGCTGGCATGAAACAAAGTATGAACCCTCCAAAAAGCACATATGCTTTTCAGCAGTGGTCACTCAGTGGTTTAAGGCTTGTGCCTCATCTAAACATGCTTCCTAGTCTGATCTCTTCCATGGTTCAGCGGGTTAAGGCTGGTGCCTTGCTGATGGTAAGGATCAGGGTTTGAATCCTGCCTGCTAGTTGCGATGTAGATTATGTTCTTGCGTCCTAAATCTTTCTTTAGCTTTATATTCTTGTGTTGATGGTTTAAAGGTAGATAGACCTGCTCTAAACAACCTTTCTGGCCTGTCTTCCCTGATGGTTCAGTGGGTTAAATCAGGTTTCTTGCTTTTGGTGGGGTTCAGGGTTCGAATCCTGCTTTCTGTCTGCCAGTCACGATCAGGATTCACTTCCTACATCTTTCTATAGCGATATATTTTTGTTTTTAATGGGTTGAAAAGAAAGATAGACCTGCTCTAAATAAGCTTCCTAGCCCGTCCTCACCAATGGTTCAATGGGTTAAGGTTGGTGTCTCGCTGGTGGTGGGGATCATGGTTCGAATCCTGCTTTCTTCCTGTTATTTACAATGTGGGTTCAACTTGTGCTACTTATATCTGTATTCGCTTCCTACATCTTTCTTTAGTGTTAAATTCTTGTGTTGATGGTTTGAAAAGAAAGATAGACCTGCTCTAATCAAGCTTCCCATCCTGTTTTTTTCTGATGGCTTAGTGGGTTAAGGCTGGTACTTTGCTAATGTTGGTGGTCAGGGTTCAAACCTGGCTTTCTGTCTGCTAGTCATGAGGTAGGTTAAATTCCTGATACCTATATCTTCATATTCTTGTTTTGATGGGTTAAAAAGAAAGATAGACCTGCTCTAAACAAGCTTCCCAGCTTGTCTTACCTGATGGTTCAGTGGGTTAATGCTGGTGCCTTGCTAATGGCGTGACTTAGGGTTCGAATCCTGCTTTGTCCCTACTAGTCATGTTATGGTTTTGCTTCCTATGTCTGTCTTTAGCATTATATTCTTGTGTTGATGGGTTGAAAGAAAAGATAGACCTGCTCTAAACAATCTTCGCAGCCAGGCCTTCCCGATGGATCAGTGGGTTAAGACTGGTATTTCGCTGTTGTTGGGGTTCAGGGTTCGAATCCTGCTTTTTGTGTTTCTGTCTGGTCTGAATTTCTTGCTTTGAAGCATTAAACAAACGATAAACCCCCCCAAAAAAGAAGGTGTGTTGTGGGACTTGATGGCTTTGTGATAAAAGCCTTGCCTCTGAGCTCAGAGGTTGCTGGTTCGAATCTGGCTTGTCCCTGCAGTGGGTGAGCTGTGTGGAAAGAAGTCTGTGGTGAGCAATGAAGTGGTTGACTGTGAACAAAGGCTGTAAAGACCTGCTGCTTCACAGCCTCAGAAAAAGTGAGGGTGATAGGTTTTTGGCAGAAATTTTCCCTATATGCAAAACTAAGTCGATACTTTTTTTAACGTTTTTGTTTCATAACCCCCTGTTTTCAGCTTCTCAGACGCCGGGGGGGGCAGATGCCCGGATATTGCCCCCCTGCTTCAGGATACGCCCTCCGAAACCACATCCAACCTTTCAAGCAGCCATTTCTGACACCTTCCTTACTACAGCCACCGTAACCTTCCACACTCTTAACTTTGAGTCCTGGCCGGGGTTTGAACCGGCAACCTCTCAACCCAGAGGTAATGCTCTTCCAATTGAGCCACAGGATCTCCTGCAAGAACCTGATTTTTAGGACCTTTTTTAGGACCTTTTTGGGTTCTTTTTAAAAACTTTTAAAACAATTTAAAGGAAAGCTAAGGGGTAGGAATCGAACCGGGTGAGTCAGATAGCAGCGACTACATCACTGACCATTACACCAACACAGGAGAGGCAAACAATCCTTTGCTTATTGGACTCTTGGCTTTTCTATAGTTAGGAGAACAGTGTTTTCTCTTAGATCATGATGGTAGAGGGTCAAAACTTCTCCTTCCTGTACATTCTCTCAGTAACTCGAAGTCTATGAGAAGTGACCCAGGTACAAGAACCACATCTCCAACACCTGCACCACTGATATACCATGATTTGCCAGCAACCAATTTTAATGATCTCTCATTGTTCTGTTTTTAAAAACCTCTTATAATGTTCAATATGAAACTAGAGGTAAGAATCGAACCAGGAAAGTCTTTCATCATAGATCACTAATGGCATTACTTCAAAACTCAAAACTTTGTTAGACATGTAAATAAGCAGGAAAGACAAAGCGACACAGACACGGCTTTAGAAAGAGTGAGAAACAAATAGAGAGACAGCAAGAGAGAGACATATACAGTGAGACAGAGACATTTACTAAAAGAGACACAGAGAAAATTAGATAGAGAAAATAGAGAGACAAAGATAGCGAGATATAGTCACTTCCTGTTGGAAGTGTTTATCCCGAGCGACTCTTAATGATCTCATTTACTAAATGAGCAGTAGTGAGTTAAGTGCCTGCTCAGGTGCCCAGAACTGGCAGCTTGAAGGTGTTAAACATGTATCATATGTACAGCATGTGATATGTATGTAAGCATATGTACAGTGATCAAATATAAAGGCTATATCAGTGCAGAGACGTGTGGACATCATTAAGAGCCTTTGCTATGTTTCCACACGGACAGTTAATGAGGTGATACCAGAAAAAATGCACCTCTTCAAGTCAAGTCAGGAAGCTTATATATATCAAATTATAGACATTTTACAGATTTGACTGATGTATTGTTTTTATCTGTACGATCAATAAAGATAGTAATTTAAGTTTGTGTCGCCATTATGAGGGAAAAACCCACAAAACGCCACCCAGAGCGTTAATTGTGTGAATCATGGCGGATTTTGGTGTTTGATTTGAGACTCAGAAATAAAACAAAAGTTTACTGATTAAAAATATTTTTATCTGAAGTAAATTTATTTATTTTATATCTTAGTAAAGAAAGAAAAAAATGTCGTGCCGTTTAAAAGAATTTTAATTTTGACAGCTAAATATATATATATATATATATATATATATATATATATATATATATATATATATATATATATATATATATATATATATTAATACAAAACTAATTAAAAATGTTGTTACCTAATGAATGTATCCAGGCTGAAGATCCACATACAGAACACAAGCAGAGAAAAGATGATGATGATGATCAGGAATGTATCTGTTCTCAGTCATGTTTACATCACTGACTCCCTCTGTCTCATCCACGTTAACCCCAAACTTCTTACTGCCTTCTGTGGTAAGTGAGAGTCAGGACTTTATACACCAGTGGATTGAACGCGCAATGACAGGAAATCGGTTGTTCGGCTGAAATCGGCATGCAGTGAAAATAAAAAAATAATATTTCACCAAATCAATGGATTAAAACTAAAGTAACGAGTCTGTTTTGAATGTAAGAAGGAAAAAGTACAGATATTTGTGTAAAAATTTAATGAGTAAAAGTAAAAAGTTGTCTGAAAAAGAAAAGTACTGATACCGAAAAAATCTACTTAAGTACAGTAACGAAGTATTTGTACTTCTTTACTTCCCACCTCTGCCCAGAGTAAAAGATTGGTGGATGGTGTCATTAATGCTTCTTCCTTTTTTTTTCTTTTTTACACCTACACTTGTCTGTGCTAAAAAAAAAAATCAACTTATAATTTGGAGAAGTGCACCTCATAAGAATGCAAAAGCAGATAAAAGCCATCCATCACTGACAATATGAAAAAAGCAGAGGTGGACAATTGTGACAAATGGCTGCGACATGCACTTTCTGAGACTCTCAATTTTTAACTGAAACAGATCCAGGATGAAAACGTAGGAAGCCCTACCAGAAATCTCTTTTGTGACACCTTCAAACAGAACCTGAACCTGGAAAGAAGAGAACAGAAGGTAAGAAGGGCAAAGAAAATAAGTATTTTTTTTTCTTCAACATACCTAGATTTCCACTACGTTCATTTTTTTGTGCATTGCATAACAAGTAAGCATTTTGGAAAAAAGTTTAGGAGATGCAGAAAAATAAAAGAAGCCAGTTGCCTACAACAGTTTAAACCTTGATCCACAAGACACTTTGGGTATTCCATAAGCTTATGGGAGGAGTGAGGAGGCTAAACAGTATTGCTTGTTCATTGCATTTGTTAATTGCTAGCAAGATGACTTGTATATTTTCTTCAACTGAGCATTTTTTCCCCAACGAGGGTAAACACATTTTCACATTTTCTTGTTTTGTAAATGAATTAATAAATAAGGAGGACGTTTGACTCTATGTCTCAAATGATCATATTCAATCCTCTGGGCTGTTTGTCTTGAACAGAAAATGTCATATAAAAGCAGGAAATGTGAAAAGAATGACATATAGAAATAAGTGTACAGTACATCCTTAAATATTGTTTTAAATACTGAAATCACTGCTGCTGTATAGCATTTTTCTTAAGGGATGGTAGATAAAAAAAAATAAATAAATAAAACAGACATCATTGTGGTAATAAGACATACAATTAAGAAACACAGAACAATGAATTGCACCATTTTGTTCAGGTTGCAGGGTAACCAAAGTGCAGTACCTATGACCAAACCTGGACCTGAAACATAAGGCTAAGGATAATGAATGTGCAGGATAATGAAATCATTTATTTGAGTTAACAATCTAACAGCTGAATAAATGAGCTGGAGTGATGTGTAGTTTAGGAGGCACTAAGAGAAGAAAAACAATAGGAAAATGAAGAGTGAGTGAAGAGATTTATGTATATTCAGAAGCACATCTGCTTTAGAGAAGAAATGGAAGTTGTGTATAATGTGGATTGCACTGGTCATGAACTCTCTTAGTAAAGGTGGATTGTTTAAGATGGGATTGCCAGGGGCGATAGAATCCATCCAGGGCTTTGCACTTTAGCTGCTTCTGAAAGGGTCCCAAGCCCTGATGGAGAAAAACTGGCAGGCAGTGACCTTCTGAGCAGCGTGAATGACATGCTGCACCATGGCCTTGAAGGAAGTGGAAGCCAAGTGGAACCAGACAGTGATGGAGGTAACGAGGCAGGGCAGAAATGCGATCGACTCGGTTGACCCGGGAAGAAAAGATTGTTTCCTGACAATGGTGTAATCATGACCATTGGGTTAGAGATGATGAATTCCTGGAGATCAATTACTCCCACTGTTGCACCTTTTATTTATAGTAAGGTGGCTAGGAAGTCCACTTTCGTACATGCTGAGCTGCAGATTCATCATGCCATGAAACAAGCCGTTTTCCACTGGTAAATAGATTTGTTGTTGGAGATGAAGCAGACCATGAAAATATTATAAAAAAAAAAAAAAATAAATAAATAAATAAATAAATAAATAAATAATTATATATATATATATATATATATATATATATATATATATATATATATATATATATATATATATATATATATATATATATATATATATATAATTTTTTACAAATTAAATCCTGGACTAAGCATTTATTAGAGGTACATGTTGGCCACAACCTCAACTGATTAATTATTTTACTAAAAATACTGCAATGAATAAAGGCAAGTATTTGTGACAGTATTGATTGAAACCAAAATTCAAAGGTAGCAAATATTCACAATTAGTAGGCCTTACCATCATCAGTTAGTTTCAGTCAGACATACAGTAACAGTTGTATCCAAAGGTGTAAAGAGTACCTGAAAATCATACATGAGTAAAAGTATAGACTTACTGCATAACTTTCTCTATCACAGGGTAAAGTCACAAATTACAATGTGACGAGTAAAAGTCTTAGAGTATCCGATTTGAACAGTACTCGAGTATTTACTCATATTGAACTTCGGCTCAAGTATGCACTAGTCTTTAACACCAAGACACATGTTTGTAAAAAGCCAAAAATAACCTAAAATACAAATCAAATGATTCACCTCAATACTGCATTAATCAACACAAAAGACTTTCCCTTTCCAACATTCCGGAAGGGAACAAAGATCAAACAAGTTAAAGTAGTAAAATGATTTATCAAAAAAAGGTATATTTTATTAACAAATAAAACTATAGTATCATTTTACAAAGTAGAAGATCTATCAGTATTCAATAGACAAATAAAAAGAAAGTAATTTTTTTATTTATTTATTTTTATTTATTTATATAAGATAAAGTAAAACCAAACATTCAGAGCTGACTTTGATTTAATGCACCTCTGTAAAAGCTTGGATTAAATGATAAAGGCGATGTACTGTATTAAAAATGGAAGACATTTACTGTGTAAAATTTTTCAACCCATTGGAACTAGCCAATACTAAAACCCTGGTTTATAAATTGCATGTCTTTTTCAACAATTGATAGTGTGCTGCTTTTAAGAGAAGTATTTTGCTCTTAATACCAGACAAGCATAGCAAAGATAAAGTTTCCTTTTTCCCGAAAATAAGACCACAACACAGTCTCTATTCTTGATGTTGAAGTAACAATGATCCGTTGTTTTTTTTGGCCACTGGCTGCGAAGATGATTTTAATTTGGCTGCACTGATTTGATTCGCAAGCTGCTTAAAGTCCCTGAGCACAATAAAAATTAAAGGTATTTTCTCTTGCCTGCTGATCACACAGCAGATTCTCAAAATGCTGTATTTGGCCTGTGGTTGTATTAGCAGTTAACAAAACAGAGGGAAAGATCACAATCAAAATATCAACATTTGATTGCCAATTATACTAGCAATGGCAATCAGACCTGCAGAAATGCTTTTACCTCAATGGATCCTGGGGTACTAATAAACAAACATACACATGACAAAGTCACAGACAAGCCTTATATGAAAGGGTCACAAAGGGGTCAGTCAGACTTTGGCAAAACAGTACATACATAAGGTCCACATGTCCCATTGACTGCTAATATAACAAGTTTCAGCTTGGGCTAGCAACGTCCTTTTAGCGAGGAGGTTAAAGAACATATTTATTAAACCAGTGATATTAATAACCAGTTTTGGAGTACTCCCTGTTTATAAATTTACTATCAGAGATATGGATGCCTGTGTAGTTCTCTCCAGTATAGCTGCATTGCTTGTTAAATTTATTTCACAGTAAGAGTTAGTTAAATCTGAACATCATACAGTACATGACTAATGTGGCGAGGATACTTACAATGAACCTCACAACAATTACCAATAAAATTAGAGAACCTCTAGAAAGTTGAACAAAAAGAACATTAAGGAGAGGCATTTAACATCACACGTTTGACATGCGGCGATGCTGCAGTAAGTCGTTCGATGTGTTTGAGTGGCACCTGTGCTTCAAAAGTGGAAGAAAATCACTGTAAGACGGTGAGAGATCAGGAAGACCTTCAACGCCCAAAAAATTTCAAAACCATTCAGCAACATGTGCATGATGATTGTCGGAGAACGATCCACATGATCTCACCTCTGCACCCTCCGGACTCGCCAGATTTGTCTCCTGTCAATTTCTCCCTTTTTCCTGAAGATGAAGAGGCAGCTCAAAGGTCATTGTTTTGACACCATAGCAGAGATCGGGCACAAACCGCAGAAGGTGCTTGACACGCTTTGAAAAAAAAGACTTACAGAAAACATTCCAGAAGTGGCAGGAACGCTGGGGGCACTGTATTGTTGTGCAAGGGGACTATTTTGAAGGTGATAGTATGTAAACATTGATTAAAAAAACTACTTTTTTGGAAAGAGAGCAAGTCTGGAACGTTTCTGATACCACTTTGTATTTTTGTGATTTGTGTAACCACATGGTCTCTGCATGATGGTCTTGTACAAATACCGATGTAAAGATGCCTAATCTATAAAAAAAAAAAATATCAAGAAAATTGCATCTACATGAGTATTTTTGGTGTAATCTAGAATTGGGCTCAATGGGAAAAAAAAGTATCCAATTTAACCCATTTTTATTGTTATTACCAAAACCACTAAGGACTTTTGCGGCTAGTTTAGTAGATTTTAGAATGTCTGGACTTTCTTAAATTCTCTTTCTGAAAATTATAGCACTGACGAGCTCTCAGACACCCTACTGTTCACACCACAACTTCATTAAAGGTTATTTATGGTTGTCGGCAGTGCTAACCTGTGCAGTTATTTCCTAATTACAAATCCAAGGTTACAGTCAAAAGTCCTGTAGTTTAATAATAATTAATATCTCTAATCTCTCTGTACTGTTCTCCTTTGTGTTGCTGTATGTGAAAGCTGTACGGGTGTGAAGTTTTGGAATCTTACCCGCCTCCAAGTATGAGGACATTTCTAACAAGAATAAATAATTGTTACGAGATTGAAGCCACAAGCTACAGATTTTAATTAACTCAAGCATTTCAGTGACGAACACACAAGGTTACATGAGCAAAAGACACCACTAGGGAAGATGCCAATACTCAGGCCAGAAAATAAATGCTGGAATCTTGGCCTCTTTCTAATAACGTCTGGCATAAAATAAAAGACATAAATCATGCATTACATCAAGGCTGCTGGGCTAAAACAACATAATTAAGGTGACCTACGATGTGAACTGTTCAGTATTGGTGAAGCTTCAAAAGAACACCAGGTTTTCACAAATTATTTATAATAAATGCAAGCCAAGATGAACATTTTTTTGTTTGCTTCTGGAAAGGGTAAAACAAAAACTATGACATCCAGACCTGTTCATGATTTGCTCTTTTGTGCATTTTTTTTTAATCTATAATTCTTAAAATAAAAGTAATTAAAAGTTAACCTTCTGTGCTCTAGGGGTTCTGTATCATGGCTGACTCTTCGCTCTGACCCCAGCTTCCTTACAAGTAGGGATATGTAATAAAAGAATTTCACTTTCTCTTGTATATGAGTGACAAGTAAAAGCCTGTTTTTTTATTATTATTATTATTTTTTATTCTATAATAGAGCGATAAATTGCTCATGAAGTTGTATCATTTGGAGGATTTCCCATTTGTCTTTAGGAAACTGTAAAACTAACTATAATGTGTTAGTAACTGTTTATTATGTCTTCTTAACCAATCAGGAACAGTTTTAGCTCATGTTTTTTCCAGTGTGTATATACAATTGTCTGTTATCTGCATTAAACTAAAGAAGAACATTTGCGCCATGCTGTGTGCTGTGTGATTCTTCCCAGATCAGAAAAGGCACCACGGCATCGTAGATCGCATGGAAAACTTTTCCAAGAATGAAGTTTTGTTTGGGCATAATACAAATCTTACAGTATATTGGTTTATTAGCTACTGGACATTTCCTAGCTGACTGCCCCTCCTGCTAATTAATTTAGTTATGGTAAGTCTTGCTTTAGTTAACAGATACAGGACATTAACTATTATTATTATTGAAACACAGTTTCAAACACAGTGAAACACAGTTATCCATAATTCAGTGTTACATATCCAAGGTCCAAGCTTAAACAAATGCACAAACAACAAGTGGTCTCATCAATGGAAAAATGTCCAGAAGCAGAAATCAAGTCCCCTTTGTAAGTCCACTTGTATTTGAACACCAAAAGAAGTCATTTGCAGCTGTATTTTTTTTTTTTTTGTGACTTTGGTCTTCACAATACACATGGACTTAAAAGAGAGCTCAGTTCTCCTTCTGAACATTTTAGAATTGATGAGCTCTCTGACCACTTGTTGTTCACAGCGAAACATCTTTAGAACTCAGACCCCCTGTTGTGTGAGACTGAATTATGGATAGTCGAGTCTAATTCAAAATGGTTACTCGACACGATGCAATAATTTGGCTGTGGATAAAAATAATAGAACAAAAGCAGTGACCAAGTGACATATGTGGCTGGAATAAATGAAAGAAAAATGTCCTGTGTAACTGTGTTGCAGAATCCTCAAACCCAACTCATGCACCGACCTTTTGGGGGAGATCTTTACATCTTTTTCACTGACAGTCAGTTCCCATTTACGTCTAGTTCCTCTCAATATTTCTTCCTTATACCATCTTAGGGAGATCTTCCTTGACACTATCACCAGTGGCATGTTCGTTAGGGATAAGCGTATAGATACTTATTTATAATTGCGATTGTTTAATTTAGTAAAGTTGCTTTAGGTCAATACTTTATATTAATACAATTTTAATTGAATTACATTTTATGTAAAAACTTTAATATTCAACAAAATAAACTACTTTAGGAATCTAGTGAACAGTTGAGCATTAAAGGACAAGTTACCCAAGAACTCCCCCAAAACTCCATCTCACCAACATGTGGGTCTTTCTTTTACAAAAGAAACAGAGCTCACCTGCCTGGTATATGAAAAAGAATATGAAAACAAGAAGTAGTAAAGATGAAGTAGAACTCTGGTAAGCAGTGGAGTTAATTAAATAATGAGACAATAAAGGGGTGACACATGTAGGTTAATCCATAAACTCATTTATGGCATTTGGCAGATGCCAGTCTCCAGAGCGACTTACAGCTGAGCACTTGAGGGTTAAGGGCTTTGTTTAAAATACGCACAGCAGTGGCAGCTTAATAGTGCTGGGATTTGAACTTGTGACCTTCCCGAAACAGAGTTCATTGCCTCAAACATTGAGCTACTGCCTCCTCAAGTTCATTGCTGATATTCATATACAGGATAAATTATTTATGTAATTCATTTTATTAGAGGATCTATTGAAAAGCTATGGAATAAACCTATATTATGATTTAGATTTCATTTATGTTTAAGTTTAACATTTTAAAGTGGATATTAAAGAAGCTGACCACACATACACTATATTCTCAAAAATTTGCGGACACCTGGCCATAAGTACGTTATGTGCTCTTTGAGCATCGCATTCCACATTTAATACCAATTTGCTATTATAATTTCCTCTACTCTTCTGGAAAGATTTTTGGAGTGTGCTTATGGAGACTTCTGCTTATTCAGACACAAGGGTGGTAGTAAAGTCAGGTACTGATGTTGGTAAAGTGAAGAGGCCTGGGTTGCACTCAGTGTTCCAATT
This sequence comes from Silurus aristotelis, assembly GCF_946808225.1. Lineage (NCBI taxonomy): Eukaryota > Metazoa > Chordata > Actinopteri > Siluriformes > Siluridae > Silurus > Silurus aristotelis. The sequence goes on along the minus strand of NC_139601.1, from coordinate 14,747,917 downwards.
CATCCAAAGCTATTAAGTAGGGTTGAGGTCAGAAATCTATGGCAGGAGATCTTCCACTCCAACCCATGTATAAGTATATCTTAATAGAGTTTGCTTTGTGCACAGGGGCATTTTCATGCTGGAACAGGTTTAGGTCTTCTAGTTCAAAATGAAAGAGGAAATGTCATGCTACTGCATCCAACGACACCCTGTACAATTGTGTGCCTTCAAATTTGCGATAAAGGTTTTTGAAAAAAAAACACATATGCCTGGGAAAATCAGATGTCCCAATAGTTTGTCACTATTGTGTACATAGAACGATAGCCTGCTCCAGAGAATAAGATCTACCAAAGAAAATCCACAGTTACTTCTAGTTCCAAGGTGATGACAAAAAAACCATTAAAACAAGTTGAAAAAATAACCTAAGTACACTAGTGGAGGAAAAAGGAAGGAGATCATTGATATATTTGGCCACAAGAATAAAAAGTGCCTTTTTGAACCAGCTGAAGGCAGGATAACAGTTTGAGTAAGACCAGTTTACCATGATTCACAATAGTCTAACCTTGATAAAATTAGCAAGTGGTTTACAATTGCCAGGTCTTGTGAATCTTTATGTTTAAGTTTTCCATCTTGAATTGAAAAAAAAAAAAAGAGAGACAAGCTAAAGACATTGAAACTCATCTGATTTAAAAAGTAGATTCAAAAGTAGAGTCTAAAATCCCTCCAAGACTCCTTACACATGATCTTGTACATTCAACAATAGAGTTTCTATAATTTTCTTATATCATTTAATGGTCACAAGAAAATGTAAAGATCATTATCATATGTACACTTCTTATGTAAACTCACTGGAAAGTTTGCTGCTGTATTAGATCTTGAATATGTTGCTGCACTTCTGAAAACAAATGCTCAGAGGAAGCATATACAGTGGAAATAGTACAGGTCCTCGCATTAACCCCTGAGAGACATTGCATGTTCAATGAGCTGACCTAGAAGTAACATAATTTTTAAGCAAGTACTGCTCTACATTGTCATTTTTGTCAAACAAGGAGGAATCTAGAATTGACACTCATTTTGGATCATGTAATGTAAGCTTTTTTTCTGTAAAACCCATCCTTTTGTGCGAATTGTGTTGATATTTCAATTCGGTTGTTCTTTTAATGCAAATAATAAGCAGAAAAAATGAAATACAAAATCTAAGTTATATTTTAGACTAAATAACATAAATATATTAATTTGGGAAGTTTGAACCAGCCCTACATTCAACTTATAATATGAACATTTTCAGATAATTATCTATAGCTCTCTTATCCTAATGACGCATGTGAAGAATTGCCTTTGCTCACAATTATAGCAATTGACGTGAACCACAATTAACCATTATGATTTAATTGTCTGATAAGTAGTTCATTTAGTACACGGTCATCAAATATAAAGCACATGTCATGGAACCAACTTAATAAAGGTTCCAATCTGGTAATGGAGCTACTCTCTTTTTTTACTCTGTGGCAAAATGAAGCAATAATCTCTGGGTTATAAATTTAGCTAATAACAAAATGTGCTAATGAGCCAAGTTTTCATTAGCAAGCTGAATAGTTTGCTCTTGTAACCATTTGTCATTAAAAAAAAAAAAATGTAAAAAGAATTTGGTGGGTTTACAACGATGGGATCCACACCCCTGATTTATGATGTTTCAGTTTTCATTCAGATTTCGCCCTATTCTGGATCTGGATACTGTTTATCTTGGGAATATCTTTGGTTTTGGGTTAAATCTAGGTTTATCCAACATGATCTTTTACATGTAAAGTGCTAAATTGATATAATTTTGGTTTAGTTAGAATAGAAAGTGTTTTTTGCCCATACTGAGCAGCAGTTGTATAGTTTGGTGTTGATGGTTAAAGATTACATTTAATTGACAATGACAACATTAATTAATTTCATGAAAAGGCCTAGCCTTCCATATCCTGCCATAAACACTGACAATTCTAAAGTATCCAAGAGGGAGAAAGAACAGAATGGCACAAAATTATGGACTATTATTAGATTGGATGTATGGTCTTGTTGGATGGTGAAGCTGGTTCCATTTCACTGGGGTCCAGACTGAATTGCATGGCACTGAAGTAAGGAATGGTTGCAATGTTAGCTCAGTTTTTCACCCGATATAAGTCCCGAGCCTTCCCTGATATAGCTTTGATTTAATTTTCATTCTTTATTTTCATTTTATTTTTACTCTTAGTTTGTATTTAATTATATTATTGTTTTAGTTTTTGACATTTGAAAAAAGCATTGGTATTTGTAAACGTGTGGAATTAGGGATCAAATGATAAGATTATCTAATATCCAACAAGCTAGAAATATCACATAATGTGGAATTTTGCCATGTATTACAGCAAATACCTATTATTAAACATCTAACATAAAATATGTATTTCCAATAGCATAATGCCACAAAATTCTGGATACTTGATAAAGATTCCTGCATGTTAACACTTAAAATGTGCAGCATTAAAAAAAAAAAAAAAAAAAAAAAAAAGTTTATTATTCTGGAAACAAAAATTCGACTTCATGTTGCAGCTGGACATTACAGCTGCAGGTTAGTTTTTGTGATCATTTTCATTAAAATCCACGCACATGAAATAGAGGCAGGGGCTGATTTCCTTCTTACTATCAGTGATCATTATGTCAAGGGATTTACCCAAAAGGATGAAGGGATTTTTAAGCCTGCATTGCAGATCTGGCTATCCAAGTGCAACTTTTCAACAGCAGTTCAACTATTTAAAAGAGAGACAGAAGCAAGATTACAAACCTGAAGCACAACAAACAAACAAAAAAAGAATAAAGTTGTGCATTTGTCTTTTAATATGGAATGAATTTATGCCATTACTATGAAACCCTACAATACAATATTTTAATTTACTGATTAGAAAAAAATTAAAATGTCATTAAAATTTGTTCATCAAGACAAAAAGCAGTCATTCCAAATTTGTGTATTATGACTACATATAAAAATAAAGGATAAAAAACCCATAATGCCACAGTTTACCTCAATAATAGGAATTATAGGAGGAGTTTATGACAGTGTCATTTGTTGCCAAGATTGTAATTTAAAGTCCGGTGTCTAAATCCTTGTTTCCTCTAAAAACCCTGATTCCAAAAAGGTTGTGACACTGGGCAAAATGTAAATAAAACAGAATGCAATGACAGCTGTTCAGACCTGTCAAAATCCTAAAACGTTTATTTGGTGCATCATGAAACAAAAAATACAACAAAGAAGACCCAGGATTAATGAGAAGACAGAATCATGTATCAGACACAAATAGGATAACATTCCTTTCTCAAAACTTTAGTAACTGGTCTCCTCAGTTCCCTGATATATACAGACTGTTGTTAAAAGAAAATGGGATACATTTTACCCAGCATCCCAATTTCTTTTGACATGAGTTGCATAATGGTCATTACCTTAGTTGCTACTGCTATCTGTAAAGAGAGAAAAAAGTGACTGCAATTAAACAGAGCATCAAATAGGATGGTATTTAAATGTATCTCCACGCCAATCCTATTGCTGTCTATGCTTTTCTTTCATGCATCGTGTTACACTATTCAGAGCAAAAAGGTCATGGAGTGAAAGCTATTTATTTAGCATGAAAGATTTACCCACGTCTTTTTCCTGGCAGTGAGGAATCACAGAACCACACACTGCCCTTCAAAGAATATTTAACGTGTGTTTAAACAACTGAAATGACTCAAAAGAAGTCTAAATGAGGTGAGTCTGCTGACTGCTAATCAGGCATTTGCAAATTTTGGAAGGCATCCAGAATGCAAACTCTGTGCCCTGAGAGAGAGAATGAGAAATACAGTCAACGGTATAAAGCTAGATGAATAATATAACACAAAAACCTATGTATAGGAAGAAATTTGGTGGAAAATATGTGCAAATCAGTGTGCAATTAAATTCTGAAATCTGATTGGTGATGAGCTGTTGATTTAGATTTCATAACCGCAGCTCTGACAGCTGTTCCACATGTAATTCAAATCAGTTTTATATGATTGAGAAAATCCGATTTATTATTATTATAATTATTATTTACAATTATTGTTTCTAAGGTAACAAATCATTCACACACTGCATTTTGATGAATGCTACACATAAGCAGATTTCAACAAACAATTAAATGTATTAAATATTCTATTGGTTATTTAACAAGTAAATAGAAGGGAACATTCTATGAGGAGATGTTTTTTTAAACCTTTATAAAATGAGTCTGCAATGTCAGAGGTGAAGCTATTATCAATTGTTATTAATTTCAAGAAAGTCTGGCAAAGGAAGAATTGTTTCTAGCCTTTATAATGCAAGTAATAAGAATTATCTTGTCTCATAGAACATTAAGCATAACTATAAATGGATGGAAGTGCATTCATTGCACAAATACACATTCTGCACTTTTCTGCACTTTACATAAGCATGCATGCTTTTATGCATTAATGGTATATTGTATATTATAGTAATATCTTATTTTTATATTAGGGATAAGCCATACTGTTTCTCCCTTTAAGTGGATGTAAACGCAGCTTTGCATCGAACGATGTTAATTTTCTTTTATCTTATTGCAATTCTGTAATTATTTCTTTTTAATAAAACACAGAGGGACAAAACACCTCAGAATGTGCTATTATTGAAAAATAATGTGATAAAAGTAACTGGGATGCATCATATCACACTGTCATTGATTATTTCCCCTCACAAAACTGTCTACTGTATGCTATAATTACATAATATATGCTTTCGATCAAACCTGAAAATCCCTTTTTTGTCCTCTTTATGTCTTTTTTTTCTTTCCATGATAGGAAAATAAAAATACGAATGAAAACCATTCAACACTGGCATGCTGCTGAACAGGGTTACAGCTTGAGGGAATAATCAGATTGCTTATTATTTTAGAAAAATGCCAATCAACACAATGAAAAAATGTTGAGTTTTCATTTCTTTTTTTAAAAAAAATTAAAAGGGGAGGTAAACGTGTGCAGCTGGTGGGGCTGCTTAAATTTGGCTGTTGTGCTCATTGTGCTAGAGGTGCTCTCACTGGTTCTTGTGCGAGCTGGTAGCTTGACAGCAAGCTGGAAGGTACTTTTCCTTGGGGGGAATCTGTGACAAGAAATAGAAAATGTCTTTAGGGAATGTAGTGTAGAGCTTCCCCATCATCTCCTCTAGGATGTAGCTCTTTTTTTTACTTTGAACCTTTAGCTGCCAGTCTGAAATATATAATAGATTCATGGGGCTTCCCAGGTTTTGCAGTTGCTGTTTTCTGACTCTTCAATCCTTCAGCCTGTGACATGGAAGTTTGGTCATATTTAAAGATGTATCAATAATGTAATTAAGAAAGAGGAAAGAAGAGATTTTCTAGTCAAGTGATAATCCTCATTACAACTGTAACGTGAAGCATATGAGAAATAGTACCATATAATTGTTGTAATTGCTATAACTGCACTATGTCTATTTAAGTTTGCTATGCTTTTATTCAAAAGAAAAAATTTTCTTCATTCCTTCTGTACCTGTATCCCTTCTTAGCGTTTAAAAAGCTGCTGTCCTTGGTGCTGAAGTTAAATTGCACGAAATCTACAGTCAATGTTCATTGCATACAAAGTCCAGCATCCCTATAATAAATTAAAGGTCACAACAACTCTAGATAACACTCTCTTACAGTGGAATATGAATAGTTTGTCTGGACATAACTACAACTTTAGGCTAAATCTTTGTATGACAATCTTGGCATTACAAGCTCCAATAGAAGAGTAGATTAAAACCAGAAGGATTCCAAGACACTAGAGGAATCTTTATCAGATTTTTTTTTTAAGCCAAAAACTATATTTCTGTCATGAAAATAATATATATGGAAATGGAGTGTAGATAGGTTTAGTCTTAGTGGACTTGACTGGTTACACTGCTGCTGAAAGTGCTCTGTCAAACAAGCTGGAATACAGAGGTGTTAGCAAAAATGCTGCTGCTGAAAAAGGTGGAGTACAAGTGACCCTTAAAGCAGATCAATACTGGTGAAGCTGAGGAGGTGGAACAGAAGGCTAGATAAAATAGATATTATTATTATTATTATTATTATTATTATTATTATTATTATTATTATTATTATTATTATTATTATTATTATTATTATTATTATTATTATTATTCAATAGTTCATCTTCTGTAGCTGTTTTATCCTGGTTAGCATATAATGGATCTGGTATGTGTGATGTTATAAAATTCACCATTCAGACATTAGAAGTAGTAGTAGTAGTACACTAATAGTAGTATTATTTATAGTATTTTGGATGCTATTACTGCATTCAATTAATCATATTACCAAATCATCTGTTGTCTTTTCCTCACACACTGCAAATGGGTAAGTACATTTTACTTCCCATGTTTTTATTTAGATCTTAAAAACACTTTACATCAATTGTCTCTTAAAAGCTCTACATCAATAAAACCAGCTCCTCTGCATTTTATTTATATTTAAGTTTGAAGCATCCAATGAAGTTCACCCCTGTAGAAATGTACCTATCTCCTGTGACCTTCTCGTGCTATACAGTGTGAACCTATAGTTATCCATGTGCATCAGAAGACAGATAAGACATGAAATATTTACAAGAAATGCACATTCAAAAGTCACTTGAAGTATATTATTTGGCTGTAAGATTTTGAGTGTCAATATTACACTTTAGTTCATTTTGTAAAACTTTTGAGAGCGATGGGAATTTTAGTTTCATTTGATTTGGCTCATTAGTATGAGATTGAAGGGTTTGGGTCAGACACACAACTAAGAGTGAAAAACACACCTCACCATTCATATGAAAGATCAGCTCAGATGAAGAAAGAAAGAAAGAAAGAAAGAAAGAAAGAAAGAAAGAAAGAAAGAAAGAAAGAAAGAAAGAAAGAAAAAAAAAAGAAAGAAAGAAAGAAAGAAAGAAAGAAAGAAAGAAAGAAAGAAAGAAAGAAAGAAAGAAAGAAAGAAAGAAAGAAAGAAAGAAAGAAAGAAAAAAAGAAAGAAAGAAAGAAAGAAAGAAAAGTTGAGACAGGGCAACAAAAGTCTGGAAAGTGTTATTAATAATATTAAACTGTTGGAGAAACATTTTGCAACTAATTAGGTTAACAGGTGTCCTGGTGCTGCTCTATGGGTTAAACTCTAAGAAGTAAAGATGGGCAGAGCTTCACTAATCTGTAAAAGGCTGTGTCTACAGAATTATGTTTCTCAATATAAAATTGCAGAACATTTGAATATTTCATCATTTACAGAACATAATATAGGCAAAAGTTTCCAAGAATCCCTCAGGTCCTCTGGCAGCACTGAATTTAAAACATGATTTTGGAATGGAAATCACTGCATGGGCTCATTACCACCCCCAGAAATCATTATCTGTGAACACAGTTTCCCATGTCATTCACAAATGCAGGTTAAATCTCTATTATGCCAAGAAGAAAGCATGCAGAACATGATCCAGAAACGCTGTCATCCTCGCTGCGCCAAATCTCATTTAATATGTACTGGGACAAAATGAAAAACTGTTTTGTGGTCGGACAAAACGAAATGTTACTTTCTTTTTAAAAGCCATAGACACTACATCCTTCAGACTAAAGAGGAGTGGGATCATTTAGCTTGTTATCAGTGGCCAGTTAAAAAAGCCACATCTATGATGGTATGGGGGTGCATTAGTGTCTGTAGAATGCTCCCATTCAGAGGATGATTTTTTTTATGGAAGGACTCTCATATTTGAGCAAGATAATGCTAACTGCATACTACACCTATTATAATAGCATGACTTCTTAGTAGAAGAATCTGTCTCCTGAACTGGCCTGCCTGCAGTCTAGACCTTTCACCATTTAAAAACTTTTGGTGCATTATGAAACAAGAAATACAACAAAGGACACCCAGAACTAGTGAGCAGTTCTGTAAATTCTGTATCAAACACATATGTGGCAACACTTTTCCTCCAAAACTCTCCCAGCAACTGGTCTTCTCAGCTTCCATAAGTGTATTGACAGAAGATGTAATGCTACACAGTGGTAAACTTTTTTTTTTTTTTTTTTTTATTATTCTTAAAATGGTATATATTCCCAGTATATTAATTTATGAAATGTTGTTAACATTTTGCACATTGTCCTATTTTTTGGTGGAAAATTGGCATTGTTTTGATATCTGTAAATTGTGTATTAATATCTGTAATTTGTGTAATACTATCTGCAATTGGTGTATTAATATCTGTAATTTGTCTAATAATATCTTTAACCTGTGTATTAATATCTTGCGTCTTTAGTTCAGCTATGGAGTCACAAAGATAATGTCACTCAGCATGACTTCCTTTAATTTGTTATTAGATGGAAGATTTCTCACTGCCGAGATTCCCTGGGAGCTTTACAGAAAAGAGCAGCAACAAATCGCTTTATGAAAGATATGTTTTAGTGGTGTGAGAAAACTGCACCAGCTGTCAGAAAACAAAGTCTCCAACTTACATTGGTCCATCACTGCCAGTTGACCCAATGGCATGAGGTTATATTTGGTCCACATAAAATAATTCTAGTGTAAAATAAACAGGCTGGGAGATTTAATTACGTCAGATTAGATGTTAGGTGCTCGATGTATTTCATGAAACACCCCACCAAAAGGAGTAGCAATGAGAAACTGGCACCTGTTACCTGGTTAGATCCTGCTTGAAAATAACGAGGTCTAAATCAATATCGAACACTATAGCCAAATATGAATAGATTATGTGTATGGAACAGGGAACCCTGAGGACACAGATAGGATCCCGAGTTCAGGATCAAACCTGGGGCCTGGAAGTTTCTAATTATTAATGAGGAAATACTATTTAAATGAGAAAAGTTTAAACAATAGCGTTATTGTAGGATTATATTTTGCCATTGTGCAGTCTTTTCCTGTACATTATTATTGCTTTTACCAAATCGTTTGCAATGCAAACATCTCAACAGACACATCGAATACCAATCATCATGATCAGATGGAGTGAGCAGCCATCTGTTCAGAAATAAAAGGAAACTATTTGCCCAAATAATTTAAAACCACGTTATCAGTGGAACTGCATTGCCTGCTTGTATTAGCAGATGCTGCAAAAGCAAACAGCAGGCTATTAAATCATTTGTTTATGGAAAGGGAAAAAAAAATACTGCTAAAGCATTTGTAGTTTGCTTGAATATGAAACTCATGCTGTGTAAGGATTTGCTCACCAAAACAAAAATATATAAGCATTACTGCATTTGGGTCATTCATAAGGCTACATAATTTCAAGTGTTTCAAATTCAAGGAAATAAAAAGGAAGGAAGGAAGGAAGGAAGGAAGGAAGGAAGGAAGGAAGGAAAGAAGGAAGGAAGGAAGGAAGGAAGGGAGGGAGGGAGGAAGGAAGGAAGGAAGGAAGGAAAGAAGGAAGGAAGGAAGGAAGGAAGGAAGGAAGGAAGGAAGGAAGGAAGGAAGGAAGGAAGGAAGTAATATTGAAACTTCATCAGTATAAAAATACGGATGAGTAAGATTACAGTTGGTTAAACCCAGAGCGTCAGGCATGGACCAGCTCAAGAAATAGACAGGAAGAAATGAGGCAGTAAGGATGGAAATAAGGAAGGGTGGGAGAATGAAAAGTGGAAATAAAAATGAAAAAACAAAGGAGGGAAAATAGAAAAAAGGAAGGAAAAGAAGTAAAAAAGCCAGGATAAAATCAGCATAAAAGTCCAGATGAGTCAGATTACAGTGGGTGAAACCCAGAGCATCAGGCATGGACCAGCTCAAGAGAAAGTAGATCAGATTGTTCAATACAGAAATCTCCAAGAGATTCATGGACATAAATCTGTTATAAATACTTTACCAATGTAATCTTATCTCACACAAGAGCAAAACTCCCTGCAGCCAATTCTCCATTTACTATTTGCATCCATGTGGTTTCCCTCTGGGTCCTTTAGTTTCCACTCACCTAATGGATACCAAAATAGCCTTGACTGTGACTTGTGTCTTAATCTGCATTTTATCTAGTGTTCTTAGTTTAGACTCCTGATCCACCAGGATAAAAAAAAAAGACTACGGTAGAGAACTTACTGAAGATGAAGGAATCACTTGAAAAAAAATCATGTTATCTACAGGAATTAAAAAAAGCCACATTGGGGGCAAAAAAATAGGATGTTGGTCTGCATGTTAACAACTTAGATTTAACTATTTTCTTATTAACAGCATGTCCTGGGTGTTTCATTCCCCTTATACCACAGCAATATACAATTACATACAATTTTACATGTATTAAACAATCACAGTTATATTGTAGCTGTCAAATGTTTTTTATAGAAAGACATATGCATGTTTATTTTGTTATATGTAACAAACAGGGTAATTTAATAGTATTTACTTTAACAAAATAAATATATAAATGTTCAGATACTATACATTAATTTCATTGGAAAAACCCTTCTCCTAGCATAAATAACAATTTTACACACTCTTGGGATCGGGACTATTCATTTCTCCAAACATTCAGATAAAGTCCTTTACCATTCTTCTTGTAAAACCTGCCAAATGTCTTCTTTGCTAGTTGGATATTTCATTCTGACCTTGACCTTCATCTTAAAGCAGTTCAATAGGATTTAAGGGTATGGGCGGTTCCATGATGGATAACACTCCATCTAGAGCTTGTTTTCAGTCATTGTCCTGTTTGAGGAAGAAATTGGTTCCAATTAGTCACAGTCCAGACAGAACTGCATGGCGTTTAAGTATGGAATGGTAATCAAAATAAATTGTAGAATTTAAAAAGTATTCATCTGAATTGCATAGCCTTATAGTATTTAGTAACTTTCCCAACATTGAAAGTGTGCACTTGAACTGGCATGGCCTCTTTATATAAGATTTAATCCATTTCCTGCACTGGAACAGATTAGACTCAAAGAAAACCTGACCATTTCAATTTTACTATTTTTTTTTTTTTTTATTTAAACACTGACCTATATCTATTGCAGAGTCTTAAAAAGATATTGAACAGTTCCTTTTTAAAGTCATATGATTGCAAAACAATTTAGAGCCACACATCTCATCTGTTAAAACAGCATAGGTTTGTAGTAGAAAAGTCTGGGTGCCTGGAGTCCAGACCTTTCACTTATTGAAAACAGGACAGCAGGTAGAATCCTGTATCAAACACAGATGGAACAACATTCCTCCATCAAAACTCCAGCAACTGGTCTTGTCATGTTTCATACAAACTGTTTGAGACATGTTGCAGCCAATCACATTTAAAATTACCTTATTATAACTGTTGCAAACACTGTTGCAGACTCCCCCCAAAAAAGTAATGCATTTGCTAACAAAAAAAAAAAGTTAAATTAAAAAATAATAGACACTGTACAAAGTGATATTTAACTAACAAATCCTTTTCGAAGTTGCACAACCATAATATAGTATTTTAAACTGTATTTTTTATCATTTCATCATCAAGGTATTTGAAATAACGGTGAAATAACACGAATGCAAATAGCAATCTGAAAAAAAAATAATCAGTTTTGCAGTTTGGACAAATAAAGCATTGGCTGAAAGAGTTGTTCTGTGTAGGAGATGAATGATGGAGCAAGAACGGGGTCCAGTTTATCCATCATGCTCCTGTCGAATAGGGCATTTGGAGAGTTCAGGCTTAACCTCCGTACACACTGTGCCTTTTTACTTTTCAGTTTGTTCAGACATTGGCCTCAGTTAATTGTACATAGTGTTACATCAATTCAAGAATGCAAGTACTAGTAAAAGGGAACAAACAGCAAAAATAATGAATTATACTATAGAAAATAATAGCAACAATACTAAATGAATGAACTAATCGTTTATATATGTATTTAAATGATATAGGCAAAAATAATGGGGCACCAGACGTTTCTATCTAGATGTGGTTCCTCCCCGAATATAGTTTACATGGATTGAAGTGGAAGATCTTTCGTGGATCTTTCGTAAATTGGAACACTGATTTAAACCCAGACCGCATCATCTCACCTACATCAATACCTAATTTTTTAAATTATGCCACGGATTTGAGCACAAATCAAAAAACAAGCACACTACAAGATCTAGTGGAACATCTTCCCATGAGAGTGGAGGTTAATATAAGTGCAAACGGAGCCGGAATATGGAATGAGATGTTCAAAAGGCACATTTGAATCTATTGGACAAACTTTTGTTATAAAATATATAAGATAGTATTTCAGTATATAGTATATAATATAGTATATAATATAAATATCAGGTATATAAGAAACCCAAACTGAAAATATATTCTTTTCTTGACTTTTTTGGACTGTAAATTAATGCATTCATAGAGGATCAAACCAAAACTTTAATATTTGAGGTCTGGGAGAATTTTTTTCCATGCTCATTTACCACTGAATGAAGTGGCATTGCATTCGTCCGACATTTTCCGACAAGGATAATTAAGTGTATGTAAACTCTATTTAGAATAATGTATTTGTGCCCCCCGAGGAAAAGGTCGAAACTGCTGCGGGTTGTAGTTTTGCTCAACGCCGATCCAGATGTTTAGTGCAAAACCTACACAGGTATGGCTTATACTGATGTATTTCTTTTGTTTTTTTTTTCTATTATAATGTAATACTGAAAATTGATTATGCATGCCTGCAGGTCAGTTTGTATTCAGTGAGAGATTGTTTGGGTTTGTACGTGTTTTGAATGCAAAAGAAAACCGTAAAGAAAGGTGAAGCATATCTGTCTCTGTCCTTGAGTCTTCATAGCGATTCATAGCACACTTACAATTTTTATTGATTAAAAAAATGACAGCATAACTTTTTTTTTCCGGTTAGACTTACAACTAATATTGTGGAACCTACATAAGACACGGTCCTGGTTATCGTGTGATTGCAGCTCTTTATACATACATTTTCTCTCTTATCTGAAGAGAAACTGAGACTAAAAATGCAGCGTCATCTTGTCGAGGAATGATGAAGAGCTGATTAAAAAAAAACTAAATGATTATTATTTGTTAAACAGTTTAAGAAAATAACTATTATTTTACAATTCTTTTGCCAGAGACTGCTTCAGATTACAAGAAAAATAAATACAAATAAAATATAAATGAAAAATAAATGAAATATTCTTTATACAAAATGTATTCAGACTGTATTCATTTATATGAAATTTCCACTATGTCTCAATCAAGTGCATTAATAAAATTGCAACTGTAACTGTTGTCAGACCTACAGAAAATAAATGAATGCCATCTGACCAATCAGAATCAAGTACTCTGATAAAACCCCTGTACACGATAGTGATGAGAGGATCAGGTCATTTTAGTGTCTTAGTTTAGTCATTTAAGTTACTTAGTTTATTTCATTTCCTTGATTATAAATCAAATAAAATGTTCTCAATAAGCAGATCCCCAACACATCTACATACACAAACTTTGACTATAGTTCCAACATATACTTTAGACAATGCAGCTAAGGACAAATTATGATAAACAGAATGAGTAGCTCAGCTCTTTTATCTTTCGGGTCGTATCCTTAGTTCTTTTGCCAAGTGACTTCCATAATTATACCAATAAATTACAATAATGTAAAGATTCCAAAAATTTGATATATTGCATTGTGTATCGTTTATGGGAGTCAAGTAATAAATAAATGAACGACTCGGACTAGAAGAGTCGACAGATGAACTACTCAATTATGTTTCCTGTACATAACCTACAAAGATTTTGCTATGCTTTACTCATGTGCGTCCAGTAGAAAATGAACAAATCACTCTTTGAGCCTACTGGCTCTTCTTAGTCACATTAAAGACAGAATCGTTCATGAAAGACAGATCACTAGTACACAAAAGTTTTGCACTTTGTGCTCTTTGAACATCTAAGCAGCTGTTACAATAATTAAGCTTTTTGGTGAAGACCCATATATGACTGGAAAAAGAATTCCCAGGTCTCAAATACTTTTTCCTATATAGTGTATAACATTATATACAGCAACAAATATATTTATTTCTATTGTGTCAAGAATTTCGCCATATAATGTCTGATTTTTTCACTCTGACATAAAAAAAATCAGGCTGTGTTGGTGGGCAACATGGCTGAAGTGGCAGGAATAAACAATGCTATAATGATGAGGAATGGTGATTATTTCATGGTGGTGGTTGACACTAGTGTGATGGGCCCATTGCTAGCTGAAGAGTGAGCTCATGAATGCTAATGCAGGCATTCAAGGAACAAGACCTCTATCAGCAAAATAACACATTACCCCTGTCTTTGACTGAGCTGCAATAAACATTGATGAAAAGGGATCTGGGCTAATGATCATTTTTACGTTGATTCATTTGGCAGCCACTTTTATCCATCTCCAGTGCAACAAAAGAAAACCTATTCGATTAACTGCTGTTTTATATCATATACATATATTGTTTAAAAAATGAAGTATAATTGTCCTGGGTTCTCATTTTTGAGATTTTCTCATAAAAAAAAGAAAATCATGTATAGCCATGATATTTTTGAGAACCACGTGGTAAGTAAGCAGCATTAGGTCTCATGAGAAAACAATGGCTCATATCGTCTAGTGTGAGGACAAACTATGACTCATATGTACTGGCATCATACTTTTTCCATCACACCCCTTAATTATCACTTATCTAGCATTGTGGACTCAAGCCAATCTGTAAATATGACTAATATTTGATATTTAAGGTGCACTGCAGTATCCTTCTAAAAAAATATTCATTATTCATGATAACTATGCTTTGTGCAAATATTTTTCTACCCTGCAGGTCTTTTCTATTTTGGAACATGCCAGTGAAATGTTTAATAGGAATTAGATAATTAGACCAATTCCTGTACTTCTTTGAAAGTACCAAATAGTTTCAAGTGACAAATACATAATAATAAGAAAAAGATATACTGGTTGCATACGCCTGCAGTGGGTGCAGGTTTATGATCTTTATCAGCTTTGCACATCTGGATCCTTTATGCCTATTGATTGTGCCTATTGATTTTGGTGGACTCTAGCTAAATTCTAAAGGCCACTGGAAAAAAGCAAACACGCACAGATACTACCAAAATATTACAGCTATTCTAGTGACATTCTGCAGATCCATGTCATAAAATGTCAATAAATTTAATTACAGTTCCAGGTCATAACACTATACAATCTAGAAGAGCTTGATGGGGGTGAATACTTATGCAATGTACTGTAATGTGACACTGCGCAGATTACTGAGAGTGAATATCAAACAGCGGTAAATAAAGAAGCACTGAAAAAGTCATCAAATACTTTCAGGTGGTCAAACAGACTACTGGACCTTTACAGTGATTAAAAAACCTAATGGCTTTGCCTCGACATAATTACTTTATCTTAGAAGGAAGTAGTGTTGTTTAATTCAGAAACGAATTGTTTCTTCACAGCTAATCCTCCGTCCCCGGGAAACTTAATAGCGCATGTCGTGACAATATTGAATTCAAATACTGGCTTGTCAAGGGGACTTCGAGCTATCCGCCCGCTTCGGTTGCGGAACGAGTCTGTCTATATTCCTGCTCCAATTAAAATCGGACTCTGGCCAATTTTCTGCTTCTTAACGAAGAATGGTGTCTGTAGCCCAGCTCAAGCCATGGCCGACATGACAATTAAGTTCTATTACGAAGGACGTCCCAGCGACGCCAAGTCAAATGAGTCCTTCAGCACATGTGCTCGAAGAGGAGCTTAATTTCACCCTGAGTTGAGTCATTTGTCATAGCGTTTGCATAATACCGACAATGAAACTGTTGGCGAAGGTCATGCACCATAAGATATCATTACAAAAACAAAAATAAATTGGAATAGAGCCAAGAATAGCCCCATCTTTCTGTGATTACATAGGGATGATGTCTTGGAGAAGACAGGTTGCACAATTTTGTAGACATTATACTTTCTTTAGATTCACTGACATAAGAAGGCTAAAAAATATCCGAGTTTATCTTCATTGCCTCGTTCACAAGGCCATCGTTGGAATAAAAACCCTCGTAGTCTGTATTCGTGCACCAATTAAAATTATATTTCTATGATTTGATGATTCTCAAGGAAAGAAGGTGTCCACAGGCCATGGCTAAAATGACAATTAAGCTCTAATATGTGGGAATCCAAGTCATACGAAATCCTTCAGCCCATCTGCCATAAGAGGAAGTTAATTTCACCCCAAGTTGGATCGTTCGTCCTCGCTTTACTTTTCACCTTTTACTGACAGAAAGGGAGAATTTTTCCATTTCGAAAAAAAGTTACCATGTGCATCAGTGTCGTGCTCGAACGAATGTAATTAAAACGCTGACAGCACTTGTAGATCAACCTGCTCAATACCAAGCACAAGAGTTCATTTCTTGAACTAGACCGAATCTCCACATAGGCCGAGCTCCTACGCAACTCAGAGTCACATTCAAGTCCATGAGACAGATATTAAATTTTTTTCCCTTTCAGTGAAATGGCCATGAAAAACAAAAGGCAAAATATTAATTTCGGTCGACTGCCAACCCTGATGAAACCCTCAAAATGAACAAGGGCACATAAGCTAATCCAGAAAGCATGCATATTGAAATATTGTGTTGATCATAACCCTGATTTATTTTTGTCGTCAACTTTTACCATTTGGTCTGTTGATTTGGAGAAAAGGGAATTTAACAAGCAATCTAGACATTTTAAGTTTTAGCTATTAAATTGAAAAACTTCAGGTGCTTTGAGTGAGTCTTGTGTTGCATATTTTGAAAAGAAATACTGAAAAAGTCATCAAGTGCAAACACTCTGGCTGACCAAACAGTCTGACTGACCTTTCTAGTGATTAAACAGCCTAATAGGGTTTGCCTGCAAATGCTTACTTCATTTCAGGAGGAAGTTTTTTTTTTTTTTTTTTACAGCAGAAACTGATTACACTGGCTAACTAAATCACCCATGTTCTTCTAAAAAGGGAAAAAATTGACTCACAGCATTGTGGAACATACTTCACCCATGTCTTCACCCATGATTCATGTTTACTGAATGAAAATAAACCTGAAAATGTTCTTTCCCCAGATTGTTGCCACAAAGTTTGAACCACACACACTTGTTTGGAATGTCTTTTGCCTTCAGCATTACACTTTCCATTGAAACTATTCCAGCATGACAATGCATCTGTGCACAAAGCAGCTTCCATGAAGATATGGTTTGCTTTTGATTTTAGTGGAAGAACTTGCGATGGACAGAGTCCTGGGACAAACTGTAATGCCGACGGCACCCAAGAACCTCTTTCCTGACATCAGTAGCTGACCTCACTAATGCTCTTTTGGCTGAATTCACACGAATCCAAAGTTCTATTCATCTAATATCCATAGGAAAACCTTCTCAGAAGAATGGAGGTTATTATAGCAAAGGGGTCTAAAGTGGAATGAAATGCCATGTTCAACAAGCACATACATGGTCTTATTATCCGTGAACAAATTACAGTTTTATTGTTTATTTGAAATGAAATGTAATCACAATTATTCGGCAAATGTTTACACACTGGCGTTGGGTGATGTAGCAAAAAAAAATCTAGTTTTTAAAGAATGTTTGACAGGTTTTTATTTTTAATTTTGTGTTACTAATCAATTTAAAACATAACAACAACATGACTAAAGTAACGTTCTCTTAATTAGTAATTTAAAGAAACATCTGGTTGAGGAATTGTGTATTTTTAGTGTGCATGCAGTGATTAAAGTGATAAACGTGAGGTGTAAATAAACATAAAACTAATTCTGTAACTAAATTCTCTGTAGCTAATCTCTGCAGAAGCTAATCTTTGGCATTAGAAAATAATACAGCTGATGACATCTGACGATGGAAGACTGTTGTCTTGTTTTCATCTCTTAACTTTGAAAACTCTTCCAAATCATCTTGATGTCTTTGTCGCAAAATGCTGCAACAAACATTTGGTATATTTGCATTTGAGAAAAGTTTGTTTAAAGTCTGACCTCTCAAATCTGAACCATTTCCAAGCCACAGAGGAAACGTTACTAACTTTCCTTGGTCATATTACGTAAAAAGCCATCCGTCTCCATGATGTTAAAAGCTATTTCTACATTGCATTTCTTCATAGAATGCTCTCACAAGTGAGCGGGTAATCAGGCACGCCTCATGTGGTCCGACAATATTTTCTCTTAATTATTCTGCCACTTGTTAAATGACAATGTATCTGATTGGATGCTTCAACGTTTTTTATAAAAATTGCAATACCTTGATTGAGAAAAAAATGTAATACGTCTTAAAAGGTAAATTCTAAATCATTGAAAACATTTGTAAAAATTGCCCTACTTTTTACATGAAGAGAATTTACGATAGAAAAAAGAAATGATGGCAAAGGTTTGGACACCGTTCCAGATATTCACACCAGCACCAAATGAACTCATTTATTAGGAATTAATTGGCCCATTAGGACTTGTTAAGCAGAAATAACAATTTCAGAGCTTAGTAAAATGACCTTGACTTATTACCTAATGGTCACCTTGCATGGTCTCATCTAAGCAGCCCACTGATCGAGCAGCTTCATTCCATAAGAATGAAGGATTTCTCAATTCCAGTCAGCAGACACATCAGCAGGATCCACAGTCTCCTCATTTCTACTGTCCAAACAGCATTACAAAATAGCAGTTGAGGAGAACTGTGGAAATTAAGACAGGATCTAGAAGAAACCTTTCAGATATAATATCAGAGGTGGTTAAAATATATAACAGTAACGCGGGTAATGTAATTTGTTACTTTCCACCTCTGCATATATTACATTTCTACCTTTTTGGGGTTTTTTTCATTATTTTGATGTTATGTTTAATTTTGTTCCCTTGCTCAAAAATAAAATAAAATGTAAAATTTTCAATAAGCAGATCCCCCAACATACACAAACTTTGACTATAGTTCCAATAATTGAGAAATGTACATAGAACTGAATAGTGTTGGGTGTCAAGTTACAAAAGAACAAACGACTCGGACCAGGGGACTCTGGACTCTGAGATACTACTCAATTGTCTTTCTTGTGTAATGCACTGCATAGTGAATATGGGAGTCACGTGATAAAATAACAAACGACTCAGACAAGAAGAGTCAAGTCGATTCTGTTTCCTGTACATGAACTACGCAGATTTTGCGATGCTTTGCTCATGTGCATCCAGTAGGAAATTGAAAATTCACTCTTTGAAACTACTTGTTCTTTTTTGTCACACGTTCAAAATGAATCCCAGCCGAAATATTGAGTAAATTTAATTAAATTACAAAATGGAAAAGGTTTTTTAAATACTTAATTAAAATACTATTTTTCAGTGTTTATTTCCAAGAGTAAATGATCACTGGAATATTGTATTTTGGTATTGATATTCTCTTTTGCATTGTTTAAACATGGATAAAATCGTAAAGAAGCATCTCTGATTGTTTAAACAGGCATCAAAATTGCAGTGTCAAAAACGTTTCAGAAACGAGAAAGGTAAAGAATCAGTACTAAAGAACTGATGAAAGTCCTTGACCTCACACACACACTTTCATCAGTACTAAAGAACTGATGAAAGTGTGTGTGTGAGGTCAAGGATTTCGATTCATTTTCTTAAACTGCAGCTCTGAAAGTATATCCAAGGCAAATCACTGGTTTACAGCAATGCTCTAATATATTAGGGGTAAGGGGGTCGTTCATGAACGACCGCAGTACCAGCAACATTTTGCTAAAGACACTAAAATCCTCTATACAACAAAACCTCACACTTTCAACAACATACAAGTCGTCCAGATACCGTAGTTTGGCAAAGAACGTATCTTGGTTACGTATGTAACCCTGGTTCCCTGAGGGAACGATACGCTGTGTTGAAACGATTTGGGTTCCCAAAGCGTTTCGACGCAGCTCGAGTTCCTGAAAGGGGAAATACATGTTCCAAAGTTCATACCTTTATATTAATAGTTAGTGGATAACTTCAGCATACGTGACCAGTATCGCACTTATTTTTCATCTAGTAGTTATAGAAAGGAAAAAGAGCACCTGTCTGACCCTTTCCTTTAGCTTTTTATCCCTCTTTGATTGAAGAGCCTTTTCAATTCATTAGTGGAAATGGCAAAACATTTCTAAGAGAAATGTAGAGTTTCCCAGGTGTAATCGCAGTCAGAAAGCTACAGAATATACAGAAGTACATTACAAATACTTCAAAGGGCTTTTTACTTCTCACATGTACATTACAGTACAGTGAACTTCTTTCTTTACCTATCCCATGTTAGGAAGCTGGGGTCAGAGCGCAGGGTCTGCCATGATGCCCCTGGAGCAGAGAGGGTTAAAGGTCTTGCTCAAGAGTGCCCAAACGTGGTAGCTTGGAAATAATGGGGCTTAAACCCCAAAGCTTCTGATTAGTAAGAGGCTTATCTATTTAGCTACAACTTCCCCTTCTTTTGCTCTTAACTAAAGCAGCATTGGCATTGCTTCTTAAATTACCTCCCTTCTAAAATTGCCATACCTCACATTATAATGTGAAGTACATGTGCGCTTTTGAAGGTACACTATACGGAAAAAGGTATTGTGACACCTCACTTTTCTGGCCAAACTGTTACCACAAAGTTGGAGGCACACAATTGTACATGATCCCTTTATTTATTAAAGATCTTGAGCTGCTTGCTGTACCCCAGGCCTCCTCCCCATCCATTAGGTACTTGACTTTACTAAGACTCTTGGGCTGAATAAGCAGAAATCTCCTCATGTACACCCCAAAATCTAATGAAGCATCTTCCCAGAAGAGTGGAAATTATTATAACAGCAAATAGTGAATAAGGTAAAAAAAAAAAAAACACATTTAAATCTTATGTCCACAAAAGTTTGTTTAGATAAATTGCCGTCTAGTAGAGAACATTTAGTTCATCAGCACATCTCTCAAGCCCTTGATGCTTGGCCTGCGTTTGGCCTCATTCGGATAAAAGCACCTGCTACAGGAGCAAATGTTAAGCTGCAGACATTTTAAGAACAACTATGGATTCCCAAAGACCTACTATAATTGCTAGCATCTGTCTTGACATTTTCTGATCAATAACTGTTTCACCTGCAAGATAAAGACTTCTTGGTGTATTAGACGATATGGCGACGCAATGCTCACAGGTTCAAGACGCACAATATGTGCAGTGCCTTGCAAAACTATATTCACCCTGTTTTTCTTTCTATTCATTTATTTATTTTACAGTACACACATTTATTCATCAGATTGATATGACGAAGTTTTGCCACCTTTTGCAGTAACATCTACGACACAAACATTTCTGACGGCTGTATGGCAGTCACATCACTTTGAAGAATTTTTGGCCTAGGTGTCTTTAAATAATGAAACAAATGCTTATTTCAGTGATGCAAGAAGAATTTTCAAGTATGAACTCCTAACTACAGCATCTAATAGGATTGAGGTCTGGGCATTGTGAAAAATAATCAGAAAAAAAAAGAATTTTGATTGTCACATTACCTTCATTTACACTGCAAATAATCCATTTTAGGAATTCAAGGAATGCGAATCTGAAGATTTACTTTCAGAGAGGAACTTGACATGAAGAAATGCAAATTCAGTACGCACA
The DNA here is from genome assembly GCF_946808225.1 of Silurus aristotelis. NCBI lineage: Eukaryota > Metazoa > Chordata > Actinopteri > Siluriformes > Siluridae > Silurus > Silurus aristotelis. The sequence goes on along the minus strand of NC_139601.1, from coordinate 14,726,376 downwards.
AGTATATCAGAAAACAAGACAAACATTCATTCCATTCCATAAATATAGTTGTTCCGGACTATGCAAAGGGCAGCTCAGGATGAGGAATACAGATAACTGCCTTGATGAATTAACAGGAAGTGCTCAGATTACACAAGCAGGAAGTATGTGCATTAAATATCAATAAGTTGAGAAAACAACTACACATAACACGATGTGTGCTGGAGCTCCAGATGAAGTAATGATGTCCTTCAGTGTTTTCTGGTATCAAGAAGATTCCATAAATTATAGCACGTCATCCAGGCTTTGAAGCAGTAAAGCATCCCCACAGCATCACACTACCACCACCAGGTTTAAATACTGGTTTAACATGTCTATTGTGAAATTCTTTGTGAGCTAAACATCAGATCTAATAGGACCAATGCCTTGCACTTTTGACTCATCAATCCACAGGACATTATTCCAAAAGGCATCTGCCATGGAAAAATTTTTTGGCAGGTCTCTTTCCAATGGCTGCATCATGAAAACTATCTCAGCTGAACAACCCCTGCAGTTTCTTAGATGTTGATCTTGGTTGTCTCCTGACTTTTAGAGGAATTTTGGAAGGCTTCTGGGAAAGTCGGACATAACGTCTCTAGCTGTGGGACACATGATATGATACATTTGTTCAGATTTCAATTCACATTTTCATCTTATTTGGTTAATTGGTTATATTAAGTAAATTTATTTTAATTACTTTTTTCAATGAAGGGCCAGTAGATGGTTTTACTCTTCTAATAAAGGAAAGATCACTGGGAAATAGTATTTTGGGTTTATTCAGATTCTCTTTTGCATAGTTTAAACATAGATAAAATCATAAAATAGAATCTCTGATTATTTAAACCAGCATCAAAATTGTGTCACATTTCATAAATGTGAAAGGTAAAGAATCAGTACCAAAGTACTAAAAAAACGTGTGGTCAAGATTTTGATTTATTTTCAAAACCGCAGCTCTGAAACTATTTCCAAGGCAAATCACTGGTTTGAAGCAATGCTCTCCTAATACATTGTTTCTGCTGATACATGCTGCTGGTGTACCCAATATTTTAGGGGTAAGATGCATTTTTGGAGCATTTTGGTCTTCAGTGGCAGGACTTTTAAACAGTCAGACGTACAAACAACAAAGTAAAGTGTTCAGGGTGAAGGAAACAAATGAAGCAAAAAGAAATCTGTGAAGTCATTCAAGAGTAAAGAAAGACAGGCTGGTAAAGAAACAATTCTGCTTATGGAGATTTACTGACGTTTCATGTAAAAGGATTAAGATATGATGTGCATTTTGAGATGTGCTCTTATAGAAATATGATCAGTGCAATAACAGCGCATTATTGTACATTCCAGTAGGATTTATTCCTTTTATCATTTAGTACAATATTGCTATCATCTAGGTAGTCATCCATTTTCAAAACTGCTTACACAGGGTTGCATGGAAGCCAGGGAACTCTGGAGACAAAGCAGTGGACACCCTGGACATGATCTCACACACACAAAACAATTAATTGATTAAGTTGTTCAAAGTTGTCTTTTATTTGTATATATTTGCAGTTGCATACACTGAATTTTACTGTCTGGTGGGCAATTATATATTTGCATGAACATCAGCTTTAAGTTTAACAGAACTTTAACGTAATTATAATTTTTGTACAATTCAATATTTTATCTCCGATGTTTCTACCTATGTTTATTTTCTTATAACAAAAGGTTTTTTTTTTTTGTAATTCAACAGCACGCGTGTGCAAACATCTTGAAGTCTTAATATTTAGAATCGTATTCATTCTTAATGTGCAACTGATGTAGAAGGAAGTTTGCATCATACAGAAGAAAACAATTGCTTTTATATTAAATAGACTGCATGAAGACAGTGAATAACGTCATTAAAAAAAGAAAAGCCTCCATTACATTACATTTATGGGTTTCCTTTTGAAGCGTGCACTTACTGCCATCTAGTGAAAATAAGATGAATATTGTGACGCAGGTGTTTCATTTAATGACATGCGTTATCTTGTTCGTAATAAAGAAGTTCCGCATTATACAGTCATGAAATTCAAAAAGCATTAAATAAAAAACAAACAAACAAACAAACAAACAAACAAAAAATAGGCGTCCTATCTGAAATTTAAAAGCGAGTAAAGCACTGGGACTGAAACATCCAGAGGACATTTACAGTCAGTTAAAAGAATGTTTGTAATGCACCCCTTAAATAATTCCAGTTGCGTATTAGGAGCCATAGGTGGATCTGCATGCTAGTTTTGCCTTAAATATTAACGAGGTGACGACGAGGAAGACATCCGTCCGTCAGTCCGCTTACTGACCCCTGAGAGATGTCTGAGTGCATGCTTTCACATTTGGCTTTGATTGTTGCATAGAAAGGGATACAAATTTCCACATTCGGAGGCCAAATACAGATTTACAATAAACCTGCATTTCATTAGTGGTTAACAAAATGAATAGCCAGAGCGCTTAGGAGGTACAGGCCCAGGATTTAGAGCCGATTGTCTTCCTTTGGGCTTTTCTTATTAGCTGATTATGTAAAATAAGTCCACATGAAGCGGAGATGAACAGATTAATGAAAATGTTGACACTTGGCGTTAATAATAATAAAAGGGAAAAGATTACCTGATACAAGCTGAACGTATAAAGTATTGACTCTGGCCATCACATTTCCAAATCTGTAAATTCATCTCAGACTCTGAATAGAAAAGATGCTTTGATTATTATTTAATTGCTACACAATTAATTAGTCATCAATAATGCTGCTTGAGTGGGTGGAGAAGAGTGATAGCAGGAGTGATTTGTGATAGAAGAGTATCTGTGAGAGTGAAAGGGAAAGTTTATAGGACTGTGGTGAGACCTGAGATGTTGTACGGATTAGAGACAGTGGCAATTGAGTAAAAGACAGGAGGTGGAGCTGGAGGGAGCAGAGCTGAAGATGTTGAAATGTTCGTTAGGAGTGACGACGATGGACAGGATTAGAAATGAGTTTTATAGAGGGACAGCGCATGTAGGACGTTTTGGAGACAAGGTGAGGGAGGTGAGATTGAGATGGTTTGGACATGTGCAGAGGAGAGACATGGGGTAAATCAGTAGGAGAATGCTGAGGATGGAGCCACCAGGAAGGAGGAAAAGAGGAAGGTCAAGGAGGAGGTTTATGGATGTGGTGAGGGAAGACATGCAGGTAAGGTAGTTGGGTTGAAAGAGGCAGATGTAGAGGACAGGGGGGGTATGGAGACGGATGATCCGTTGTGGCGCCCCCTAGTGGGAGAAGCTGAAAGAAGAAGAAGTGTTGCTTGTTTCGCTATAGTTTTTATTACATGCTTTATTGGCTACATCATCCACTTCATTAGGAATGTAGTTAGTAAATCAGTCGATCATGTAGCGGCGATGCAATGCATAAAATCATGCAAATGCAGATCAAAAGCTACAGTTAATCCAGTTTACATCAGGGATCAGAATGGGAGAAAGTCTGAGTTGTGCGACTTTAGACGTGTTATCAGATGGGCTGGTTTGAGTCGAGTGCTCTCGTGGGATTTACACACACATAAAAAACAAAACAAAACATAAAATGTACAAAACGCAAAAACACCTTGTTGATAAGATTTTCGAGAACTACAAAGCTGGTCTGAGCTTTTAGAAACCAATAAAAACCCTATGAAAAGCACCTCAGAACGAGAATCTGAGGCTCTCGTGGGCACACATTCATCCAAACTAGACAGTACAGCTATCGGGTGATTTTCCCCTCTAACTGTACAGTGATGGTAAATCTGCACCCATGATAGCCTCAGATTCTCGCTCTCTGCTGACAAGAGCGGAACCAATGTAGTCTCCTAATGTTGTAGCCCATCTCCCTCAAGGTTTGATTTTTTGTGAGTGTCGAGATGCTTTTCTGCTCACCATGGAGTGCACATTTGAGTTGTAATATTCTGTCTGGCTGCTTTAACTAAACCTCGAACCTGCTCAAATCTGACCATTTTCCTCTCACTTCTTATATAAAGAAGCCATTCCATTGCTCAGTCAAAATGTTATTTGTTGTTCTGTTTTTTTTTTTTTTTTGCTAAATTCTGTGTAAAATTCTTGAGGCTGTTGAGTGTAAAAACCAGAAGATTAGCAGTTAATGAAATGATTGGCTGATTTTGTTAAGATCGTGAATGTACAGTTGTCCCTAATAAAGTTGCTTGTTGAGTGTTAATAACACTTGCTATAATCTCCGGTTAATCCAACTGTTTCACTTGTTATAACTTTAAAATGCAAAAAAATAAATACACGAGGAATCAATTAAAAAAGAACGTCAACCGATTTGATTCCTCGGACAGCATCAGCTGTTTTTTGGGCGATTTTTCCAGTCGAATCAGCGGCCAGACCGCATCGGGGAGAACGAGAATTCCGATTGGCTACAGAACAGCAAAACAAACCCCCCAAAAACGCTTGTTGTCATTCTTGCTCTTGTCTTTGCAACATGACAGACAATTGAAATAAGCTACACGAATCCCTGCTTGCTTTATACAGTATATTCACGGTTCTATCTCTTCCCTGTTTGGACTGCTGCCACCTGCTGGTATGGGGGAGTAATGCACTCTCACGCAAGGGCAGAACGTGCAGACACGGTTTGGTGTGTCGGATGCTGATTAATTAAAAATAAAATAAAAAAAGCCAAAAATCAGCTCTAATTAAACACATTGTTCCTATTACCCATTTAATGTACTAATAGCTGAAAAAATATACTGCTTAAAAAGACATCTAGTGCATTCCTATTGGTATTTTTTTCTCTTAAAATTCTTACATTAGGTGCTTCTCAAATTGCACACTTTGTTATGTACACTAACAAATACACTATATGTAGTGCACTATAAATACCCAGATAATTCTCTAATCAACAAATAAACTATAAATGTATTTAGTAGGAAGCTTTTTATCACAAACTGAGACTTTATCATCTATATTTAGTGATTAAAAGGTAGACAAAAATTGTTCATGAGAGAAAGAGGTTAGAATAGAATGGCAATGGGAACTCAATTATCCAGCCCATAATAACCGTGGTGAACAGGAAAGCATCACTAAATGCACAACACACCTACGTAAGCAGACCAGAACGCACTTCTCGCAGACAAGAACATGAACCTGATTCCTTGCTTCAATGACATTAAATACAGCTTGGTAACTTTAGTGCTAAAGAGCATTAGTGTTTCAGCTGAGACATAATAACTCGGTGAAGTGCATAGTGTATAGAGCCTTTTGAGACACAGCTACTGTCTGCTTGAAGCTGCAGCCTGGGTTTACAGAATTCCTGCTGAACCTCCTGTCAGTTCTTATGTGTAGGAAAGCAGGTTGATGTCATAGCAGCCATCTACCTGGAAATGCAGACAAGAATAAATTAAAATATGTATCTAAAACCAGGACAGCATATCTATTATAGGGGTATGCACAAACATATTTGCATATACTGTATTGTGTGTAATATATTGCACTCCCATAGTAAGTTAATTTGTGGGTATATTCACCGATCAGGCATAACTTTATGACCACCTTCCTAATATTGTATTGGGCCGTTTTTTAATGTTCCCAAAACAGTTCTGACCCGTTGAGTATTAACAGCATTTACTTTTTCAGTAGTTTGAGCTACAGGAGCTCGTCTGTCGGATCGGACCACACGGACCAGCCTTCGCTCCCCACATGTAACAATGAGCCTCGACCGTCCATGTCGCCGGTTCACCACTTTTCCTCCCTTGGAGCACTTCTGATAGATACTGACCACTGCAGACTGGGAACATCCCACAAGAGCTGCAGTTTTGGAAATGCTCTGACCCAGACGTCTCGACATCACAATTTGTCAAACTCGTCTAAATCCTTACGCTCGGCCATTTTTTCCTGTTTCTAACACGTCAACTTTGAAGGCAAAATGTTCACTTGCTGCCTACTATATCCCACCCACTAACAGGTGCCATGATGAAGAGATAATCAGTGTTATTCACTTCACCTGTCAGTGGTCATTATGTTATGCCTGATCGTTGTATCGTTGTGGTCCTTTTAATATAAAATTATGATTAAAATACAGAAATATAGAATTATTAGAATGTGCACATTACTATAAACCTGTGATCTGAATTTCAACCATCAATACGGCATTCTGATAAAGAAAACGAAACTGGTAGTAGAGATCTGACTGATCAGATCTCAGAATTCGAAATGTGGTATAAAATGCAATACGCATGGACTATCACTTTCGATCGTTATCGTTTTTGCACTTATCGTTCGGATGGGTGGGACTCACGTCAAAACGCCCTATACAGGCGGAGGTCTGGCTTGACTGCATGATCTCGGTGAGAGCCCACATTTGCTGAATACTAGATGACACAGTGTCTGGATCGGGAAGCCCCTGATACAACAAAAGATTTATCTATTTAATGATAACTCGAAACAATAAATCTAAGGAGAGAAGGAAAAAAAAAAAACATTTTGTGAATAAGTACTGTGTGAGAAACACTGTGTCTTTTCATCATTCTATTAACATCTTTGGGTGATAAATGGAAGTAGGGGGGTCAATGGCACTTAGAACATTAATCACAATATAGAGAACAGGGTCCGTAACAGAAACTCATTACCGTGCTGAATGAAGAAGAGTAAAAAAAATAAGTCATTCACAGGGAACATAAAGTGCAAGTTAGACCTGTAATACAATCTCCTCGCAGTGTCTAGTGATCGAGTTTGATGCTAAAGTTAGATGTTCAGAAATGTGATTATCATTAAACACGGCTCTTTCCGGAAAATACTTGCATTCAAATCGAGAGGCTCTTCAGCCGGTGTGATAGTAGACAACCAGGAAGGTATATCCCTCTCTGATTCCTTGGGGGAAAAAAAACAAAAAAAACAATGCAGACTGGGTTATAATTCCTCTCCACTGCTTCTCTTTCTCTACCCATTCCGAGGCATCCTGAGGTTGCGCCATTTCCACGGACAGTGGGTCAATTGGTACCGGGCCGCATAGAAAGAATACAAAACTTACATTATTTCCGTTTTATTTATTATTTGATTCTGAAAGATGTTTTATTTTGGAAAATTACCGGATTCTCTCCGCCACATCTGTCTATGACTTGATGCATGTGAAGATGCTTCCCTCGGTCATGTCTTACCTCCATCCACTACCTTCTTAAAGGGGCTCCGGCCGCCAACACATAAATAAATTGAAACCCCCAACTAGCAAAATGAACAAAAAACAACACAGTGGATTCACGTTTATTATTATATTTAGAAAATACCAGTTTTTATGGTCGTATCATTTTATTTTGTTGTATTTATCCACCACACCTTTAAGGCCGGGCCGGGAAAATATTGTCTGACATTAAACCGGTCCGCGGCGCAAAAAAGTTTGGGGACCGCTGATCTAAAGGCCTGGAGAAACTGGTGTTGGATCTATGATGAGCGCAAATGTTGAGTTGCTCAGTAGCTCCTGGATCCACAACGTCAAATAACAGTATAAGACTGTAGAAAGGACGTTACTCATAATCTTACACTCCAGTGCTCGTGTTAGTTCTCACTCTCCGGTGTTTTGTATTGTTTTAAAGACTATAATCATACTCTTGATGTCACCCAAATGAGGATGGGTTCCTCTTTGGAGTCTGGTTTCTCTCAGGGTTTCTTCATCATAACATCTAAAGGAGTTTTTCCTGGTCACAGTCACCATGGCTGCTCATCAGGGATAAATACACATCATTCACCTTCACTGTTGATTTCTGTAAAGCTGCGTTGAGACAATGTCCGTTGTGAAATGCGATATAGAAATAAACTTGGGTCAAATCTAATATACTGTTGGAGATTTATTACAAAACAAAAACAATCACAACAACATTATTGTATATTTTTCAACAATGATGACGTCTGGAGTAGCGCCTCCTCGGTTTATACTTACTTCATCTGCTAGCGAGTAGATTTTGATGTCCTCTATGCTGAAATTCAGCCAGACTGACGAGGGCTGTCTCAGTATGAGGCGCACGGTAATAACGTTATCCGGCTCCGTCAGCATCTGTCAGCCAGCACAACAGAAGAAACCGCTTCGGTAAATACAATGGTGCGGAATTAATGTGACGGGTTCGAGACTTTTAAAGGGCTGGTTCGGGCTTTTTCAAACCTCCGGCACGCCGCCAGATGTCAGACAAAAGAAGTAAACCGCAAGCCGGCGGAAATTGGAAATTAAAACCAGCGGGTAACAAGAAGGAAAGAGCGAAACAAGAGAAAGTTCAAATTTGCTTGTCAATGGGATTCTTCTAAGGCAAAACTGGAACGGATATTTGCGGGAGGCACGATGTTTCTTAAGCCCACTTGACAATATTCCTTCAGAGAAGAAGGTTTTTGCTCGTTTATTTGGGCGAGATTGGTTTTCTACGTTTTGTTTTGGAAAATCTCCTCAGGTTGAACCCTCAGTGTCTTAAAACAATGGGCTTACAATACAAAGAGAAATGCCCAGCTTATTATTCATTCTAAATCCTAAAGCATATTCAGTAATTACAGCAAAGCTAATAGAAAATGCTGCAGTATTGGGAATGTGACTGTCTGGAGCTGCAAACACCTTCTGAAAGTTAATGCGGTTACAAGGCAAATATAATTACATTTTTAAAAAACACTGATATGGAGATTCTAAAATATACTACAATTACAGTCAGTTCCATCACTATTCCTATATAAAACTTATTACATCATGTTACAGTAGTCTCTAGTCATGTGACTAGAGTCATAGAATGAGTTTGGTCTCGGTCACCTCATATTTGTACAAGAGTGGCACAAGTAGACTGTAAATATTACGTAAAACAGAAAGAAAAACACAGTTTCCGTAAGCAAATTATACATGTATATTAACTTCAGTTAAAGTTACAAATATATTTTTTAAGCCATTATTCCAGGTTGCCAATCTTTTTTAAACTGTCTACTCAGTGCACCCTGGGATAAAGTTTTTCACAATCTATAGACTGTGTGAAGCAGGAGACCCTAACCACCGGGTTGTGGACCGATACTGGGCCACCTGGCTTTTAAATTTAGATTTTATTTCCCTTTTATTTACATTTTAAAGATGTCCAATTTCCAGCACTTGTTTTAGTGCAGTTTTTTTCAAGGCATAGATAAATGATTCTGCATTACAATGAACACACACACACAAATATATATATTATATACACAGTACAGACCAAAAGTTTGGACACAACTGCTCATTCAAAGAGTTTTCTTTATTTTCATGACTATGAAAATTGTAGAGTCACACTGAAGGCATCAAAACTATGAATTAACACATGTGGAATTATATATGGAATTATATACATAACAAAAAAGTGAACTGAAAATATGTCATATTGTAGGTTCTTCAAAGTCGCCACCTTTTGCTTAGATTACTGCTTTGCACACTCTTGGCATTCTTTTGATGCCTACTTTGAAGAACCTACAATATGACATATTTTCAGTTCACTTTTTTGTTATGTATATAATTCCATATATAATTCCACATGTGTTAATTCATAGTTTTGATGCCTTCAGTGTGACTCTACAATTTTCATAGTCATGAAAATAAAGAAAACTCTTTGAATGAGCAGGTGTGTCCAAACTTTTGGTCTGTACTGTATATATATATATATATATATATATAAAATGTATCTTTGCTTGAAAAGTCCGTCTTGTAAATGTATTGCAAGTATATATGTGATCAAAAAATAAAAAAAACAGCTATTAAATCCACACGAATATGTTTGAGCTTGTGCACTTTGCTACAGATGTGCTTTGATAGTGACTAGTGCACTTTCTGACCATCCAATCAAAGGACATAGAATTGTCTATGTATTTACAGTGGTCTTCGGAGTAAAGCAAGTTGCAATCTGATCGATTAAAACTACAAGAAACATGGATATGAATCAGTATGACGCCTTGTAGTGTTTACAGTGATGGCCTTATGCTAAGTCCCTTTGACCCGTGCAACCTCTGAAAACCTGACTGGATAGAACTTCAAACCGAAACTTACACCTCAGTGCACTAAGACGTGGAGCAGAAACGATATGAAATGAAGAAAATAGATTATTTGAGAATAATTTAATATATAGTATAGTATCTTCCAAAGATCACTTATTCACCCAGAAGTAAATCTCTCAGTTTTAAATGTTGCTTCAGATACCATAGGCCATTGATGATACTGTCATACATACACTATATTGCTAAAAGTTTGCATAAGTATATGTGCTTTTTGAGCATTGCATTCCATATTTAGTCCCAATTTGCTCTTAAAATTCGCTCTTCTGGGAAGATGTTCCACTAGATTTTGGTGTGTGCTTGTAGAGACTTGTGCTCATTCAGACACAAGGGTATTAACGGTGAGGAGGTCTGGGGTGCAGTCAGCATTCCAATTAATCCCAGAGGTGTTCAATAGGGTTAAGGTCAGAGCTCTATAGCAGAAGATCTTCCACTTCAAAACCAGCAAAGCATATCTTCATGTCATGCTGGAACTGATTTTGGTCTCCTAATTCAAGTGAAGGGAAAATTCCATGCTGCTGCATCCGAAAATTGTGTGCCTTCAGCTTTACTGTAACAGTTTGAAAAATAACCACATATGGCTGGGAATGTCAGATGACCCAATACTTTTATCCATGTAGTGTATATTATTAAAAAAGAATTGCAATGGTTGTGACATGACTGATGTGTCGCCTGTAACATTTGCCATGAAAGGACAAAAGGTGCTGGGTACAAATGTTGGGCAAACTAAAGCAGTGAATCATCTCACCGCGCTGGATCATTTAACGGGGTAATTATGCGAGGACGCTGACTTATTAGCATAGCATAACCCCGACTTTGAAACAGGGAGGCTGATCTAATTTAATTGAAAGGATAATTACGATAAAATAAAACCTCCGAGATCAAGGCCGGAGCAATAGAAATGTAAATTACTCAGAGGGCTGAATCACTGCCAGAATGCAAACAGTTCCAAGGATACGTTGCCTTTTGCTTTCATTTTTTCCTCTTTGTTTTTCCATGTCTTGAGGTTTTTTCAGCCATAACAATCAATTGCCATTTTTATAGCATTATGCAATAAAGCAAAAAAATTATCAGAAATATCGTGATAAATAAAATAGCAGACTTTCCAAAAGTAATTTACTCAAATCACTACCTTGTTGCTGGGAGTTTGTTGTTAGTTTGATATTGTGGTATATTGATTTGAGACTAGTTTTTGAACACGCCAACAGATGGCAGCACGAGGCTGCTTGCACAGTCGCAGGGAGCGCAGAACTTGATAAGTCGGTGTGCCAAAAGACATCGTCCTGTGTACAATCGGGAGCACTGCAACTGGCGCTATTCTGACCACGTGCCCGCTCTGTCACCGAGCTCTTCTCACGTGTGATTTTCTCGCCGGAAACAAATTGATCTCCCTTCCGCATCCACCCTACTCACCAGGTTTGCCGTGGGCTTCACCCTCTCCCAGAAGATGAAGATCAGCTCGTTTTGACACTGTTGCGGAGATCGAGCGGAGATCCAGTGGAGATCCAGCACGAATTGCAGAAAGTGCTGACAAGCTTCAAAAAGAAGACTTCCAGAACACATTCCAGGTGTGGCAGGAACGCTGGGAGCACTGTATTGCTGTGCAAGGGCACTGTTTTTGAAGGTGATAACTTTTAAACATTGAAAAATGAAGTACTTTCTTGTAAACAGAGCCTGGAACGTTTTTAATACCATTTCTCGTGCGGTTCTTCCCCCAAACAGTTACCACAAAGCAGGCACACAATTCTCCCTTCACTTTAACTTAAATGTGGAAAGCGTTTTTCCAAGAACACATTTGAATCTTAGGTGTCCTCAATCGTTTGTGTTCTAGTAGAGAACACTTGCTTCATCAGCATGTTTATGAAGTCCGAAACTTTGACAATACAACTTTTCTGGCATTACACCTACAGTGAACCTGACGTCTAAACGTGATGTTTTTTTTTTTACCTTGTTGATGATTTTCAAGTCGGATCATGTCGCACCTTGAGGCAGATAAACCTATAACACCAAAGCACATGGCTTTGGCTTACCTGTTGTCTGTAGATAGAAAAGTAGTCCTGTGATCCTCCTTCAGTGTGTGGACTGGACATCAGGGAGTAGTTTCTCACACATGTGAACCACTTAGCGGAATTCTCGTCACTCGCTTCCTCATTTTTCAACACTCGCACCGTCAGATAGGCTGTGTAGTAGTTCTTGAAGGAGATTTCCTGAATCTAGGGGACCAAAATAAAATAAAAAAAAAAAAAGCATGCTGGTCAACATTCGGAAAACTGGGAGCCATATTAGTTCGGCAAGGCATTTTTTTTTTTTTTTTTTTTAATTGATGGAAAAGCCAAAACAAAATGTGGTAATACTGATAAAAAATAATGTGTAATAAAGCCACAGTCAGAAATCCTAGTGACATCATCTCCAGTTGTGGAAAAAGTAATAAAAATATTCTACTCAAGTAAAAGTGCTGTTACTTCAATGAAATTTTGCTCAAGTACAAGTGACCGGTCTAAAAATCTACTCAAGTAAAAATACAAAGATTATTTATTCAGAGTAAAATTTACAGAGGATATAAATCTCTCGCATTTCTTCTCCCTAACTGTACTGAAACTGAACCGAACAGTGACTTACTGTTACACCCCCTAATTATCACACCTTGACTAAACAGCCCATACCCTGAATCATGTTAGTTTGAGGCAGGATTCATTAATGCAGTCACAAGAAGCCGATTCTAACACTTAAAGAATAATAGAGAACTGAACAAGGTTTAAGGACCTCGCAGTTTAAGGGCTAGCAATATTCCAATATATTCCAATATTCCTCTGGACCGCAGACTGGGGTGACTGTTCATCTTCCAACAGGACAATGATCTTAAGCACACAGCCAATATAATAAAAGAGTGACTACATGACTGTGAATGTCCTTGAGTGGCTCAGCCAAAGCCTAGACTTGAACCCCCTGGAGAGATCTGAAAATGTGAACCGACGCTCCCCAACCTGATGGAGCTTAAAAGGTTCTGCAACAAAGAATGGGAGAAACTGCAAAAATAGGCTTGTAGAATCATAAAAAAAAAAAAAAAAAAAAAAAGACTTTAGGCTGCAACTGGAGCCAAAGGTGCTTCAACAAGTATTGAGCGAATACTCTAAATACTTATGTACATGTGATTTGTTTTCCATGAAGATATGCTTTTGATGCATAGGTTGGAGTGGAAAATCTCCTGATATAAACCTCTGACTACAAATGAACCCTTATTGAACACCTTTAGGATGAATTAAAACGCTGACTGCACCCCAGTCCTCCTCACCCTACACCCTATTACTAACACCCTTATGGCTGATGTCCACACGCACACTTAAAAATCTAGTGGCACATCTTCCCAGAAGAGTGGAGGGAATTATAAGAGCAAATTGGGACTAAATGTGGAATGATGCTCTAGAGTCTAGAAGCACATACCGTACTTATAACCAGGTGTTCGCAAACTTCTGCCAATATATTGTGTAGTCCCATCACTTTTAATTAAACAGTTGTTTAAAATTATTCCTCCCCCAAAAAAATGCTTACATTGAGCGGCTCTGCAAGTACAACATCTGTGATATAAACACCAGGACGGACTGAATCGGACACCACATCGCCGAGCTGCAGAGCCACTGGCGATTTCACCACACAGTCCACTGGACTGCCACGCATCCTGCTGGACCTGAAGGAGTATGAGAACAATGAGGTTACTGATCATTATTATACAGACATAAAAAGCTCCTCCGTGTCTCAGGTGCCTTTGAAATCATAATTACGCCATACAGGCGAAATCAGGGCTTGGGATTTATGGAGTATAGCCGACGTACACGTGTCTGTTTGGGCTTTGAAAAGGAAGCTATTTACACTATATCGCCAAAAGTATTGGGTCACCTGGTCATAAGTACCGTATCTGATTTTTAAGCGTTGTATTCCGCAATTGATGCCGATTTGCTCTAATAATTACCACCACTCTTCTGGGAAGATGTTCTACTAGATTTTAGAGTCTGCTTATGGATATTTGTGTTCATCAGCCACAGGGGTGTTATGAAAGGCAGGTATTGATGTAGGTGAGGAGGCCTGGGGTGCAGTCAGTGTTCACATTCATCCAAAAGGTGTTCAGTAGGGATGAGATCAGAGCTCTATAGCAGGCCGCTAAAGATCTTCAGCTCTATGTAAACCTTATCTTCAAAGAGCTCACTTTGTGCACAGGGGCATCATCATGCTGGAACAGGTTTTGGGTTTCCAAGTTCAAGTGAATGCACAATTATGGTGCATCTAAAGTACAATTGAGTGCCTTCACTTTTGTGGTAACAGTTTGGAAAAGAACCACATATAGAAGGAAAGTTCAGGTCACCCAATACTTTTGGCAACATAGTGTATCTAAACTCAAAGCCATAATGAGTGAGTCAATGCAAATGTTACAGGGTTTCTTTTTTTTGATTGTGCGATTCCTACGTGTTTGACCAAGTTTTTATAGACTCATAAATAAATAAAAAGAACTGATTTCGCTAAATGTAGTTCAGTAAAAGGTACGATATTTGACTTTACAGTATAGTGAAGTCAAAGTCTCGCCGAATGGAAATAATTCAGTAAATCTTATTAAATCAAGCAGGCATTTTATTTCAAAAATTGTTTAAACTGTTGATGTTCACAAATGTTAATAATAATAAACCGCAGTTTTTTTTTTTTGCAATTATTTCCATACCCGTACCGAAACCGAACCGAGGTACGTACCGAATCGTGAATTTTGTGTACCGTTATATTAATATATTTAGAAGAATCGTTTGTTTGTTTGTTTATTTAAGTAACAAACTAACCACTAGAGGTCACTATTGGACAATTAAATCCTCGAGAAACGATTCCCATTCGGTTTACTGGAAAGATATAACCCTTCATGCAGCTCCGTTGAGCCTGAACTACAAAACAAACAAAAACAATGAGAAAATGGCTAAAAAAAAAAAAAAACATAAACCGAGCAAATCGAAAATTAACGCTCAATAACTAATGCTAACTGCTCAATTTCGCCGTGTGTATTGCTAGTTGTACAGCATACCAACCGCGAGCTTACTTACCTACAGAGCGCGTTAAATGCAGCTACTTAACATTAAAGAAACAAAATAGAAATTGTTAAAGAAAACAACTTTTAAAGCAGCAATCAAACTCCGTACACCTGCACTCTTATTTACAGAGCTCGATCGCTAAACGGTTTGCTAGCATGTTTGGTCGGAGCATCTTTCCGGGGATACAGGGTCTACTTCCGGCCTCGGTTACCATGTAAACGCATGGTTTCTTAAAGGGCCAGTACTGAATTTAATCTCGTGGTATAACAGTATTCTGTAGTTTTGCTACTTTGTCATACTTGTGTTTGCCTTAATCACAGAAGTAATGAAGTACAAATATTATGTTACTGTACTTAAGTCGATTTTTCTCTTATCTAACTTTTTTACACAAATATCTGCACTTTCTACTTCTTACAACTTACTTATTTTCAAACCAGACTCTTTAGTTTTAATCTATTTGATGATCAATATTTTTTCCAAGCATTGTACACCGTTTTTTTAGCCCATCAACCGATTTTTTGTCGTTGCGTGGCCTTTTCAGCGTACCACTAGCGTATCATTTCCTGGCACCCTTTACATACATTTACGGCATTTAGCAGAGGCCCTTATCCAGAGCGACTTACAACGGAGCAATTGAGAATCAAGGATTTGAACCTATGACCTTCAGATCCAGAGTCCAATGCCTTAACCACTGAGTTACAACCTTCCTTGCACCACAGATGTAGGCTAGTTTACGAAACTAACAACGGGCAAAGCGGAAGGCAAAAAGAAGTATAGCTTTGAATAGCGATGTAAACATGACTGAGAATAAAGACATTCCTGATCATCCTCATCTTTTCTCTGCTTGTGGTCTATATGGTGGATGTTCAGTCTGGATACATTCATTAGAAAACAACATTTGAAATTCTTCAGTATTGCAGCGTGACACTTAAACAGGTAGTAGTAATGGCTACTTTTTACTTAAGTACATGTCAGAGCCCAAACTTCTTTACTTTAACTTAAGAGAAAAAGTGTAGTCAGAACTTCAACTTTTACCAGAGTCTTTTAAAACCAGAGTATCTGTTCTTCTACTTGAGTGAAGGATGTGTGTACTTTTGTCATCTTTGGCCTCAACACAAGTTTTAATATGAAAATTATTATTATGTATTCTTATAATTATTGGGTTTAATTTATTTATTGATTTTTTTTCTTGTTTATGTTGTTTGTGAATGAGAGGGAGGGCAGTGGAGGGGTGCGGTTGCAGGGAGAAGAGGTGGAGAAGGTGGAGGAGTTCAGGTGCCTGGGGTCAACAGTGCAAAGTAATGGAGAGTGTGATAGAGAAGTGA
This sequence comes from Silurus aristotelis, assembly GCF_946808225.1. NCBI lineage: Eukaryota > Metazoa > Chordata > Actinopteri > Siluriformes > Siluridae > Silurus > Silurus aristotelis. Next base: position 14,709,977 of record NC_139601.1, on the reverse strand, counting down.
AGAAAAGAGTGCAGGCAGGGTGGAGTGGGTGGAGAAGAGTGATAGCAGGAGTGATTTGTGATAGAAGAGTATCTGTGAGAGTGAAAGGGAAAGTTTATAGGACTGTGGTGAGACCTGAGATGTTGTATGGATTAGAGACAGTGGCATTGAGTAAAAGACAGGAGGTGGAGCTGGAGGGAGCAGAGCTAAAGATTTTGAGGTTTTTGTTGGGAGTGACGACGATGGACAGGATTAGAAATGAGTTAATTTTGTCATAATTTTGTTAGGAGCAGGAAAAATGGGCAAGTGTAAGGATTTGAGCGAGTTTGACAAGACCAAATTGTGATGGCTAGACGACTGAGACTAAACAACCGTGCCGTCCACAGTCTGCAGTTTGGGAGATTCTCTGACCCAGTCATTTAGTCATCAAAATTTGTAGCAATCACAATATATATATATTGAATTCAGAAAGTATTTAGACCCCTTCACTTTTCTCAATATTTTGTTGCAGCCTGAAACTACAATCATTCAAATAGATTTTTTTTACTTATTTATCTACACTCAGTACCCCAGAATGACAAAGTGAAAACAGAATGATAGAAATGTCTGTATTTAGACCCTTTACTCAGTACTTAGCTGAAGCACCTTTGGCAGCAATTACAGCCTTGAGTTTTTGGTGGGTATAACATTTCTACAGTATATATTAATTTATAATTATACAGTAAGAAATGAGTAATGCAAATGAACTCAGTACATATAAATGCTAAAATATGCCAAGATGAAGACTGAGTGTTCCACTAGACTGCAGGTAGAGGGCAGGAGTGCTCTGTGGTTGTTCCAGGTCTGTTCCTGTCCACGAGAACTGAACGACATACTGTACACTCTACCTTAAATTCACTGATTGATTTTATCTGTTCAATAAAGGCCTTTAGGTTTTCCCAGTGTGCTTCAGTTTAGCACAATACGAGCCTGCTGCTGCACAGCCAATAATTAAACATTCTTAATTATTCACAAGACGCACATTCAAAGAGTCAAGACCTTGCTTGATTTGATTGTCTTGCGCTCCAGTGAAAAGACGTGGGAATTCCGAAACAAGGTCTAGGGAATGTCGATTTCCGATTTGTGTTGAATGCATTTCAGACAAAATGCCGGGTCATATTTAACCACATATTGCATCAATCAACAAATCATGACTGTTTGCTCATAAACTGAATAAAACATTTTCAATGAAAAGGTTCTTTATTTTTATTATACAGAATTGTACAATTATGACACACACACACATCTTCTGTGCATTCTGGTTTTTTCCTTCTGTGATGAAATGTGGGCTGCTAAGTAGCTGTGGAAAGAGCATAGTTCAAAATCTGGCATTACCCACGGACAGTCTGGAAAACATGAACGCGGTCTTAATCTTCATGAGTTGGTTGGTTTCTTTTTCATTTTTTTTTTTTCTTTTTTACTCAAAAAGACACAAAATTAAGATCCTCTTAATAAATCCTTTTTTTTTTTTTTTTTTTTTTTTTTTTTTAAATGTGTACAGGTATTGAATGTAATGCCAAAAAGAGCATTATTTGTTTAACTGTATTTTGTGTTTTCTATAGGTGGAGAGATTATTTGAAATATCTCATAGTATATTCATTCATTCATTCATTTTCTCCCGCTTATCCGTAATTCGGGTCGCGGGGGCAGCAGTCTAAGCAGGCCCCCGCCTTCGACTGCTGCCCAATCCTCACAGCACCGTCCCTTACGGTCCCTCCTGCAGGTGGTGAGCCCACGGGAAGTCATAGTATATTATATGTTCTAATAACTTTTAATAATTTTTAAATATCATTTTAACCTCTTATTATGATGCTCAAAAAGTGTCTGTAATAGCAGACTGTTTCATTATTGATCATAAATTGATAATCTATTTGTATCACCAACATTCCACAACATCACTTAGCAAGCTATTCATATTTATCCACAGTCAAATCTAGCTAGCTAATGTTAGAGAATATGGCTAAAGATGCTCAATGTTGCAGACTACACAAACATTTTAACTAGTTAATGTTCAAAAATACACGCAAAAAAATTAAGCTAGCTTAAAATCGATAGTACATTTAAACACATTTAATTAGCTAATATAAATATAGAAAGCAAATATTTTTAATTGTTTCTGTGTTAGAGATATTTAAACAAAACCTGCTAGCTAATGTTAGAAAATATGCCTAAACAAAACTAGCCAGCAAATATTAACGAATAAGCCTAATCAACTGTAGCTAGCTGAAGTTAAACGTCATGTCTAAACAAGCTTTGCTAGCAGCTGTTAAAGCATAACATGGTCCCCGAGTTATGATGTTTTTTTTTTGTTTCAAACGTTTTTTAAACAGCAATTTTTGTTATAAAAGCATGTCTTAAAAGTGCCCAAGTCTCCTGCTGGTAGTGAAATAAAAGAAGAGGAAAGCCATTAGTTTAAAGCAGAAAATGAAAATTATAATTCAGCATGATCACAGTCATTTCACCATCTTCCACTTACGATAATTTTGACTGACGATGGGGACGTCGTTACGTGTCTCCATCGTAAGTAGAGGACGACCTGTACCAAAAATGTTAACAATGTTAGACTAATTTAGATAATGTAAAAGAGAACGACAAAACAAATTTAGCTAATGTTAGAAAATATGATTAAACAAATTCAGCTAGCTAATGTTAGCAAGTATGACATAACACATTTAGCTAATGTTGGAGAGCATGACAAACAAATTTTAGCTAATGTTCGAGTATGATGGTACAATTTAGTTAACTAATTTTTGTTGCTGGCTAAGCTAAGAAAGTATAATAATAAATGTAGCTAGCCATCTAATGTAACACAGTATGACAAAAACTATTTAGCTAGCTATTGCTAAATGAGAATAAATAGCTAATATTAAAGAACATTCTAGCTAACATCTGGGAAAATGTTGTAAACAATATAATTCTAGGTACCTAGCTTAAGCTAAAATACTGGTATTGTTAGTAACAAAACCATGAGTCAGTAAGAGGAATTAGATTATTAAAAGGTTATATGCATCGTTTGTAAAAATTAATATGGATAACATGAAAACTATGGTTTCTTAAGCAAAACAAAACAAATATTTTCCATGCTAGTCTATAAAATCATCAATCAAGACTTTTACATTCAATAAAGTTTCATTGCATGTATTTAACTGCCAAACAGTTGCTGTATGGTCATTTACACCAATATTTAAGCAATATTTTTTACACCAATATTGTGGCGTCATGATCTATTCATGACGCCACATTTAAATTTGAACTATCTGAATGCGACTGAATACCAACATCTGACAACAAAATCAGCTGGAACCAATTGTTTATCAGAAGCATGCATACAATGCTTGCAACAAAGAGAACTAGGATGTATGTAAATAGGGGTGGTGGAGACAAAAAAGCAATGCATTGTGTAAAGAATTTACAAAGGCCAAACACTCAAGAAGATGTTTCATTATGTTTAAATGTTTAATTATAAACAAGACCTTTACCGTGTGTTTTCTTTTGCATGCTAAAGAGATGATCTTCTGACTCCTTTCCCATTTAATGTACACACTGCAAGACAGTGATGTTTAATGCTCCATGTCGGCATGTTTTATACAGCACTTCAAACCATTTACAGTCATCACCGGCATTAGCACAATTTAAAGGAGGGAAAAAAGCAGTGAGACACTTTCTTTTTGGCCAAAACGCCTCGCTTCTGGGGAGCCTCCATTTTGATGAATAATTGATAGCTTTTTTTGTGTGGAGAGGAAATTTAGCATATTTATCTAGGTCATTTAAGAGCGTGCATTTTAAAGTATGGCCCAGGACCCCAATTGGCTACTTGGCATGAGACCAAATCTCACTTTCTTTTCAATGGTTTATTCATATTTCTTCATTTTTGGTGTAATCCGCTGACAGCAACTTCAATTTATTTATTTTTCATCAGGTTGCTAAAAAGGGAGACAGTTAATGCATGTTCCAGATGTTATTACCAAGGGCTCCATTAACTGCATTGCTGTGTGAAGAATGGCCTAAAATTGCGTGCGTGTTTATGAGCGCATTGTGAATCGGCGTACACGCTGCAGGAAAAATCACCCGTAAGTGCTTCTGTGCATTTAGTCAGCTAGGCTGATTGGAATATTGTGCAACATTTCAACAGGGAGGGGGGAAATAGGCCCTTTTTTTCCATCCTACATCTTGTTTCGACCACTTTTAACAATGCAGAGTGGAAGTAGTTACGGCAAAATACAGAACATTGTCATCTGGTTGATAGATAAAAAACACTACATTGCCAGGATGTCATTCAGACATGCATAACAGAAGAAAAGAAAAAAGATAAGATGTGGGATAAAGCGTTTTGAACTTTTGTCAACATTATGACCGGTGATGTGAATAACACAGATTATCTCTTCATCATGGCAACTGTTAGTGGGTGGAATATATTATGCAGCAAGGGAACATTTTGCTCCAAAAGTTGATGTGCTAGAAGCAGGAAAAATGGGCAAGTGTAAGGATTTGAGCGAGTTTAACAAGGGCCCAATTTCGATGGCTAGACGACATCTTGTCAGTCAGAGCATCTCCAAAACTGCAGCTCTTGTGGGATGTTCCCGGTCTGCAGTGGTCAGTATCTATCAGTAGTGATCCAAGAAAGGAACAGTGGTGAACCGGCAACAAGGTCATGGGCAGCCAAGGCTCATTGCAAAGACTGGTCCGTGTGGTCTGATCCAACAGAGGAGCAACTGTAGCTCAAAATGCTGAAGAAGTTCATGCAATTAATGCTCAACAGGTCAGAACTGTTTTGGTAGCAGAAGGGGAACTAAGACAATATTAGGCAGGTGGTCATAACGTAGTTGGATGGGATTGTGCCTGACCTCTTCTTCATTGTGTTGGTGGACATCAGTGTTTTGGGTACAGCCTGATGTTGATACATGGGTGGCCCATTAACCAGGTGGTTGCGATTAAACTGATGCTGGATCTATGATGATCACAAATTGTTCTGTATTGTTGAAAGATTTATGACCAAACTCTTGATGTCACCCATATGAGGATGGGTTCCCCTTTGAGTCTGGTTCCTCTCAAGGTTTCTTCCTCATATCATCTAAGGGAGTTTTTCCTTGCCACAGTCGCCACGGCTGCTCATCAGGGACAAACGCACACCATTCACCTTCACTGTTGTTTTCTGTAAAGCTGCTTTGAGACAATGTCTGTTGTAAAAAGCGCTATACAAATAAAACTTGACTTAAACTGGCCTGGCTCTGGGTCCACTAGGGATCATAAGAATGAGACTTTCATTGGGAGTGACGATGAAGGACAGGATTAGAAATTAGTTTATAGAGACCGCGCATGTAGGGCATTTTAGAGACAAAGTGAGAGAGGCGCGATTGAGATGGTTTGGACATGGGGTATATCGGTAGGAGAATGCTGAGGATGGAGCTGCCAGGAAGGGGGAAAAGAGGAAGACCAATGAGGAGGTTTATGGATGTGTTGAGGGAAGACATGCAGGTAGTTGGTTTGAAAGAGGCAGATGTAGAGGACAGAGGGGTATGGAGACGGATGATCTGCTGTGGCGACCCTAACGGGAGCAGCCGAAAGAAAAAGACGACAACTAGGGGACATTAGAATAACTCTTTGTCTGACCTCTGTTCTCAGATCTGTTTTTGCTATTTCTAGTTTTTGTTTCTTCCTTTAAACTATGTTTAGTCTGTCTACGACTGTCCATTAAATGCCTGTTGTTTGGCTAGCATTTCTCCTGACCTTTACCATGCAGGTGGTGAGCTCTAAATAAAGACCAATTTTAGTTGAGCCTGACTGGTTTAGGTGACACATGGTCATTAGACACATGGCTATAGACACCACTCCCAGGTCAGATGTCACGGGTGGATCCAACCAACCCACTCCCAGGCCGGGCAACATTTTGCCTTTTTTTTGTTCTTTTTTATGGGGTCATAAGGATCACTCTTTGACTGACCTCTCCCCTTAGATCGGTTCAATAGGAGTATTCATCTTCCAGCCCTGAGCTTTACTTAAACAAGCAAGCCCTTTTGGCCAACTTCTCAGCCTACAAAGCAGTGCTATCCTTACGATCATGAGCAGGCGGTAGCAAATCAAATGTCTTGTGTATGAGGTTTTTCTACAAGGTCAGGCTGGGCTTTCCTTTTCTATGATATAGTGAAGATCTTAACATTTCAAAAGAACCCCAGAGTAGATAAGATAGTTTAGATTATTTGGACACTTTAAAAGGATGCCTCTGGTCTACAAGAATATTTAGTTTTCATGCTCTATGTTGAGTATGACAATCATATGATATTATACATATATACAGTATATACAGTATATATTACAGATCATCATCCTTTTCGGCCACAATTCCCTCATGCATGAAACCCTAGAAAACTCATGTGCTTCTTTCACCCATAAGGCTTTGCAGGCTGTTCTCGGCTCCCTGGTGGCCGATGGCATCGATCACTTCAATTATGCCCATTACACCAGCATTATTTCCTCGATCCACTCTGTCTGGTGGTGGAGATAATGCGGCATTGTGTCGCAGAGATCAGCTGGGTTTCTTTTTATAGCTGCTAGGATGAACGGCACAGGTGAGGCATCAGCAGCAAGGGATGCTCTGGGACGAAAGTGTGCTAGTTTGATATCTGTCACCTGCACATAACAGGGCAATAAATCTCAATATTAAAAAAAAGGTTTGAGAAATTGCAATGGTGTACACTGTTGTGTGTGTTTTTTTGTGATTTTTTTTGTTTCTATTTGAATTGGGGTGTCAGTTACAAAGAGTATCTATTAACTAATTTATTTGATGTGTTTTTTATTCATCTGAACAAATGAACTAATTAGATACTCCTGTCTCTATGACTGTCCTGCATAGTCAGGTTTATTTTTACGATATCAAAAGATCACCCAGGCAGACACACCAGGTTATCTGCATGACATGCAGCACAAGATGCTTAAATTGCAGTATCAATATTCCCCGACTGCTTAGGCAGCAGCATTGTGTCTCTGAAGTGTCAGTCAAGTCAATTTAATCCAATTACATCCTGATTAAAACATAATGAACATTTGTACAACCATCTTCATATTCAATTTTCACTTAACACCGAAATGAACCGAAAGCCAGTGTCGAAAATGGCCGCTTCTTTGTTTCCTTTGTAATCGGCGGAACGTTAATCAGACTGCGCCGATTTCTAAAAGACAGAGACAAAGTAATCCTGTGTTTAAAAAGTAGCACTTTGTTATCTTATTGTTATTCCAAAGCAAAACTTGAAAGCACGAGAACTATCAAAGGCCAGTGCAGAGAAATGATTTGGTGCAACGGGAGCCGTCCAATTGTCTAACGCTCCGTTACAGAGAAGGGATTTGCTTAAATTTCCCTTCTGGCTCAAAATCTCTCCATCAATCTCACAGCTGCCTGGCAGGGCTAGCTGAAGAGCACGCCATTAGCAGCTAATCTCCTAGCAAGCACTCACCCTTCCAAACTTCAATGGGATCACGTTGATGATGGGCTAATCTAATCTATGGGAAGGAGAAATTGCTGCCTGTCTCCGCTCCCCTGTCAGTGAGTGCGAAAAATTTAATGAGAACTTAATTGTTTCCCAACTCCTGCTGTAATTCAATGACACAATCTGCTTGTTCACTTGATGTTTTAAGAGCACACATCCTCCCTTTGTGCGGTTTGTCATACAGTAATAGTATCAGCCGTTTTTTTTTTTGTTGTTGCTTTTTGTAGTCTGGGACAAAATTGAAGGCCTTTTATTAACGTCCCTTTTACATTAGCTGGATGAGTTGTGATTGTGGAGCAGGGAGGGGAAAAAAACAAAAAGTAAAAAAAAAAAAAAAAAAAAAAAAAAAAAAACGTGTTGCTGTGGAGATCCTGAGGGAGACATCAGTCTTTCGTTGTCTCGTGCTGTGATCAAAAGGAAATGTAATGAGACTGCTGAAAAGAGGTCACCTAGAAGTAATTATTTGTTACATGGATTTCAGTTTGGCGAAACATCATGTTTCATGTTACGGCTGACAATTACAGCGAAATTTTAACAGATAATTAAACAAGGATTGACAAGGAGACAAAATAAATGTATAAAATAGTATGATAATATACATTATTTCCTATTGGTATGGTCGAAAAGTACATTGTGTCATGCTTTGCTTTGTGATCGTGATTAATCTCTGGGAAAATCCAGAGCTGAGTTAATAAATTGTGTAGCACAATGTATTGTATTGAATTGGTAGAATGACATAATTAAGGAAATGTTAATGTTCCAACTTACAGGTGACACACTATTTATTGCAAATGTTTCAGCAACAAACTCTATTGCCAGCAGTGGTGGATGATTAAATATTCCTCCAGTAAAAGTCTCCAATTTTACTTGAGAAAAAAGTACAAAAGTGCTTGCTTTTTAATATACTTATAAGTCAGTATTAAAAGGTTTCGAGACTGGTTTTGTAATGCGCAAACAGATGGCAGCACAAGGCTGTACGCACAGTCACAGGGAGCACCAACCTTCATTAATCAGTGTGCCAAAAGTCCTGTGTACATCAGGAGCTGTGCAACTGGTGCTATTCTCACCACATCCGTGACATGAACAATCGGATGCTCCACGATGACAATGCACTCTGTCACCGAGCTCTCTCACACCTGAGTTTCTTACTGTAAACAACATGAACTCACTTCCACACACACCCTACTCGGCAGATTTGATCCGGCTAAAAGGCCATTATTTTGACACAATTTGAAAGATCCAGCGTGAAATTCAGAAAGGTGCTGGACATGCTTTGAAAAGAAGACTTCCAGGACACATTCCAGAAGTGTCAGGAACGCTGGAAGCGCCGTATTGCCGTGATACAAGCAAACTCTCACTAATGACACAGCAGGTTTTTATTTAACATAAAATATGTTTTCTTGTCAAAGTAGAAAAGAGCGACGTGTTTCTGAAATGTACTGGAGTAAAAAGTTGAACATTTTGCATTCAAATTGAGTGAAGTATACACAATATCCTAAAATACAACTCCTTAGATGTGCCCTCAGAAACCACACTTATCTCCCACACAAAATGAGGACATTGTTTATCCTCTGTTGGTTTTCAAAAATATAACCATGAAGGAAACTCTCTAAGGTCTTTCCATCTCATGTTAGCAAGAGCCCTAGTATCCAGCTCACCACTTAGCAAAATAAATAAATAAATAAATAAATACATTCTCCAGTAGCAATAGTCATGGTTTTCACAAAAGTGCTAGAAGGGAAACAAGCCCGTCAACACATTGCTGACTTTCCACTTCTCCGCTAACAAGTCAGCCTGGAGTTTGGAAGTTCCTGTCGCACCGTTCATGAACTGTCAGCGCAACCTGACTAGTGTTAGGCGCATGTTAGCTTGAGGAATACTGGATCTGTCAGGGGAAAAAAAATCACGTGTAGAAATGAAGAGATTGAGTGTAATGGGTTTTACTTCACTAGACTAAACAAAAGACTCAAAAGCTATCCGAATTCCATCAAACTATCATAGCAAAACAAATGAGTCATTAGCATGATCAAGCCACACAGGAATTTCTTCAGATGTTTATTATGAAGCATCTATAAGCATCTAATCCTTTTTGTCGACTGTTTAAAAAATCCTAATTTTGACAATGATCATGTTATGTAATTCTTTTAACATACATTAATAATTAAATGGTAGTTTTTTACCAGATAAACAAGAGCATACAGTATATCATTTAAAAGATCTATTAAAAAAAATTATAATTTGATAAACTGCAATGGATTCTTTGTGTTTCATTCGGAATATTCTAGATTCCCCAAAAATTACCCAAAGTAGCTAAATCATTATGCTGATTCAGCTATTTGGCTTGATAAATGGGGTTAATTAACATCTGTACTGGTGCACTGCACCCAAAATATTGCAAGGCACACAGCACATGCTCAACGGGTTTCAAATATATCCTCTGTAACTAAAGTACAGTAGATTTGGCGTCTTTTACCGGAAAACCCACAACCTGATGGGAGATTCTGATTTATTCTCTTTGTTGCATAAAATCCAGTACAATCAAAATGTATCACATGCTACTAAGCCACAATTTCCCCTCTCATTTTTTCAATACGACAAGCTAAAAACCAAGTCATTTCTGTTTCTTGAACTAAAAATATTTAGGCATATATATTTGACAATTTTGCATGCGTCTTAAGTGATTTACAAGCAAGTGATGCATAGGTGTAAAGTTTTTCAACAAATCTTTACCCAGGCTTCGCCGGCAAAACTTAACTCCAAGCTTGGAAATTCTTTAATATCTTAAATTCTTTAATAATTCTTTAAAAAAAAGAGAGAGAGAAAGAGAGAGAGAGAGAGAGAGAGAGAGAGAGAGAGAGAGCGAGAGAGAGAGAGAAAAAATTTCTTTCTATCTTTAATTTGGTGAATTTTAGCACAAAGGCTGCAATTTATGATGTTTTAATATTTACTATGTATTAAATATATAGAGTGCATTCAGAAAGTATTCAGACCCCCTTCACCTTTTTTTATTTTGTCATGTCCTCCGGGGGGGGAGTGGTGGCTCCAGCGGTTAAGGCGCTGGGTTGCCGATCGGAAGGTCTGGGGTTCAAGCCCCGGTATTGCCAGGCTGCCACTCTTGGGCCCTTGAGCAAGGCCCTTAACCCTCTATGCTCTGGGGGTCCCTTACGAGGGAAATATCAAGGTCCTTGACGTCGGAGTGACGTGGGGCCGCCTTCCCGTGGGCTCACCACCTGCAGGAGGGACCGTAAGGGACGGTGCTGTGAGGATTGGGCAGCAGTCGAAGGCGGGGGCCTGCTTAGACTGCTGCCCCCGCGACCCGAATTACGGATAAGCGGGAGAGAATGAATGAATGAATGCAATCTGATTTTACAATCATTTAAATGATTATTTTTTTCTCATTAAGTTACACTCTGTACCCCATAATAACAAAGCGATAAGCAGAATTCTAGAAATGTTTGTACATTTATTAAAATGAAAACATGTTTACTATCACATGTACATACGTTTTCAGACTCTTTACTCAGTACTTAGTTAAAGCACCTTCGACAGCAGTTACAGCCTCGAGTCTTTTTGGGTATGGCGCAACAAGCTTTGCAGATGTGGAATGGGGTATTTTCTGACATTCTTCTTTGCAAATCTTCTAAAGCTGGGCCAGGTTGAATGAGGACCATGTGTGAACATCCACTTTCAGGTCTCTCCAAAGATGTTCAATAGGGTTTAATTTAGGGCTTTGTCTGGCCCACTCTAGGACATTCACAGAGTTGTCCCTAAGCCAATCCTCTGTTGTTTTTGTTGTGTGTTAGGGGCCGTTGTCATGTTGGAAGGTGAACCTTTGGCCCAGATTTCTTTTGAGGATATCTTTGTACTTTGCTCCATTCAGTTTTGCCTTAACCTTGACTAGTCCCCCTCTTCCTGATGCAGAAAAACATCCACACAGCATGATGCTGCCACCACCATGCTTCACTGTTAGGATGGTACATGGTTTTCAAGTTCAATCTTGGATTCATCAGACTAGACAATCTTGTTTCTCACAGTCTGAGAGTCCTTCAGGTGATTTTTCTTTGCAAACTCCAATCTGGCTTCCATGGGTTTAGCACTGAGAGTCCCGTCTAGCCACTCTTCCATAAAGTTCCATAAAGACTAACGACGGGCTGCAGTGATGGTCTGGAGCTGAGTTAAAGTGACCACCGGGTTATTGGTCACCTCTCTTACTAAGGCCCTTCTTCCCCATTTTCTTAGTTTGACAGGTCAAGCAGTTCTTGGAATAGTCTTGGTTGTGGCAAACATCTTTCATTTAAATATTTTAGAGGGCACTATGCTTTTGGGAATCTTCAGTACAGCAGGAATATTTGTGTTCAATCCTGTCTCTGAGCTCTGCAGGAAGTTCCTCATGGCTTGGTTTTTGCTCCGAAATGCATTGTCAGCTATGAGGTCCTCTATAGAGAGGTGTGAAGCTTTCCAAATCATGCCCAATCAATAAACTTTTCCACACTGAGATTCTAATCAATATGAAGAAACAGCTCAGCAATGATCAGGAGAAATAGGAGGCACCTGAGCTAATTTTCAAGTGTTGTTGCAAAGGGTTTAAATACATATACACGTGATATCTCATTTTTAATTGAAACATTTTTTCTGGAATTTTCTTTGGTGGTACTGAGTAAAGATTAATGAGAAAAAAAAACAATTTGGATGATTTTAGTATCAGGCTGCAACTATGTTATTTTTTGTGGCACATTTCACATTATTTCTTTTTGTTTATTTTATTTTATCCTTATTAATTACATTTCACATTCACAGTGATATTTCTTTAGTTTATTAATTGCTTTTTGATATTTATACCACTCATTTATACCAAAGTAAAGTGTATGTAACCACAGTAAGTGCTTAATGTGAGGGGGAAAGCAGAAGTCAGTATTTATGGTCAGTAGTTGTGTTGCTAGACTTATAAGTTTCGGTTCCGGCCAAGAGCAGGTGCAATGCCTTACTGATTATAAAAAAAGAACGATTAAAGGGCTTTGCTACGAGGAGATAATTTAAAAAAAAGAGAAAGTATTGTACATATTAGAAATAATGGTGGCAGGTGACATACCTGTTGTTAAATAAAGAAATTTGGATAAGTTAACCATTGACAAATACGAAGAGGAGTTCTTATCTAAACTGTAAAAAGAGTATAAAAAGGCTGTGTTTAAACTGTAACTTTGGACACTTCCATGAAACGGGAATAAAGCCTGGCACTTTGGAGTCTTTGTCTTGTTACTGAATTTGTTTGTTCTTGTTTTAATTAGCCATGACAGAACATAAAATAATTGAAAAAAAAAAAAGGAAAGGGCATCTAAATACTTTCTGAATGCACTGTATGTCTCTAAGATAACGTTGACATTCTATGTTTAATACATATCTAAAAAATTCACAAGATTTCTATGCTAGAAATAAGGCTAGTTTCTTTAATTTAAGGTTCTATTGTTAGTTTTATCGCCCTAAAATTAATGTCATGTTCAGCCAGAGGAGAGCTCTTCAGGCATGCATAGTTTTCTACAAAGTGCATAAAATCTGTAAATGTCAGATTGAAAGAAGTGGAAGGCTCATCTGTGATTTTACTGTAATTGAAATTTTCCTTAGAGGAAGAGCATTCTAAAATTTACAAAGTGCTCCTTAATCCTAACTCACTGTATACTGCCATTCCATCTCACTTGTAGGACTGTAAGTAGAGATTTTCAATCAGTATAAACAATTTTTTATTTTTTTTATTTTTTGTAATCATCATAAGTCTTTTCAAATGATACCACAATTCACACGTCTTGTACAGGTACAGAGATGGAACAGACACAGATAATACACACCTGCACATCCACTTCTTATAAAAACTATTTAATATAATTAATTGAAATACATGCAATCTTATCGCACGGTTCATCTCGGTGCACGAATTCCAGTGGGCAGAATTTGGCATCTAACCGTCCACATTTAAAATAATTATGTGCTTTTTTTTTTTTTTACTGCAAACATCAATGACCGCTTTAACAGCACCTGGTATATGTGGGATATACACCATTTTAATGCATGACATTAAGACAAAAACAAAAAAAAACGCCTGATGCTATGCCGAGAGCAAATGCACACCTAGTCACGGAAATTTGAAATACAGTAATTTTTATTTTACTCACGAAAAACCTTGATAAACAGACGCCACCCCAAAAATTTTATTTTATGTATACGGTACTGTTCTTTTTTCAGTTTCAGTTTTTCAGAATTAATATTTTACTTCATGTTATAATTATTAATTATATTTTTATTAATACATTTCATTATTTTAGCATAAAACTCCATAAAAGATTCTTTCCAAATATACTTAAATTGTGTATGTACTGTAGCACACTTTAGTCAGAAACTGTTACTATTTAAAGTTATGTAGGTCATTTCCAGCTGTGAATCCCTAAAGTGTACCATAACAGGTTAAATCACAAGTAAATTCAATAACAAACACATGTACACGTAGTACCAATTCTATTTTTGGAAGCATGTAGTGAAGGTCCCCTTCTCTCTCTCTCTCTCTCTCTCTCTCTCTCTCTCTCTCTCTCTCTCTCTCTCTCTCTCTCTCTCTCTCTCTCTCTGTCTCTCTCTGTCTGTCTGTCTGTCTGTCTGTCTGTCTGTCTGTCTGTCTGTCTGTCGAGTTAAAGATGCTCCTGAGGAACCAGCAACCAGTTTCCCATTCCCTTTCATCCCCTCAGGTCTGCCTGATTCAACCCGACGCCCAAACCTCTGGATGGAGTTCTCTTCAATTGGAGACCAATGATTCCACATCAACAGCCTAAAGCTCTATGAAGTTACTGAGCAACTCAACAACTTTACAGGTGGATTTGAATTGTAAATAATATCAAGAGTCTACTACAATGGCTCAGTACCACAGGTTGCATTTATTCACCCATCACTGCACAATGATGGAACTCTAATAAAGAGACATTCGGTGCCACCCAGATGAGGATGGGTTCCCTTTTGAGTCTGGTTCCTCTCGAGGTTTCTTCCTAATGCCGTCTCAGGGGATTTTTTCTTTGCCAAAATCGCCACTGGCGCACTCATTAGGGACCAATTTACAATTACAAAGAACAATGTTATACATTCTTTTATAATAATATTCTCTGTAAATCTGCTTTGGGACAATGTCCATTGTTAAATTAAAAATGAAAAAAGAAAGTTTGCTGTGAACAGATTTCATGCAAAATCATAAAAAACAGAACAATGTTCAACAGTGGGAATTCAGTCCAACTAGTAGATAACGCATTAAAAAGTATGCAATGCCAATCTAACAAATACATATTGGCATAAACAAATGACACTTGACTAATCAAGAAATTTCAAGCAAGGGAATGTGCTGTAAAAGGGGGGAATTTATTATTTTCTTATATTTCGTATGTTTTATTCCTCGTCAAACACAAATCTATTTTTAATATGGATCAATAAAATACTATTTCACCAGTTATAGCTACATTTCATGTTACGGAATATCCATGAACCAGCTCACTATCCTGTAGATCTTGTTCTCCCTTATATTATCACAGCTATACTTATTCTTTCTGTCAACCGCTTTTTTTTTTCTATCCCTCTCTGAGTTAATCAGCTTGTCATGCAACCTAAGAAAGCAAAAAGTGCAAAAATTCCTCGTGGGTGCAAAACTTAAAAGTTACACTTTTACCTCTGACTGTTCCAAAACTGCTGACACAAGCACATTAATACAAACCTTGCAGCTGGAACTGCTGTCAGCTCTCCGTTATGGGGAATTAATCAACACATTTAGACCAATCACATCTGAGAATTCAGCAGTGCTGTAGTGTAAACCATAGCGCTACCTAGAGAATTATAAATATTACAACACATGTCTTTTACAGTATGTCCGTATTGATTTTGTAATAAAAAAAATTGTCACATTTGCACGTGTAGTCAGTCACGTGTACGGTCTTCACTCTTGGCACCAAAAATCTGGCCACTTTACGATATTTTATTGGTCACACTGACAAATGTAAGACTGTGAAGCGCTCTTAGGGACATTACAAATTATATTTCAACACAAGTATAGTTTTGTTTTAGGGTTGAAAACCTCCTTTTATTGCAACAGGTAGAAATCATGACAGAAGCTTCAAAAGGTCACACGGGTGATACTGTGTATGTGTCAAGTTTCTTAACTCAAGGGCTCATGCTCTACTATTGCCGCCAGCATCACTGCTGTTAGAGAATCAATAAATGTGTCGGCCTGAGTGGATAATTCAGACTGCTGAAGTTTAAGAGCATGTTGAAATTGTCTCCGACAAGAACGACAAGCATTTCCTCATGTCAATTTAATGCCAACAATCATTAAAGGTTCAGGGAGGGATATTTGGTGAAGATGGTAGTATTGCTATGTCATAGTTTTAGGGTTCCCAGTTTGATCCTATGTTTATGTCACAGTCTGTTCAAAATGATTATTTTTCTATGTTGATATGGGATTTTCACTGGATTTTCCAGTTTCCTTTAAAATCTCAAAACTTTCTTTCTTTGAGTGTGTTAAAAGGTACATGTAATATGACATTTAAAGGGTGCACAGGCATGTTCACTTTTTTCAATGGGGGGTAAATATGGGGCACCAAGTGTAAAATGTGAATTTAAAATTGTGTAAGTGGTATCAAAAAGTTTCAAGAATTGCTCAACTTATAAGAAAGTAATTTATTTATTTACGTTTACACACCATCAACTTCAAAATAGTCCCCTTGCACAGCAATACAGCGCTCCCAGCGTTCCTGCCACTTCCGGAAAATTCCTGGGAGTCTTTTAAAAGCGTGTCAAGCACCTTCTGCAGTAGATCTCTGCAGTGGTGTCAAAACGGCGACCTTTGAGCTGGATCTTAATTTTCAGGAAAATGGCAAAATCTGCAGAAACCAAATCTGGCTTGTTCTCTGACGATCATCATGAACGAGTTGCCGAATGGTTTAGACATTTTTCGAGGTTGCGCTCGTTGAAGGTCTTCCTGATATTTCGTCTTCCAGTGATGTTCTTCCATTCTTGAAACACCAAACGTCTCTGCCTTTCAGCTTCTTTTGACTGAAAGTGGCCCCCAAATTCATCTGATGTGGTACGAACCTGGTAGCAATTTATGATAAAATATGCTAATTACTTATCGCAGTGTATAAGAAGATCTAAAAATATTTCTGCAACAGACAACATTTCTGCAACAGACACATTAACCTACTCTAGTTACTATTCTGCCCTACATGTCACTTGAATATAGCTAAATGTCTCTTGTATTTCTTATTTTGAGGTAATAATAAGCCAAGATTATGAAGCTAATTTTAAGATATTAGAACTAATTTCAGACTTGAAATAGTCTCGTTCTGTTTGGGGATAATTTTGCTCATGGAAAGTATTACTCTCTGTAAAAGAAGTGTAATAGAATATGAAAAATACAAGCTGGAAATAAGTAATAACATCCAGAAATAGGCTTTATAACTGGCTCAATAATCATAGTCTTGCAGTTGGAGAAAATGTACACATGAGGGAAAAAAAAAACAGTACTCTTCATATTATCAGTAAGAGGGAAAAAAATATTTTCAAATGTTGCTTTTGCAACCAAAAAAAAAAAATGGTTGTGAAGAAGATAATATAACCAAGCTCTCTAAATAAAAAAAATAAATATATAAATGCTCAATGTCAGTTATTACTTGAAAAACACTGAAGCATGTGTGACAGTCAGAGCTGACAGAAGAACTGGGCCAGGTTTTCCCAGGTGTTTCGCAAAAAACTAAACAGGAAATGTTCTTAAAAAAGTGTAAGACGTGTAGTGTACCTGAAACTATGAAAGCATGTCTTAAAGGCAGAAGGTTGCTACTCCATGTATTGACATTTATTTTCATTCCCTTTACTGATCTTTATAGTAGAACATGGGTGTTAGGTAGAAAGCATTTAAACTTTGCTTCATGGCATTTTATTAAATAAAACATTTGCACAGTACTTATGTTATGAGGGTATAGAAATGTTTTTTTCGAAGATTTTAAAGGCTGGTTTTCTTCGAAAGTGAAAACACAGGGTGGTGAAATAGAGGCATTCCAAAAAGTAGCTAATTTAAATGCAAACGTATAAAACACCACCAAGTATTCTTGAACATTCTTGAACATGTAACTGAAAACATTGAACGATAATCATGGAAAGACAAATGTAAGACAAAGTGTAGAGTGCAGGGTGACTATCACATTAACACTACAATAGGAAACTGGTGTATGTATGTCATCATTGACATGTGATCAAGACATGGATGTGCAATGGCTGCTGGGAAACAGTTGTTGGTTCATGTCCATGTTGGTTCACAGTCCATGGTTCATAATTACCAATTATTTCATTTCTATTTCACTAAACGAAATCTTACATTTATATCCTAATCTTCTCAAATTTGAATGAATAGAATTTGTTGAAAAATTTCACAGTAGAAAAATTAATAATCTCCACATTATTCATTGTGGTGGATGAAGTACACAAAGAATGTACTTGAGAAAAGGTAAAGAAACACAAGGTAAAATATTGCTCCAATAAAAGTAAAAGTGTCCCTTTAAACTTTCACTTGATTAAAAATACAAAAGTATTCGCCTCAAAATGTACTTAAGTATACCAAGTACTAAGATTTATTATGGCTACAAGATCCTATTATAATTTTAGTCATAAGACTTGCTTAATCAACTCAGTTAATGTGAAAAGACTTCATGTTACACACAAATCTATTATTAGAATGATATTAATGAGTCAAACACTGATTTATATCTATTACAATTATCATTAACCTGACTCCTTCTTTTCAACTACTTCAAAAAAACTTTCTTTCGGCTTCTCCCGTTAGGGGGCGCCACAGCGGATCACCCGCATGTTTGATTTGGCACGTGTTTTTACGCTGGATGCCCTTCCTAACGCAACCCTCCCCATTTATCTGGGCTTGGGACCGGCACTGAGAGTGCACTGGCTTGTGCCACGCTAATGAGTACACATATGTACACATACTCAAATACAGCAACAAATTACATTTACTTTGTTATTGTCTACCACTGGTCACCACAGGGGGTAACAGGTTTCATCATCATCCCTTCACAGCACTGGTCTCGGTTCATCCCAACATCAGTGGGAAAATAAACCCCGATTAATTTACATAGTTCTAGTCTTTTTATTAGTTTGTTTAGACATTTACTTGTCCATTGTTATCTTTACTGAGTGTGTAAATATGCTACTTTGTTTTCATGGAAGTGAGGAGTATTATGAAATTGTGATGAGACTTTTTTTAACGGACCACGCTTTTCAAAAATTGTATTTGCAGAAATCAAATAAACAAATAAATAATAGTTACAAATAATTAAATACATAGGTTTAAGTATATTGTCGGAATAAAAACTCAATTTTGATCAAAACCTCATTTTATCACTTTGATATTTGACACGCTTTCAAGATTGGCATGCATCATTATTTTAATCTTGATCAGTCATAGCAAGGGTGAAATTCTAACATGATTAAGAAACATGTTCCTGCTTCAATTTCCACCACGTTTCCTGTCATTTCCCTGCCACTTATTGCTGAATTTAGCTTTTTTTTTTCCCAAGTCACGTGGATGGATGCCAAACTATACTTTTTGCATCCATGCTACATGTTGGCTAATTACAAAACAGCAATCTACCAGCTCTTTTAACGAATCATCACTGTGAGCAATATGTCATGCTTGTGATCCGCTCCAATCAAGGTTACTTTCTGTGCTAGTGATTGGACAGTGGCCAGCAACACCAGTAAGAAGTGTCACCCAGCGCCGCTTCACAGCCTGCAGATCTGCATGTCTGTCCTTTTTTAGTCAGCTCTAAATCCTTCCAAAAGCTTGCTGTGTGCTTACTAAATCTGTTTTAACAGCACCTAATAACACAGCGGGCCAGCCAGATAAGTCAGTAGGTGGAGTTTAGTTTAACTCAGCGGATCCTTCATTAGGAGGAGTCTCTGTGGGTTGAGATTTCGTGGTTTTGAGTTCAGAGCAGTTCTCCTCATGGTTCTTGGGATTCTGGGGAATTGGGAGTTTTAAACCTAAACAGTAATCAGAAGACGGTATCAGAAATAAAAGAAAGTGCAGCTTAGCCAAAGAGTCAAAAACAACCCAATAATAGGGTTGTACAAAAAAATATATATTACTCATATTAAGAATGAGTCCCCCCCCCCCCCCATGCTATAGCTTATAAATAATACAAGCCATTAGCTAGCAAGAAAGCTAAGAAGCATAAAGCTAAGCACCTAGCCAGTTGATCAAACGAAGGCTGGTTAATGTATGTTCTTGTTGAAAAATCTATTATTACTGGATGAAACTGCAGTTACTGCCTGAATAGTCCTGTGTATACATTATGTATAGTACTTAGTATATACATTTTATAAATAGCTGTAACTAGCCACATTTGGATAAGAGGATAGGCCCTTAGCTTGAGGTTGCTGGACTGTTTTTGACTCTTTAAAATAAAGATTTATTTAATTAAATTGATTTATTTAGAAGGTCACTGGTAAGGCAACATATATAACCATTTGAAAATGATTTAGCACATCTCAAGTCTCTTCCTCAGTTATTATTATTATTTTTTATGACCCTGACACTAATTTTATATATATATATATATATATATATATATATATATATATATATATATATATATATATATATTCATTCATTCATTCATTCATTCATTTTCTCCCGCTTATCCGTAATTCGGGTCGCGGGGGCAGCAGTCTAAGCAGACCCCCGCCTTCGACTGCTGCCCAATCCTCACAGCACCGTCCCTTACGGTCCCTCCTGCAGGTGGTGAGCCCACGGGAAGGCGGCCCCACGTCACTCCGACGTCACGGACCTTGATATTTCCCTTGTAAGGGACCCCCGGAGCATAGAGGGTTAAGGGCCTTGCTCAAGGGCCCAAGAGTGGCAGCTTGGCGATACCGGGGCTCGAACCCCAGACCTTCCGATCGGCAACCCAGCGCCTTAACCGCTGGAGCCACCACTCCCCCTATATATATATATATATATATATATATATATATATATACAGTGTTGGGCAGTAACGCGTTACTTTTACAAATAAAGAAACTCCATTACCGTTACTGTATGGTGCATTACCCGTTACTTTTATAAATGAATGAATTTGGGCTGAAGTGTAGACTACAGTCTAAATAATGAGCATATTTCCACTTTAAGAAACTCGTCTTGCTCTCGCCTTAACTCGCCATTACTGCCGCACAGACCTGAATAAACGGAGACACGCCCACAGTGCGTCTTCTTCGTGTTTACAGTGGTTCATCCACCAATCCTACAATGCAAAATAAAAATGCTTTCAAAAATTAGTTGATTTTTATCAATTAACAAAATGAAAAATAAATGGACAAAAGATAAATCCAATTCTAATCAAACTATTACCCAAAAACTATTAATTTCAGGACTTCTTGCTCTTCTCTATGGTGAAAGCAGTTCATAATGACATTGCCTGAATGTTTGAGGTCATTGTCCTGCTGCTGAATAAATTTGGGGCCAATCAGACATCATGGTATTGCATGATGGATGAGTATCTGCTTGTATTTCTCAACATTAAGGACACATTTACTCCTGACTAAATCTCCAACTTAATTTGCAGAAATGCAACCTCAAACTTGCAGGAAACCTCCACCATGCTTCACTGCTGCCTGCAGACACTTATTTTTGCACCGCTTTCCAGTCCTTCAGCAAACAACTTGCCTACAGCTACAGCTACAGTGATCAGTCCAGAGCACCTGCTGCCATTTTTTTGCCCGCAGTTCCTATTTTGTTTTGCATAGTTGCATAGTCACTAAACCTTGTTTTCACATAAGAAGGCTTTTTGGCCACACGAAGACCACTTCTGTCCAGACTTTTGCAGACAGCAAATGGGTGTATTTGGGCCCCTTTGGTTTCCACTAGTTCTTTGCTGTTGGCACTGCTGGACATCTTCCAGTGTGTGAAGCATGATGTGCCTTTCATCCGCTGTATTAAGTTTCCTTGGCCGACCACTGCGTCTACAGTCCTTAACAATGTCTGTTTTTTTGTGCTTCTGTAAAATAGCTTGAACAGTATGTCTTGAAACCCCCAAGTCTGCTTTGAAATCTTTGCCTCAGAAAGACCCTGCTGATGCAGTAAACTACCGTGTGTCTTGTTGCGGTGTTCAGTCTTGCCATGGTGTATGACCTTTGACATGAAACTCTCTCGCTAGATAGAGTGGATACCCTGTAGTTAATCTTATAAACGTATCATTTCTTGTGAATGACCTGATTAAACCATTGGGTACACAGTGCATAACCTCAATGACACAATGTTCTGACAAAGCAAAAAAAATACATTCCTAAAGCAGCCTGTGTATAAAAAAAAAAAAAGCTTCATCCATTCCCAGAGAGCAATTCACCATGGCACATCCTTGCCTTTGAAATATTCCATAGTGAAGGCATGCCTGGAACAATTGGCTCCCATCAAAGAGACCAGCTGGCAGGAGCAGTGCTTAAACTTTTAGTTTTGGGGTCTTTTGACTCTGCCAATGTTGTTTACTCAGGCAAAACTGAAAAGAACACAAAAAGAACGTAGCATGCTTAAAGCAAGTGCCTTATAAATAAAAAATGACAACAAAACAGTGCCATGAGATATCGTTTCGGTTTGTGTCACAAGATCCTGGCTATCGCTAATTCTGCTGACAATTTATTTATTTATCTATTCATTCATTAATTCATTCATTTATTAATTAATTCATTCATTTATTTATTCTATTTTTTTTTTTCACCAGAAGTAAAAACAAATAAATAAATAAAAAGAGCTTTCCTCTGAGCACTGTGAAATATTTACAAGCGTGTGTTGGGTATGAGTTATGTGCCAGAAAGCGAAGGAATAAAAGAGTGACCAGCGACATAAGAGTGAAAATCAAGAGCAGTAATCAGGAGCGGTTGCGCTTGTTATTCACGCCTCTGTTGTTATTCAGGGAATGACTCATGGAGCTTGCAGCACCAGGGGAAGATTAAGGGTGTATTTTACTCGCCAGAGACAAACTGATACGTTCGAATGACCACCTGGTAATAATTCAGTCATGTGTTGTTACAATAATAACATAATTTTAATGATGAATAATAGTATTTTGGAATATATTATGTGGTTTGGGGAAAAGGGGCCGATAGGATGCTCATCAAGTAATCCAAGTGGTTTGAATTATTACACCTGCAAGTCTGTTTCACATTGCTAATGCTGTTTTATGGATGGACTCACCGCTGAAGGGGATGGGTCCACATGGACAGCTCAAAAAGACAAACGAACAAAAACACTTCATTTGGAAATAAAAAATGTTGGACTGCAATTAATATTCCGGTACAGTGGCTTAGGTCTAAGATTTCCATGAATGGGTTTGCACTCAAATCTTCTTGCACTCAACTTGTATACTTAAATGTTCTGATTTCTTTGTATGAATTCAATATTTGGCTTGATGGCTACATCTGTTGGAAATTTCGTGTCAATAGCCCACTTAGAAATCCCCTTACTGATAAAAATGCTGATGTGTCAAATACTTATTTTCCCTGCTGTATGTTCCCTTTAGAGTCCTTTTCGAGGTTTCTTCTTTATATCATTACATAGAGGTTTCGGCTTGTTCATAAACTTATAGGGACACATTTTTGAGTTAAAACAATTATATTCTTAATCAGTTAATTTCTTTAAGGCTGCTTTATGCCATCTGTGGGTCTTTCCAAGCTGTTACCACAAAGCTGGGGGCACACAATTGTACAGGACGTCTTTGGCTGCGGTATAATAACATTTTGCATTCACCTGAACTTGGAAACCCAAACCTGTTCCAGCATGGCAATGCCCCTGTGCACAAAGTGAGCTCCATGAAAATAAGGTTTGCATGGTTTGGAGAGGAAGATCTTGAGTGGCCTGCTATAGAGCTCTGATCTCATCCCTAGTGAACCTTTGGCGTGAATTGGAACACTGACTGCACCCCAGGCCTCCTCACCTCAACTACATCAGGACCTGACCTGAATACAATGGTAGCTGGAGAGCTGAAAAAGAATGAATGAATGAATGAATGAATGAATGAATGAATGAATGAATGAATGATTTAATCAAACTTCCTTTTGAGACTGACCCATATTTGTTGTTGTGAGATGGGTTTACAAGTCTGGCCTTCCTGTTTTCTTTAAAAGAGGAAGTCCATATCTGGAATGTCCTGTGCAGCATGCACCCAGACATCGAATGAATGATGGCCTAGTGCTGGCCTAAACTTACCACTGTCATCTGGCTCACATAGCACAGTGGAGTGATGGCAATAAACACATCTGGAACGGGGTGCCAGAACATTGCTATAACTCATGGCTGATAAGACCATATCTCAGGGATGATATGGACTAGAACATGAACTTGCTTATTTGCTACAAATGAAATGCTGCAAAAGCTTGAGGTCTTTGTAGTGCACAGTAATGGGAAAAGGATATGGGATTTTTTTTTTACCGTTTTTGTGCTCATCCAAGCAAGTGTCAAAATTTAGAAAATATTATCAAATGGAGTCTCATAGTGCCTAGAAAAGAAGGCTTTGTTGTCATAGATTAGAAGAATCTGTGTATGCTAAGTCCCCCAAATAAACCTATCAGTATCTGTATTTTGTTGTACACCAGAAGTGAATGTGGTCTAAAATGCTACTAGAAAAATATCAAAACCATCAGAGGCAAAAAATTTAGTCAATTCTCATCCTTAGCTACATCACTTAAGATCATAATTGATCTCAATTACAAAGGTGTGCAGGACATTGTGGTTTAGGCAGTTACTAAGAATACATTATATGAACAAAATTGGGACACCTGACCTTTTCTGCCATTTGTGATTCTTCTCCAAACTTTTACCATAAAGCTGGAGGCACACAAGTGTATAGGATGTCTTTGGACATGGTTAATAATATTTACTTGAGCTTGGAAACCCAAACCTGTTCCAGCATGGATTATCTATCTACGCACAAAATGAGCTCCATTGAGATATGGTATACATAGTTTGGAGAGGAAGATCTTTAGTGGCCTGCTATACAGCTTTGATCTCAACCCTACTGGACACCTTTGGGAATAATTGGAACAATGACTGCACCCCAGGCCTCTTCACCTCACCTACTTGACTACTAATGGCTGATGAACACAAATGTCCACAAGCACACTCTAAAATCACATAAATGTGGAATGCCCTCTAAAAGCACATACCATACTTATGACCAGGTATCCGTAAACCTTTAAAGAAATATCTACCCAAAACTGGGTACTTACAACTTACAATCCCTAAATTTGTGTATGTGCAAGTGAAATTAAACTCTTTTTCTGACATATATTGCCTTAGAAAAAGCAGTATATGGCCCAGCACTGGTCCGGTGCTTAGAGTGAACTATAATGGCACTCCTTGGAGCAAAGAAGACTGAAGACCTTGCTCTAAGTTTTAAAGGTGACAGAGGCAGTGATAACCTCTTAACCTTACAATCAATAGCACAGAGTCTTAAACACAAAGGCAACAATACCCTCTTTGGCAATACCATCTCTGTATTAAATTTGGTTAGTTGAATTTGGCCTATTTTTTAATATTTACCAAAATACATCATGCTGCATACATTTAGGCCGCAAGACACTTGCTGTCAGTATAAATTAGCCCTGTTTGGCCTCAAATTAGCTGCTATTTAAGTGTCTTAAGGTGTGAATTGATTCTCCAGTGAATTGTCTTTTATGTATAATTTTTGTACATGACTTATAATAAAGGGATTTTTGTTTAACATGTTTAGAGTCATTACCAGTTGGGTTGTTCTGCAGGAAAAACAGAGTATAGCTCAAAGTAGGCTGTCCGTGATCAGCTAAATCAAGTTATCAACTGATGTGGATTTAATTAAATGCATTAGACCTATGAGTCGGTCGATACACCAGTTGCTGAGAGAGATTTCATTATTACATGTTTGCTTCAAACCCCAAAGAAATCGGATCGAGGCTCAAGCAGCCATTCACAGCAAAGAATACAAATATTTAATACTTAAATGATTGCATTCAGCTCTTTCATTTGTCATGTGGAAATTAAAAGCCAGTTAGGAAACTCCCCTTGCAAATAAGCTAGTAGTTACAGTGGAAGAGATGACCTTTTATATTAGCCTTCTCCTGTCAAATTCTCCCCCTCTCCCATGCTTCATTTCTTTTTCTTTTTTTTTTTCCTGTCTCCCCCTCCCATGCTTTCATCTGGGAGTCCCTGGCCATATTAAGGAAGCAAATTGTCCATTACAAAAAGTCATTAGACTCTGTGAATACATTAGACTTTGTTATGGTGTGGAATATTGTTTTCCGTTTTAATCAATCCGTTACCACATTGGAACAAATCAAGGACAGTGCTATCATCATTGGCCGGATCCTTGTGCCACGGATTTTCCTATAGTGAGTTAAATTGATCCAAGGAAGGTACAAGGGACAACAACTTAAAGGCCTCAAGTTTGTTCTGAAGTAAAAATCAATCCTTATTACAGTCTTTTTTTCCAAGAGCTTTGCTTGTTAATAATAACTTGCCATATTATGGGAAGTTCTAGAACAGGGGTGTCTAATCTCTTCCATAAAGGGCTGGTGTGGGTGCAGATTTTCATTCCAACCAAACAAGTCCACACCAAATTCTACCTCTTTAAATCTAACATTCTTTATTTTCTTTTTTAATGACTCTCAGGTGCTGTCCTTAATTGTTTGGAATGAAAAACTGTGACCCACACCAGCCCTGTGTGGAAATGATTGGACATTCCTCGTCTAGAGATTTCTATAGCTTGAAAGTGTAGGTTAACAACTGGGTGAAAATGAAATGGAAAAAGGAAACAGCATATTTAAAATTCAACCTTGTCGGGGAATTTACATTATTCACTTGACATTTAGTAGATCGCATATGGTACAAAACAAGCTTGGAAAAAATCTGCTGATACAGTTGGGTGTCATTTGGCATGGGATGAGCCATCTGTTTTGGGATGGTCGCACCCAGATAGCATATGATCCTAGGCCAAATATGGTCGGGTTTAGGTACAAAATCTTGCAAATTACAAGTGTAACATTTGCCAAATGTGAACCATTTTCAAAGTTTGAAAAATCTAATCCTTTTAATGCAATATATACCTTTATTCTTTAGATTTTGGACCAACTGTACATTCTGGTCCAAATAAGATATGGTCTCATCAAAAGGAGTCTTCTGGCAGCCCCGGTCAGATGAGTTCGGCATTGTTCTACTATGTGCTATGTGGTCCAGATGAGTAAAAAAAAAAAAAGGGTTCGGAATTGGGCCAATGCAGTTCAAGTGAAATTGGACTGTCATACCAATATCTTGTTGACTACTGCAGAAGCAGTGCAACCCTGAACTAAGTTTTGCATTGAAAAAACTGTTGCGCCATGTAATATTGCCCAACTGATCAATAGCAGTGTCTATGAGGAGAGATGTTTGTATGATTCTACCTTATTAAAAGGATACTATGTGAGAAATTTCACTTTAATAAATCTCCTCCGCAACATGATGCATAAAAAAAACAATTTTTTTCTCATCTTTTACCTAATTTGGAAACATGCCAGTTCCCATACTCAGAGGAAACTATTATCTTCCCTCCACAAATAAGCTCACAATTGGCTTGTGTTGCTGTGATTGGATGTGTTGCAGCTTATCCGATCTTGTGTGTTTTTTCTAAATTTGTTCACTCATCTGGCCAGAAAAACATACTCTAATTGTATTATCTATGATTAACTTTCTCACATTTATTTGTTGTCACCATTTTGCCATAGCTGCCTATTCAGACCCATTCTGCCTACCCAGAATGTGAATACATATAAAGTGAATACACTTATGTGTGTAATGAATCTTTATTGTAAGAGGAAAACTGTATGGAATTTTGCCTCAGAAAACATGGACTATTGCATCAAGACTATTTTCTTCTACCAGACAAACACACAAGAGTTTGAATCAAAATCATGATTTTACTAGCAGCTTTAGTACAAGCTCACAAGCAACAAGGAAGAATAAGAGCGAAATTATGCCGGAATTTTGATGAACAATAAGTACATTTCACTTGTAATTTGTCACTGTGTTTACCGTCTCCTTGTATTATGTTGTCGCACTAAATTGTTGCTTGCACTAAATGTTGTACACGTGCACTTTATTTTGTTAGTTTCGTTTCACTGTGTACTCGGTAATATTTGAAATGACAATGAAAGCCTACTTTACTTGAGTTAATATTTGATAGTGACATTTAACCATCAAAATGTTGAATAATTAGAATAAATTGGATTATTGTTAATACTGTATGTCTCTCTTTTATTCTCCAACATTTTCCCTTCATCCAGATGTTGTCTATTAGCAGTAAAAGCAAACTGCTACACTGTTATAATTATGAAGTCATTTTACTGCGTATTTACTGTGTTTAATTAATCCTGAAGAATGTCTCTGAGGAACATCATCTAGACATATTACAAAGTTAATAGTTCTCTGGATTGTTCCTCTGTGGGAAACACTTAAAGTTTCAGTGTAGCTCTTTACATCATATCATTTTCCTTTGAGAAAAGATCGCAAGTAGATTCCCTTTAGCTCCATTAGCCACCCAAGGAACCATTAAAAATCTTTTTTTTTCAAGCCTTGTTCAGATCGGATAATAAAAACGGTAAAGAAAAGCCTCTAATCTGAAAGCCTTATGTAGATAGCTTTACTGATATAATAACATCAACTCTACCATTAATTAGAAAGTCACAATTCATCCTTAATGGTCAGTCAGCAGCTGAAATAGACAATAAAAAGACCCATTTACTTAGAAAAGCTTTAGGTTATTTGATAATACTGAGTATGGTACTGAGTATAAAAGATAAAACATTCCAAAACTTCATTTCTGCATGTTATAGCTTGTTTCAAAAAAGAATCAGCAAGCCATGAATTCAGATTTTTTTAAAAAGGATTATTTCTACTTGGTCGCCCCAGTCAGTCAAATTGTAATCAGTAAAACTGCAGCAGTCCATTTCTTTGGATCCTTATATCCTCCAAGGATAATTAAAATCATATCATCAGTAACAAACTGTGAAAACCATTTGCCATATGTTTCCCATATGCTTGTATGTCTATCATGCCAAATATATACAGTAGCGAGAATATGAAGTAGCCTATATTAAAACTATATGAAATATATTTTGATATTTATGCATATGTTTAATGCCTCTGGTTTTGAGAAAAGAAAAAAGAAACCTCATTAAAAATTATGCAACTCTATGATGTCAGAACGAATCTGAACGATGGCACCTGTGACGTCAATGACATCTAGTGCAAATACAATTTACGGACGGATGACAGAAAGGGCACTGTTAAAAAGAAATCAAAAATTAATTTGCGCACGAATAATGAATCTATATTTTATGGAATTTGATGCTGCAGTAGCAATTATAGTCATAATTACTTATTTCCATAATGACATGCTGAATAAAGAGTTTTAAGAGTAGTGGTTAATTTAAGAGCCATTAAGTCTCCAAAAAGTCACTGAATATGAACTACTGTTATAAACAAGAGGTCAACAATGTTTATTCGTGTCAAATAAAAGTACTGATTCATCGCCACATGGAAAGGACATTGACGGATTCATTTGCTAGTCATTTTTACCTGAGCAACATAATAGTTAGAATGCAGTAAAATACAAAGCTGACCATTACATTAGAAGCTTATGGAAATGCCCAAAACTAAATTGAAGTCACTACATTGCATAAATGCTGTCTGTTACTATTTAATGCATTATATACAGTATAAACACAATATTGCTGCATATTGTAATTTTAAAAGTTATTATAGATGTGCTGTAAAAACAATTCAACACAGAAAAACAAGCTACAGACTGATTGTACACTGAAAACTCTTTACATTGAGCAAACTCTATGTGCCATAATTGTTTCAATTGCATAATTATATATACACTTAAGCGGGAGAAAATGAATGAATGAATATATACACTATATAGACAAAAGTTTGCCGATATGTATTATTTTTGAGCATCCGTTCTCACAATAATGTTATAATAAATCCCACTCCTCTGGAAAGATGTTCCACTAGATTTTGGAGTGTGGGTTTAGAGATTTTATTTACAATTTATTTACAATCAAATACCAAACTCAGCTATCCCAACTCATTTAGTCACATGGATCTTAGTAAAGTTAGGTACTGATTGAGATGAGGGGGCCTGGGATGAGGTCAGCATTCCATTTCATCCCACAGCT
Organism: Silurus aristotelis; assembly: GCF_946808225.1. NCBI lineage: Eukaryota > Metazoa > Chordata > Actinopteri > Siluriformes > Siluridae > Silurus > Silurus aristotelis. The sequence continues at coordinate 14,680,212 of NC_139601.1, read as the reverse complement.
CTTTAAAAGGTCTGAGGTGAAAATGCTCCAGCAGGCTACTTAAGATCTTCCATTCCAAACCAAGTAAACTCATGGTGTTAGATTTGTGCATAGGGACATTGTCATGCTGGAACAGGTTTGGATCTTCTAAATCAAGTGAGGGGAAAATGTAATGCTACTGGATCCAGAAACATTGAAAAAAAATGTTTCAATCAATCAAGGAACACACGTTTTGCCACGAAATGTGCATGTGTGTATGTTCATGCACTTAAGCTACTAGATTTGTTCTAAATAAAGCCATAAGCTAGGTTGTTGCCTTGGATTGAAAGAGCTGGTTTTGTTCCACTTATAGAAAAGCTTTTCTGTGCAGCTGTAAATGAAGCCTGCTTCACGTATTTTATTGTTTTGGAATCCCTTATTGCCAGTGATCAATAGCAGCTGATTGACAAAAACCACACACTGGCAAATGGCTCTTATTTCCACTTGACTAGCATCATTTCTTTTCCCTCACAACTTTGAAAAATAAAACCTGTCATACTTTAGAAAAGCATTATAACGCTGTAGTCAAGTTTTATTGTTTCTTCCAACTTCACCTTCCACAAAGTTAACAGCTGCCCTTTGGTTTTATTCAATTAAACAAATATCTGCTGTTCCCAATATGAATATTCATGAATTTTCTCCCGCTTATCCGTAATTCGGGTCGCGGGGGCAGCAGTCTAAGCAGGCCCCCGCCTTCGACTGCTGCCCAATCCTCACAGCACCGTCCCTTACGGTCCCTCCTGCAGGTGGTGAGCCCACGGGAAGGCGGCCCCACGTCACTCCGACGTCACGGACCTTGAAATTTCCCTCGTAAGGTACCCCCGGAGCATAGAGGGTTAAGGGCCTTGCTCAAGGGCCCAAGAGTGGCAGCCTGGCGATACCCCAGACCTTCCGATCGGCAACCCAGCGCCTTAACCGCTGGAGCCACCACTCCCCCCAATATGGATATTAAAGCTAAATTATTCAAACTGCCTATGAAAAATTCTTTTTTTTGCTCAAACTGTATTTTCATTACAGCCAAACAACCAACCGAGCTGTCTTGCTTTTTGGAAAAAACAGTCCTGCATCCATGATCTAAGTAAATCAGACTGGATAAATGTGACAAAATATTTGTTTTGATGTATATAAATATAACTAAATATGATTAATATTGTATTTTTTATTATGAACGCATTTTGTTAGAAGTATATATTTTTTACAACCAGGGCAGAAAGTCTTTTTAATAGAGCATTTGCAAAGTAGTACAGTATATGGATCATATAGGTTTTTGATTTCACAGTGTTTTCCACAACAGTTTCCAGGAAAATTGCTTTGAACTTTTTGAATTATCTGAAAATTCTCATATCACAATACTGCACAGGTTTAAGAATGTAAGAAGCTCTGGCCTGGCCTGTTTTTTGTTGTTGTTGTTGTTGTTGTTGTTGTTGTTGTTGAGTCGGTCACATGACTTGGTCACTTTTGAAAATTTTCTCAGTCCACTCTACAAGGCAAAAATGGTGTTTTCTCCACAAATATTCCATCTCAGTTTGAACGGAAGGCTAAAATGGAGTGAGAAACATTTGGTTTTAAAATGTGTCTGGATCCATGTAAATGGAAAATAGAAGACAAGTCCTGATAAGTGATATGTGTAAAATGTATACAGCCAATAAGCTAATATGGAATCATAAAGCATAAATAAATAAATAAATAAATAAATAAATAAATAAAAAAACTTGTGACCATATGATTGGGTCCCATTTTTTTTTTTTGTTATAATAACTTCCACTCTTTGGGAAGATGTTCAGCCACAAGGGCATTTAGGTGCTGAAGTATGGTGAGTAAAGTAGGTAAAGTCAGGTACTGAAAAAATCAGGTTTGTTAATATGTTTGTCCATATAGTGATGGATGGATGGATGGATGGCTGGATAGATAGATAGATAGATAGATAGATAGATAGATAGATAGATAGATAGATAGATAGATAGATAGATAGATAGATAGATAGATAGATAGATAGATAGATAGATAGATAGACAGACAGACAGACAGACAGACAGACAGACAGACAGACAGACAGACAGACAGACAGACAGACAGACAGATAGATAGACCATTGTATTATATAAATAAAGAATCACAACAGACATTTACAAAAAAAACCATACATTTCTTTTACAACCCGTTTTTATAGCTGATTTTTCTTAGTCGTGTTTATACATCTTTCATGTGTTGCTCTAACTCAGACAAAGTCAACCTGCCGCCTCCCACACCGTGACAGAAAATCAGACTGAATGGACAGAATTCCCCCCAAATGGACAGGAAACAGAAGGACGGACACAACGATCCACCTGTTTCCTATCCAACACACCAGGTGTTGCTAGGAAACTGCCACCTGGTTTGGCGGATGTGACATCGCCGACAGGTAATTTGAAGTGGAGGAAGATGGATGGGAAAGTGACATGGTGGAAGTGGATGAGATTCAGGGGTTGGCAATTAGCAGCACCGTGGGCTGAAGGGTGTGCCAGAGTGTGATATGAAACAAAAGCCATTTGAGACAGGACATAGAAAAAGGTTTTTGGTTAGAAAATACATGGCTTTGTTTGAGTAACTTATGGAATGGGTGAATGCAAAAAAAAAAAAAAAGGCTTTATTTCTGGGATGTTGTTGCTGAAGTTGCTAATGGACACGGCTGGCTTTAAGCTGCTTTTTTTTGGTGCTGAGATTTAGCAGCAAATTTACTGACAACAAAGATATTAAAAGTGGTTTAAAACCACCACGCTTTTCAACAGGACAGGATTTAACCGTGCACTTAACCATAGCACATGCTGTTTTTAATTTGTCACTCACGTCTGCATTAAGAGTTGGAGCCACTGTTTTAAGGTCACCATTTACCTTTAAGCACAAAGATTAACAGCACAAACTTAAAAAACACAAACCAGTGCAAAGGCTGGTCTATTTGTTTATTTTTAACATAGGGAACATAGAAGTCAAAAATTTGTCATATGTCAGACTGCAGATTGTCAGTTGTGCCACCGAGATCAATCTGAAAATGGAAAGCCACCATAGATTTAAGCTCCCCTGGGCTTCTAAATTCTCTTCCTTGACCTTGACTATAACATGTCACAACTCATTAGCTCCTCAATAAAGAGACAACAGCAAATAGTTCTGGCTGGAACATGAGATAAAATAGAGGTTACATGAGTTAGGAGAACGTGGCCTGGAATGGAAATTGTGGACTATTTGGTATGAAGTAGGAGTTCACAATCTATGGACCGAGCAAACAACGTACCATGAGGTAGGAGTGTATAGAGAAGAATGGAAATAGGAGTTTATGGTCCAGTGAGTGTGTGGGTGTGTGTGTGCGCGTGTGTGTGTCGAGGGCAGCAACTCAACAAATAGCTGCACGGTATGTTGCTGTGTGTATAGAAACTTTAAGTGTTATCAGGGTCAAGACTATAATGGTTTTGTTTCAAACTATACTGAATGTTGAAGGGGGTTTGGGATATGATGGGAGCATATTGAAAAGAGAGAAGAAAATGTAAATTAATGTGTGTGTGTGTGTGTGTGTGTGTGTGTGTGTGTGTGTGTGTGTGTGTGTGTGTGTGTGTGTGTATATATATATATATATATATATATATATATATATATATATATATATATATATATATATACAGTACAGACCAAAAGTTTGGACACACCTTCTTATTCAAAGAGTTTTTTTTATTTTCATGACTATGAAAATTGTAGATTCACACTGAAGGCATCAAAACTATGAATTAACACATGTGGAATTATATATGGAATTATATACATAACAAAAAAGTGTGAAACAACTGAAAAATGTCAAATTCTAGGTTCTTCAAAGTAGCCACCTTTTGCTTTGATTACTGCTTTGCACACTCTTGGCATTCTCTTGATGAGCTTCAAGAGGTAGTCACCTGAAATGGTCTTCCAACAGTCTTGAAGGAGTTCCCCGAGAGATGCTTGGCATTTGTTGGCCCTTTTGCCTTCACTCTGCGGTCCAGCTCACCCCTAAACCATCTCGATTGGGTTCAGGTCCGGTGACTGTGGAGGCCAGGTCATCTGGCGCAGCACCCCATCACTCTCCTTCTTGGTCAAATAGCCCTTGATGCCTTCAGTGTGACTCTACAATTTACATAGTCATGAAAATAAAGAAAACTCTTTGAATGAGAAGGTGTGTCCAAACTTTTGGTCTGTACTGTATATATAATATATATATATATATATATATATATATATATATGGGAAAATATACACTATATTGCTATATACTGTATTGCTATTCACTATATTGTTTTGTAGACACCTGGCCATATGGTATGTGCCTTTTGACGCTCACATTCCACAGTTAATCCCAATTTGCTCTTATCATTCCCTCCACTCTTCTGGGAAGATGTTTCACTAGATTTTGGAATGTGCTTGTAGACAGCGTTCATCAGCAGCAAGGGTATTATGAAAGGCAGGTAGTGATGTAGGTGAGGTGAGGAGTCATGGGGGTGCAGTCATTTCATCCCAAAAGTGTTCAATAGGGTTGAGACCAGAGCTCTATAGCAGGCCATTCAAGATCTTTCCACTCCAAACCATGTAAACCATATCTTCATGGAGCCGTGCTGAAACAGGTTTGGGTTTCCAATTTTAAATACCAATTTTCCAAGCAATATTTTACCGCATCCAAAGACTATTCAATTGTGTTCCTCCAGCTTTGTCGTAACAGTTCAGAGAAGAACCACGTGTTAGATTAGATTAGATCAGATTGAACTTTATTGTAATTGTGCAAGGTACATTTACAGAGCAAATGAAATGCAGTAAGCATTTAACCAGAAGTGCATAAGTGGACTATATACAATAAATAAATATCAGTGTAAGGAAGGGTATGGGGTTCATATGTTCAGGGGTGAGGGTGAATAACAGAAGGTGCAGTAGGTTATAATATATATATATACAATATACTGTGTGTATATGTCAGGAAATAACATGCTCAAATAACATGATATAGTTATGTACAAGTATAAATGTTGTGTGATACAGTATATACAGAATGAATATGGGTGGAATATAAAGTAGTGTGGTGATAAGTCATAGATGGTGCAAAAAAAAAAAAAAAAAAGAAAACGAAAGTGACTATGTATATATATATATATATATATATATATATAAAATGCTGCTTTAAATACACACAAATTTACAAACAAGATTATCAGCAAAGCAAAAATGGTGCACACGGCCAAAGAAAAAAAAAAAAAGGAATAAATCAAACCTGAGCTGCTTGAGCAATGTGCTGTCATATGGGGCTGCGAGAAAGAATGTGCAAAAATGAAGGACAGACATACAGTTGAAAGGCTGACTCATACAAATGAGCTGACTCTACTAAACTCTAACAAGCAAGGAGTAGGACAACAGGCATGACAATGTCAAGCTTGAGCATTGCTTTTCGAACTTGTGATTATTGCAGCATTGGTGTTTCTTTGGAAGAAGTTCCCGAGTTGTCGTCTAGTTGTCGAGGTGGCATTTCAAGGGAGGGAAAAAAAGTGTGTGAGAGAGAGAGAAGGTTGCGAGAGAGATACAGATGTGAAAGTGCCAGAATGGAGAGAAGTAATTAAGGTCTACCTAATCAGTTTGTCTAGCTCTGCTTTAATAGACCTGATGACCCGAGGTAAAAAGAAAGCAGTGACCCTGCAAAGCAACAGGAAATGAAGTCCATGCAAAAAAAAAAAACACAATAGAATGATAGTTCATGACCCCTGGAAAGAAGAGAGGGAGGAAGGAAAGAGGGATTTTCTGAAAGGGAATAGCTGCCTATGCCTTGTAAAAAAAAAAAATCCACAATGAGCTAGTAGCCTGGAAACACAGTGTTGTAAAAGCTTCCTATTGTGGTCACTCACTTTAGCTTATTAGGGGACTCTTGGTTTTGAGGACAGAGCCAGGAAGCCTGGGAAATAATGGGCCTTAATCTCCAGCCATAAAATGTTTAAAGAAGAAATGATTCTTTGTACCAACAGGAATATTGTAGTTTTTTTAAGCTTAAGCCTGCAACAATTTGTGTGTGTGTACAAATCTTGTCAATGTCCTCTGTCAATGCATTAAACAGCCCAAATGAGATGTGATGCATAAAGAAATCTATAGAATGTCCTTCACAGGCCACATAACCATGGAAATGCTCTCAAATGTATAGATTTATTTTCTGCCTCTTCAGCTTGAACACTTTAGGTAGCAGCATTTTGGGGCATTTCAGTTTTGCTGACTACAGCGTTCCACGATTAAACTGTGTTTGCCGTAGCAGAGGGATTTTTTTGTGTCTTGTCTTGCCATCAATTCTATCTTGCCATCAATTCTATCTGTTTGTATATCCCTCAATCCATCCAGCCATCCACACACCAATGAAGCAGACATGAAGCACATTCACAAGGTGAGTAAATGCTACCTTGCAATAATCCATCTCCTCTGCATTACTGGGTTTTCATGACATCAGCCCCCTTGAGCTTGAAACACACTCGACGTGAAGGAAAAGGGCCATCTGTGATCTTTAAATATTAATGTCTTTTTTTTATCAGATCAGTTTTTTCTTTTTTCTCAGATCAATAATCCAAGACTGCAATGTCAAACCGGAGGGTCTTCCAGAAGAGCCTAGACGTCTCAGGAACCGGAGAGCCTCCCTAGCCACGGTCCAGCCCTAGAAGCGAACGTCAAATAAAACAAGGCAGCAAGGCCAGCACCAGAGCGAGGCTCATAAATGAATGAGTAAATAAAAAAGAACAAATAAATATTTATTAAAACATCTGCTGAGCACCAGACCTGAGGCTACAGAGCCACACCGACTTCCCACAAGAGTGCTGGTTAGTGTGCTGTTTATCGACAACCGTTTCAGGCCTCTCCAACTGCCAGATAACACTTAAATAATTCCTCGCCAGTCTAAGATCTTTATGTTCAAGTGCCCTGAGTATCGGGGAATAATCTTCAGTATGTAATTAAAAATGATCAGCAGATTCCAGACTGGATGCAGTAATCACGCTGCTTTCACATTGCTGGGATTTATGTTTGGATCGCAGGCGTTCCAGGAAACTTTGGTGTTCTTTTACTTAACAATTAGCAGCATGAGAGAGTGCAGTCTATACACAAATATATGATTGATAGACAGATACATTTTCTCAGTGTTCATGGGGAAAAGAATTCAAGGCAGTGTGTTAGATTAACTGTTACATTATTTCTGCTCCTGAAAAACCTTTTTACATAGTAAAATATAAGTTAGTAGAAAATCCTTCAGGATGATAAATATGTAGATTATTGAGAATAAATCAGAAGTCCCCTGGTGGTCTAGTGGTTAAGATGCAGCGCTCTCACCGCTGCAATCCGGGTTCGATCCCCGGTCAGGGAACCATCCCCAGCCTCTCTTAGTGCCGGTCCCAAGCCCGGATAAATTGGGGAGGGTTGTGTTAGGAAGGGCATCCAGCGTAAAACATGTGCCAAATCAAACGTGCGGAGGATCCGCTGTGGCGACCCCTAACGGGAGAAGCCGAAAGAAAGTTTGTTATTGAGAATAAATCAGAAGTAAGAAAATATACATTGAACAGTATATTTGGAAATATTTAAAAAAGACGGAAATGTTAAATGTATCATATTCCCAATTCTGCAATATTTACAGTTCCCTAGTTCAAATGTTCAAATTTTAACAATTTGGTACAATATATCAGATTTTTCCTATTCATAGTCTCTCCTCCAGAAAGTATGTACTCGCAATGAAGGATTTGATATAAATTGGAGTGTAAGGTTTTGGACAAAATTCAGTTTCCAGTTTAAGTGTCATTCTCCAACTTGTGTGCATAATGTCTTTTAAGTCAAAAAAGTGGTCGAGCATGAATCTGATTTGTAATGAAAACTGTTGGAAGAACTTTTATACAATTTTAATAGTGCTCTCAGATTTTACTTTCAGAGCATCTCTTCAACTCACTTCCTGATCTGATCACTTCAGGTCAGTCAGATTATGTACCAAAAATGTACATATTTTGCACTTGCACTAAATGTATGTATACTTGTATCATGAAAATATCTATCTATCTATCTATCTATCTATCTATCTATCTATCTATCTATCTATCTATCTATCTATCTATCTGTCTGTCTGTCTGTCTGTCTGTCTGTCTGTCTGTCTGTCTGTCTGTCTGCCTATTGCAGAAAATACAGTAGTGAGATTAATCTATGTGCTGTAAAAAGCATTTCACTAGAAAAGGCATTTCACTAGAAAAGGCAGACAAATCTAAAATCTGAGGTGAGATCAAAGGTAGAGGTCAGACGATGAACAAACAGGCTAAACTAGGCAGAGCAATATATATATAAAAAACGGATGAACAAAGCAGGAGACATCTGCAACAACTCTGTTAAATTGATTTATCAAAATGCTTGGAAAACATCATCAGAACAGAGTCACAGCAAGTGTATACTTTGCAAACTCTCAGCCGGACATGGTGGTTTGGGGGGTTTGGAGAGGTAAGGTGAGTTACACCTCTAATGAAAAAAAACATAAATGGGGCCAGGACACGAACCACAACAAAACATGCATGACAATGTGAACCGTTCAAAAAGATGGAAATGTCAAATTGTATATTTAGGAATTGTATATGAATAATATTTACAAGTTTCAAACTTTTTTTTACATGAATGACTGAAAGTAATTAGAAAAAATACATTAGCATGTACATAATACTAGCCATTCAAGTTGGAGAAAATGTGACTGTATAAAAAGAGAAAAAGATCATATGGATCTACAGGAGCATTACTGGTAGATTTGTGTTTAAAATTGCTTCTTTAGCATTTGTTTTTATTTTGCCAATTTCAGCTTGTTTATGTTTGAGTTTTGACTTTTAATGGAGTTTTGTGGGTTTTGCCAAATGCAAATCAGCAGGGTCAATAAACATGTTTGAAACTAGCTTTACTGAACATGTAAATCTTCTGGAAATGGTTTGGTTTGGTTTGGTTTGGTTGGGAAAACATTTACGGTATGCACAATTTTACTAAAAGAATGCTGACTGTATCCACATTTGATTTTCTTGGAAAACATTTTGCTATAAATTGGAAAACATTTTGCTATAAATTGGAAAACATTTAGTAAACAAAAGCATTGGAGTCATCCATATTGCTGAACTATATTGCTGGAGTTAAGGTTATTCATGGTAATCATGATCCCAACCTTCTTGTCAGTGTCACAGAATGTTATCCACTGAATTACCCTCGCTCATGTGTTTTGTACAGCCTCTCTTACACTTCCTTGTCATGGAATGTACCACTGATAGATAGCAGAGGTGACAGACAAGAGGAAATCCTACTAGTGACTAAAAAAAAGCATAGAGGTACTAATCATGGCAGTGTAAGAGCAAACATGAAGCACTAGCACAATCAGGAGTGGTGTATGATTTTAGATAAAAAAAACAAAAACAATCTGAGGCAATCCAGAGCTTAGTGTGAAATATGAGGAAGAATAGCATCATGTGTTAAATTACTCTATTTATGTTGTCGTTGTTGCGGGGTTGCCAATCATGAGACAGCTTTCTGATAGGAAGCTATACATACCTGCTTTATGCTATCTTTCCTGCAATATGTGGTTCTTCTCCAAGCTGGAGGCAAACAATTATATAGGACGTCTTTGGAGGCAGTATAATAAAATATTGTGTTCACATTAACATGGAAACCCAAACTTGTTCCAGCATGACAATGCCCCTGTGCACAAAGCGAGCTTTATGAAGATATGGTTTACATGGTTTGTAGAGGAAGATGTTGAGTGGGCTGCTAAAGAGCTCTGATCTCAACCCTATTAAACACCTTTTGGAAAGAAGTGGAACTGCACCCCTTTTCTCCTCACCTCACCTACATCAGTACCTGACTTAACTATCACCCTTGGAAGAGTGGAGTGAAATATAAGAGCAAATTGGGACTAAATGTGGAATGCGATGCTCAAAAACACATACCAAATACATGACGAGGTGTCCACAAACTTTTGGCGATGTAGTGTATGATAAGAAGTCAAACCTCGTATTATGTTATTGATTGTATGCATGAACATGAACTGTGAGAATCCGTGGAACCTCCAGATTTCAGAAAACAATGCGGAAAGTGGAAATGCGCAGGAGCGATCAATGAAATCCAAAAAAAGAGAATGAATAAGGGACTAATGGAAATGTGGAATATAAAAAAGAAATAAAAAAAAAAAAGAAAAAAAAAAAAGAAATGTTTTCCAATTGGCAAAACAAGCACTTGGCCTGGTGACCTCTAAGCTGGAAAAATGGCTCTATCCGATTTCCAAATCAAGCGATTCAATCTCAGTCCAGAAGAGTGCAATCATAGTAAAAGCAAGATGCTTAATTACTCCCGATGCAGTGTTGGACAAATCACCAGCTCAAGCACCCAGGAAAAGAAGATTACTGATCTGGATTGTTCATTTTTTATTCATAGTTGCCCAGCAGATAAGAAGGCTGAGTAGGCTAGCAGTCATTATAGGTTTCTTTTTTTCTTTTAACAACCAGAGGAAGGAAGGGAAAAAATCCTCCTAGTCATTATTGACTTTCACCATGTGTATATTTAAACAAAATGCAGTTCATAGTGGAGCGAAACACTTTAGTGCAATGCTATAATTTGCCCTGAATCTCACCATCTACTTGACCACACACACACACACACACACACACACACACACACACACACACACACACACACTGGGTTCGCTAGTTGGGGTAATTAGCTTGCGTGACATTCAAGCTTTTCAGGATCACTAACATGCAGTTATGTGGAAATTCCGACAAAAGTGAGCAAAATAAACTGCAGCTTAAACCTGTAATAATGTAAAACTCTTAAGCACAGTTATAAATCCATCTTGGATTTCTCCGTGTTGTCAGTGTAAAATTAAATGAGGCCCAAAAGTCTGCGTTCTAGTTCTAGTGAAAATGGAGAATTATTTAAGCATTTTTTTGGCAATTTAATACCACAAATTTACATAACCTTCAAATTAGCCAACATGTGAACCAGTGAGCTACGCTACCATTTTCTACTTATGTCTTTAACAACAATTTCTTTGACATCTTTTAAATGATTACATAAAGCTTTAATGACAGTGTGCACACAAATTTCTGCAAAACCTGTGTCGAAAGAACAATTGCTTAAAATCTGGACATGAATAAAGTCTTACATTTTGTACAGGTCACATGGCGAGTGTCACGCTTTGGCTTCTAATAGAGACCCTAGAAATAGTGCAGAATCTTGAATATCAAATATTCATGACATTTACATTTAAATTTTTCAAAATTCTTACATTTTAAATTGCAAATCCCAGATTTTGAGTGTGGTCTCAGCCTTATGGCCCCTTAATGTATATTCTAATAAAAATAAGGGCACTGTTTATATAAGTGTATGTCAATTATTATCTATATACAGTATATAAAAATCTTCGATCGATCCTCCTCCATTAAGAGATTTAAAGTTCTTGACATTATATAATATTTTCTAGAATACAGTTAAAACTGTTAACACTGTTTTGTCTTCGTCAGCAGACTTAATTAGTCTTTGACGTGGATTCCGAGCTGAAAAGAGAATGTTGAGAATGGAGTGGTGTGAAAATCACTGTCTGAAACCAGCATGCGAAGTGCTTGAGCGGGAATTTTTAACGGTGTTACAAGAAGCAAAATCTGCTCTGGAACGGATGTGCTGTCAGCAGAGTTGATTGGTTGGGATGATCAAGGCTGAGCCTGTCTCTATCAATGTGGGTGGTGGTTTTGTCCACAGAATCACAAAGAGGGTCACCATCTGTGTCTAACAAACCACCTGCTAGCATTCTGGTGGTCTCTTGTGACTGAGCATGGGGGGGAGGTTAACTTCTTCCCTGTTAAGGCAAGTGTCAATAACCACTTAGTTACACATTTTGGTCCAGAGGTCTGAGAGTAAATTCAAAGATTTTATTTGTAAATTCATGAAGTAAGAAAGCAATTTGTTACATATTGTTTAGGAATAGCTTGAATTTAAGACCTTTCTTGATTTTTAGATCTGTCTTAGACATTCTTGTTTAAATTGGTTCGAAAATAAGGAATAAAACAATACAGGGTTTGCGGTCACGGAAAAATAATTTAGGAATGCACTGAAAAGGATGTCATATACAGTTTTACAATGCTTTTTATCCATTTACAGTTACATACACTGTGGCAGAATGCCTGTGAAACACAAAGGTTTCTGTTATTTTTACATTAAAGCAGCAATAAACAGTCATTTGCCCTACTACTAGCCTCACTTTGTTTTCTCACATTTTAATAAGAAAAGAAAAGAAAAGAAAAGAAAAGACATGCTTTTTTTTTATACAACTTCTCTATCCTGAGGACTTTTCTAAGGTGAAAAACCTTTTCCTGACTTACAAAATGCTGATACTTGAAACTCCTTCTTTAGATGTTAAATAAAGTCTCCTTGGGGAATTATATTTATATATTTTTAAATACTGTCAATTTAGATAATTGATTAAATAAAGGAATTCAGTAGTAAAGGCAGATAGTTGGCACCCATCTGTGATATTTATAAACGTGAATGGCTGAAGGTTAATTAATGATAAATGAAGAGCGTACACATAATCCAAGCGGTTTTCTTTTATGTGAATTAAAAAGAACATACGCCTTACAGTTGTATTCATCTAACTGATTTACTCGTGTCTGTCTGGCTTCAGCAACCGTGACCAATTTAAGCATTGCCAGTGGCAATTTGTTACACCGCCTCTTCACTTGAAAGCCTTCAAAACATCTACAATCCCCCCAACACTGCCGACCTCAACAAACGCACAGCAGAGGTATAATTTATAGCTCCGATGCATCTTATTAGTTGATCAAAATAGGTAAAAATTAGCTTTTTCTTTGTTTTTGTTTTTTTTAAAACAAAGCTTTCCCTACTCTATTTCCGACATGGCCAAAAAAAACAAAAAAACAAAAGAGGTGGAAGTGAATATGGCTGGTGGAAAAGTGGCCCAAAATGATTTATGACGAATTTGTGCAACACAAAGCCTTGCCAGGGTGCGGGAGGCGATAATAGGACAAGAGGTGAAGAAAAGGAGAAAGTGACCTTGCCTTATCAGTGACTTTATTACTTCCTTTCACTGAGGGAATGGGGGTGGGGGGTGGGGGTTGGGAGTGGGCAAGTGTTTCAAGTGGTGCAGCAGGTTCAATTTGATCTACACCCCAGTCTGACCCTTGCAGTGCATCAAAACTTGATTCGAACAGGTGACAAAGTACAGGCACTTCCTCGCACCCCAGGGAGGGTTCGAAGTAATGCTTAAGTCGGCCGCATTCAGACTGTAAGATGCTGTAGTGAGCCTACGGGAACTGGGGCCATGATAAGCTGATCTTCACAGAAAGAAGCTGGTAAAGGAAAAAAAAATAATAGCTGTGGGTACAAAATTATTTTACAGCTAAAAAAGCTCCTAAATATCGTGCTTAGGGAACCTCGACATTTATGCCATTTGGCAGAGTGGCTTACAATGAAATTATTTATACAACTGAGCAGTTGAGGGTTAAAGACCTTGCCCTACAGTGGCAGCTTTGGCGGTGCAAAGATATAACCTTAAAACCCTCTGATCTGAAGTCCAACATCCTAACCATTAAACTGCTCCCTCCCCAGTCCTTAGTGGAATCAGTTTGTCTTCATTAATACAGAAAATTGAACCGAGGTTTTGCAGTTTCCACTGATGTCTGATCTCGGATCACTGGATTTAAAGTCATGAGTGCTAACCATTACAACATGGAATCAATCGGATATGTCAATTTTCTTTTTTTTTCTTGCATGACAGTTACCCATAAAGCATTTAGTACCGAAAACAGGTCCTAAGCATGCGAAAACAAGCGCTTTTACAATCGATAGTCTGTTTGCCAAGATTGTATCAGAGCAGATCAATCTACTTTCAGTTAGTTTGCTAATAAAGGAATAGCTGATGGGTCGGAAAAAGGGTGGGAATCCTAAAAAATTGGTCTAAAAAACAGTAATGAAAATTAGAGAGCAGAAATTAAGAAAAAGTCTTGCGAACATGCGAACGCTTGCCAAACTTTTATTTATCGTTTTCCCATCTCGATGAGTGCATAAAAAAGTATTTTTCATCCCGATCCCTGCCTGACTACCAGGTGTATTAAGTGCTGTAAGTCCCTAAGATCGAATCGTGAACACTCTGTGTGAAAGTGTTCCAGTGTTAATTGCGCGAATATTTTAATGATCGTGAAATTGCGAACGCAGTCACCTATTAAAGTAATTCAGATCTGCCGAAGATCAAAGTTTACACAGTCCTACCGCTATACAGCAAAAGATGAGCTGGAAATATTATCTGAAAATCATGTTTCACATCAAACACTAAAAGCCCTTCCTGTTCCTATTAACAATTTAGACATTGGCACTTTTCATGGCATTTTTCATAACATAAAACAAAGAGAAAAACTAATGTTTTTGACATACTGACAATGATGTCTATAAAAAAAAGAAATGAAAATAAAACTGTAGATTTCATTTTAAACAGAAATAAAAAAAAAAGTGGACATTAGACATTTTCTCTGATTTTTTCAGTATGTCAGTCTTATCACACACACACACACACACACACACACACACACACACACACACATACAGTACAGACCAAAAGTTTGGACACACCTTCTCATTCAAAGAGTTTTCTTTATGTTTATGACTATGAAAATTGTAGAGTCACACTGAAGGCATCAAGGGCTATTTGACCAAGAAGGAGAGTGATGGGGTGCTGCACCAGATGACCTGGCCTCCACAGTCACCGGACCTGAACCCAATCGAGATGGTTTAGGGGTGAGCTGGACCGCAGAGTGAAGGCAAAAGGGCCAACAAGTGCCAAGCATCTCTCGGGGAACTCCTTCAAGACTGTTGGAAGACCATTTCAGGTGACTACCTCTTGAAGCTCATCAAGAGAATGCCAAGAGTGTGCAAAGCAGTAATCAAAGCAAAAGGTGGCTACTTTGAAGAACCTAGAATATGACATTTTTTAATTGTTTCACACTTTTTTGTTATGTATATAATTCCACGTGTTCATTCATAGTTTTGATGCCTTCAGTGTGAATCTACAATTTTCATAGTCATGAAAATAAAGAAAACTCTTTGAATGAGAAGGCGTGTCCAAACTTTTGGTCTGTACTGTATATATGTAGTTTGATTTCTCCTCGATAAACTGTTTCTCAAGCGTGTTCTCTCAGCACCACTGGTGCTACGTGAATATGACGCCTCATGACACTATGGAAACTAAGGCGTGTCCCAAGAGTCATATAGATTAACATGGCAGAGGTAGAGCTGCATCTTCCTGGATACAGAACAGTAAAAGAACGTCTGGGTTTTTTTTTTTTGCACTACAAAGATCTGTTTTTGTGAAGTTAGAAGTCAGAAAGCACTAAATTTATGATTCGTTGTCTGTCTAATAAAAGTGAACTGTTTATACCATATTGCACTGTATAAATATTATTCAAGCTTAATGAAGAGTTATGAATTGTGCATGGCTTCAGTGCTTCAACATACTGACCATCTTCTAGTGGTGTCTTTGATACGAACACCAACATGCTACTTTCCTGAACTGTTTAAGTTTTGAAACTCTGACCAAAACCTTACCTACACACATTATGTAATGTGGCTTAAGCAAAAGGATAAAAAAATAATCTTAATTGTCTTTTGGGCATTGACGTTCCTCTGATATTTACAACCTTGAAGCAAAAAATAATAATAATCGCTCTGGCTTGGTGATAATCAGCCCCATTGGTTAAAGTGACAAATCTTCTTAGTTTAACTCCTGGGGTTCAGAGCGATATTATAAATAAGAACAGTGATTAGCATAATCAGGCAATCCTATCTCCTGGGCTTTAGGAGGTTAAAGGTAGGACATGAGCCTCTGGAGAAAGAAAGATGAAACTGTATATACAAATATAGACAATGAAAAGAGGGCAAAATGTGATTCTTCTTGATTTTAAATGCCAATTCTTCTTCTTGATTTTAAATGCCCAGATTCTCTGTAAAAGCTGAGCAATCCATCAGATTCACTTAAACCTGCACCTTTCTAGCTTTTCAATTTGAAACAATTTCACAGTTGTATTGTTTAAATACATGCATCACAGCCAGTGTCCCTGTTTTACCTCTCGAACTCTGAGCTGTAGTTATATCAGTTCCACAGGATGATTTATATTTTAAATATTTCTGTCAATTTGGAAATAAATTTTAGAATCCAAGAAATATTAACAATAGACCAGGATATGAACACAGTGTACAGTGTAAAATGGCTGCTATTTTGTGTATTAGAAAATGAAAAAAAAAAAAAAAGAAATCACCTTTGAAATGCATACAACATGATGCACTTTAGAATGTGTCATCTAATAATATAAAATAATATAAAATAATAATAATAATAATAATAATAATAATAATAATAATAATAATAATAATAATATAAAATAATGATACCTGATTGATGAAGTTGATTCATTAACTAAAATGCGCATCCGGAAATGTTTTATTGCTCCTGTACCAAAGCAATTAGCAAAACTCTAATTTTACATATTAATTGAATACATAGTCATGTATATATGATCTATTTCTAGTTATGTAAAACTATTATACAGAGTTATGTACAGTGAGGAAAATAAGTATTTGAACACCCTGCTATTTTGCAAGTTCTCCCACTTAGAAATCATGGAGGGTCTGAAATTGTCATCGTAGGCGCATGTCCACTGTGAGAGACATAATCTAAAAAAAAAATCCAGAAATCACAATGTATGATTTTTTAACTATTTATTTGTATGATACAGCTGCAAATAAGTATTTGAACACCTGAGAAAGACAATGTTAATATTTGGTACAGTAGCCTTTGTTTGCAATTACAGAGGTTAAACGTTTCCTGTAGTTTTTCACCAGGTTTGCACACACTGCAGGAGGGATTTTGGCCCACTCCTCCACACAGATCTTCTCTAGATCAGTCAGGTTTCTGGCCTGTCGCTGAGAAACACAGAGTTTGAGATCCCTCCAAAGATTCTCTATTGGGTTTAGGTCTGGAGACTGGCTAGGCCACGCCAGAACCTTGATATGCTTCTTACATCATTTTAGATTATGTCTCTCACAGTGGACATGCACCTACGATGACAATTTCAGACCCCTCCATGATTTTAAGTGGGAGAACTTGCAAAATAGCAGGGTGTTCAAATACTTATTTTCCTCACTGTATATGACGTTACTATATGCACTATAGCAGCTATAAACAGTTGCTTCATTGCTTTACAAAAATGCACCTTGTCATGTTGGCAAGAATCATCAATGCTGTTACAAAACCCTGCCACTGGAGATTATTTAAAAAATGCTTAAAATTATAAATTAATGAGCACAAATACTTCGTTATTGTACTTAAGTAGATTTTTCTGGTATCGGTACTTCACTATTTTTTCACTATCAACCTAGTTCTTGTCATTGCATGGATTTTTCAATCTACAACTGGTGTATCATTTCCTAGCACCACAGCTGTAGGCTAGCCTATAAAGCTAACAACAAGCAAAGCGGAAGGCAACAAGAAGTCTGGGGTTAACGTGGATGAGACAGAGGGAGTCAGTGATGTAAACATGACAGAATACAGAGACATTACTGATCACCTGATCATCATCTTTTCTCTGCTTGTGTTTTATATGGTGGATGTTCTTCCTGGTTACATTCATTAGATAACAAAATATTAAATTATATTATTTTAATATGATGTGAGGTCCAGTTACCAGCATGACACCAAAACAGGTAGTGTATACTTTTTACTTTTTATGTACATGTCAGAGCCCAAACTTCTTTTCTTAAACTTGCATATAATGCATATAATATAAATATAGTACAAAGCTGGAACTATTGTCAGAGCTGCAGTAATATAAAACAACAACACCTTCTGCTTTATTATATGTATATTTTATGCTATATATATATTATGTATTAGTTAATAAAATGTTTTAATATTTAGGTCACCAATTACAATGTAATATAACACAATAAAACATTTGTTGTAACAATTTTTTCTATTTCTACCTAAATATTTTATTCTGTTTACACCACAGCAATCACCATTAACCAATTTTATTTAGAAAAATAAATAGGTTTACCCTTTTTCATACATTTTTGTTCTTTAGATTTTTTGAAACAAAAACAGAAAACGGAAAAATATTTCCGAGAAACCACAAAACTGGCAGTTCCATTGTTACGAAGCGCCTGTACTTTGAGATAAAAAAAAAACAAACAAATGATGAATAAAACATTTACGTAACAGAAAGAGCACAAAAAAATCAGAATTTATTCAATAGTACAAAATTGGATTGCATCTTTAAACAATGTGTTGTATTCTAGTGTTAATTTGAGATGCAGTGGTTTATATCTGCGTATACTGAGGATTGAACTGAGGATTGGAAGCTTGTGCAAGTGCGAGCCCTGTGATGAGAGCAAGGGTGCTTTCTATGGTATTCTGAGCCCATTGTCACACCATTTCCACCTCACTCACCTCCCTTTGACCTTCTTCACAGCAAGCCCAGGAGCTAACATCCATCGATGCACTATTTAGGTCAGTGCAGTTGCTTTGTAACCGTTAAGCTCCTGCTGAGAACTGAGCCAGGCCAGCATGAGCATTCGAGTAAAACGCTCTACCTAAAAGCACATCTGTTAAAATATATATATATAATTGGTAAACACATTCCCTGACCACAGCCTTATAGCTTTAACAAGCAAATGGTTTGGAACTATAATTTCATTAGAATAAAATAACATTATTTAACAACAGTAAGGACTGAATGGTGTATTTTCTATGTAGTGAAGGTCAAGGTCACACAGCAGGGAAAATGCACTAACCGAATCTCAAGCGCCTTCCTTGCTTTTTTTTTTTTTTTTCCACAGTAGTTTGTGCTATTTGCTGTAAATAATTAAAGAACATTACAGTACGTGATTGCTTGAGCCAGACTGATCGGATATTCTCATTTAGCCCGTGCAGTGTTTTTCCACAAAACAGCATAACACATAAAGCACATTTATCATGTTTTTATTGATCCATGACACGGGGCTGATTAAAAGATAATAGCAGGAACAGGTGAGAAGACATTGAATTTTTAATCAGAAGGACGCCTCTGGATAAGGGCATCTGCCAAATGCTATAAAATAAAAAAAATAAATAAATAAAATAAAATAAAATAAAATAAAATAAAATAAAATAAATTTAATTTAATTTAATTTAATTTAATTTAATTTAATTTAATTTAATTTAATTTAATTTAATTTAATTTAATTTAATACAAATATATAAAATTTAATAAAATTAAATAAAATAAAATGTAATTTAATTTAATTTAATTTAATTTAATTTAATTTAATTTAATTTAATTTAATTTATTTTAATTTAATTAAAATGTAAATCCACACAAGTCAAAATGACTATAAAAGCTATAAATGATTTGTCAAATCACAAGCTTTAAACAGATCTGATAACTGTAAATTTTGGATAATTATTTAATGAAATGTTTTAAAATATGATAATGAGCGAAAATGAAAATAGCATTGAACAAAGTGAAACATTTTCACATTGATGCAAATCAAACTTCTGTGTTCTGCATTTAATGTGGTAATAGCAAACAGAATCAATAGGGTATGTGTTAAAAATTCCCATGTATAAGTGCATTGTTTGTTTGTGTTTGGGTTTTGCTGATCACCTCTGCCTGTGACCTTTTCCATAACCGAAGCCGAAGCGATTCGCATCTCGATGCAGAGTTGACGATACAATACAAAGATACAATATAAAGATACGTATGAATCAGCTACACATGCACTGCGATACAATTCAGCCCTATTACGATGCAGTGCGATCCAATTTCAATTTGATTCAACACAATGATATTTTACTTTTAGTGCTTTTTTTCAGGCAGACAGCAAATCAGATATTTAATATAAAAAATCATAAAAATCATAAAGTGCCTTCTGACTCTTACTGTCTCACAAACAGGCCTTTGTAGTGCCAAAAAAAAATAATAATAATAATATTTAATTAAACCAGATGTTCATTTCCTCTTCTGTCTCCAGGAAGATGCAGCTCTACCTCTGCCATGTTAATCTGAATTCTAGTGTAGTGATGCGTCGTGATATTCATGTAGCAGCCGTGGTGCTGAGAGAACGCGCTTGAGAAACAATTAAGCGAGGAGAAATCTACGTATAAAATATTGGTCACAAATTACTGGTCACTCTCGAAATAATAAAGTGCATCTACTTATAATTGAATATAAATAACTAGGTTTTTTTTACAGCTACAAAGATGTTAAAAGCAATGCATCTGGATGGAATGCAATTTATTTATTTTTTTACGATGCATCACATCATTCGCTTGGATGCCGATGTTCACCTTTGTGTCTGACTTGATTATTTATTTATTTATTTATTTATTTATTTATTTATTTATTTATTTTTATTTATTTTTTATTTATTTATTTGAGTTATTTCTGCCTTGTTCTTTTTGTTTCCTGAGTCGTATCGTGTATTTTCTATCATCAACCCCGAGTCTGTTTAGGCGTCAGAATTCCGTGTCCCTTTTCTACACTTTGAAATTGTACCTTATTCGATTCAAGTCGCGTGTCCTAATGATTATTGTATTCACCCGCATAAAACCCATGCTTTCGCATATACGCTCGTGTCCTGCCCTCACTCAGCAGACATTACAGAAAGATTGCACATTGCGAGTGCTTGATTGCTGCTTCACCGCTTCCCACGTCGCGTTCGTATAAAAAAGCAACACTACAAATCAGATTCGGTTTCAGGCATTAGCACTTCTGGTTTAAAATGTGCTTTAGTGCCCTACCATTTAAGTGCCTACTCTAACATGGACAGCACTGCAGAAAGTACAGGCTAATTAATTAACCAGAGGCCTGGCTTTTACAGCAGTGAGTGTAGGTGTCTAGAATGTCTGTTGCAATTAACTCGGCAGAAATTCAGCCACTCTGACAATTCTTATATCTTTCTCAGCTTTAAAAAAATAAAAAAAATAAAAAACAAACAAACCAGACATACTCACCTTGATTAAATGTAAATGTCGGAGTACAAATAATATGTCCGAAAAAATCCTAGCTAATGGCAGTTTTTAACTTGGTCAGGTACAAAAAAAGCTTAATTTCTATGATTATGGTTTCTGATTTGTACATGGAAATACCTGACATAATGTATCTGCTTATTATATAGTAGTGAATAGGAAATTAATAATAAAAAATTATAACTAATTAATAAATCAACCAATCAATTAATTAATAATAAAACTCTTTATTATTAATTAAACTCCAGGTTATCTAGGGTTGCCAGGTGTGTGGCTTTGGTATAGAATTAGGTTTCTTTGTCTTTGAATGGGTGTAAAAACATTAAAGCGAGTTTTGTGGTTGTTCTTTTCTGCACCCAGTAAATGTATAGACTTGGTGATATACCATATGTGGGCTCTGATTAGAATTGCAACAAAATAAATCAACTAGTAAAATGATGTAGCAAAAAATAACCATTAAAAAAAAAAAAAAGAATGTGACAAAAAGAATGGACTTCAAAAAGTAGTTTTATTGTCAAGGTCATTAAATCTGAATGTTAAATTACACAATCTAAACATTTGTACATACAAACTACAAATAGCTAAGAAAACCAGTCATTGAAATCACTAATGAATAACAAACACAGGATTGATACGACAACTCAAATAACCAGTCTTTACAACCACAGTGAGCAGAAAAGCATCTCAAAACCAACAAAACACCCAACGTTAAAGTGGGATAGGCTACAATTGTAGAAGACCACATTGAGTTTACCTCCTGTCAGCCAGTTAAAAGGAAAACTTTAGATGATTTTTCCACCATTTTGTGGAAAATCTACAGCAGCACTGTCTCAGATCACAAGACTCATGACTGTGCAGTGATGCACAGCTCAAATCATATCATCACTAACGACATGACTGTGATCAGTAAGAACCTTACAGACTGGTGTGAAGCCAACAATCTGTTTCTAAATGTGGACAAAGCAAAATAGATATATGTTGACTTCAGGACAATTCAGAGCACCCACTCGCTGCTGAACATCAACTGCTCCTCTTTGAAGATCATTAAGAACACGAAATGTCTCTGTGTTCACATCACAGAGAACATTACCTGCTCCCTCAAGACCAGGTCCAGAACCAGCATTTTCTCCACTTCCTATAAAGGCTGAGAAAAGCCCAACTCTCACCACATCCTTAGTGGCTGCTTCACTGTCTTTCACGGTTTGTGCCGTCTCAGACTCCAAGACCCTACAGCAGATAGTGGGACCACCAAGAGGATCATCGAGCTCTCATTTCCATCCATATCTAGATATTTACACCACACACTGCAAAGCAACCAGCATTGTGGTTGATCATACACACACACACACACACACACACACACACACACACACACACACACACACACCTCACACATACTCTTGACTCGTCTGGAAATGTACCGAAGTATTCGGGTCCTCAAAGCCAGACAGGTCCTTCCTGCAAGCCTTCAGACTCCTTAACACAAAGCGACTAGACTGATACACACACAATCAAAGACACACCTTTATTGCAATTTTTATACTGAATACTGAACTGAATCACTAATTTTACATACACAGTATTTATTTACATTTACGGCATTTGCCAGGCGCCCCCTTATCCAGAGCGACTTACAACTGAGCAGCGGAGAGTTAAGGGCCTTGCTCAAGGGCCCAGCAGTGGCAGCTTGGTGGTGGTGGGATTTGAACTTGTGACCTTCCGATCCAAAGTCCAATGCCTTAACCACTGATCTACCACCTCCCACCTTATTATGGTTAGACGAATTCTATTCACTATCACACATTTAGCTATGTGTACTGGGCAGGGCTACACAGTTATTGTGTTATTGTCTCATTATACTTAGAAATGCTGTTGTATATTTTAGAATCCTATAATAGGTCTGTTCATTCTAGGTTGTTTTTTTTGTTTTTTTGTGTCATCTGGTGTTTTTTTTTATTGTTTTATGTAGCACCTTGGTCCTGTTTCACTGTGTGCTGTACATATATATAATTATATATATATATATATATATATATATATGGCTGAAATGTCAACTTGACTTAAGACAGTAGTGTAAAAAACCATGAAATGAGCAGAAAAATGAGCAGAAATTAAAGAATTGAATGAATGAGAAAGAATATGCAGCATACATTTCTCATAAATTAGCTTCATTAGAACACAACATACATTTGATGTTATTTTGTAAATGTTCGGAAATGGAATTCATTATATAAGATGGGAATATATGTTTAGGAAGGGCTTTCAAACTTTGTAAACACATTTTCTTTAAAGAAAAATTGGTTTATTTATTTAATTCTTTGGAAGTGATTTCCTGACCATCTGTAGAAATTTCTTCTATGGTGTCCCATGCTGTTTATTTTTTTTCCCCCTGCATTTACGGTTTGACACTCCCGTGTCGATTCTGCATCCATGCGATTTCGGTGTAATTATCTGTGTGTAAGTGTAATGGTTTGTTGCGAGCTTGTGTGCATGCCTGCATGTTGATTCATGTCTGCCGTTTTTATTCAGTCCACTGGCTTTTGGCTAGAAAATGTGTCACATCATCCATTTTTAAAATTGACAAGGAAATAGAAATGCTTTAGTTGTTGAACGCAATAGGCTGTAGCTTAGCAATGAATAAACAGAATCGAACTCTGACATCAACGTATCGTTTTTATTCACTCGTGGATATCAAACGATCAAAAAAAATGAAATACACTTGTAACTTCAAGGTTTTTGATTCCCAGATGTAATACTATGACTATCCACAATCCAGATCAGTTAATGGTGAAAATGTGCAGTACACGAGCAGCCATGTCTGTGTAAAATCGTATTAAACAGCCGCTATGGAGCAGTGTCAAGGAGTCTGTACTCTTCGTGTAATCTTTTGATGTAGACCTAATCGATCTGAAACGTGCCAAATGAGTTTGTCAACCTTTTTTATCCAGCAACAACACAAGTTCTCGGGAGGGTTTCTTTGTACATGAGTTTACAAGTTTACGAGAGCATTGCTTATACCGCTGTTGCAGTGTGGGATTTTCATTATTGTAATGTCAGTGTTAATGGAAGCAGGACAGAGATGATGGTGGTTCTTGGTATTTTTTGATGATTTCCACCCTATTATCTAAGTCCAAGGTTCTTAAAATTTTAGCAGACACTATAAAATAAATTTAATGGATTTCCCACTAAAGGTTTATGGACCTATTCATCCATTTAGATGTGAAGAGCAATATT
The DNA here is from genome assembly GCF_946808225.1 of Silurus aristotelis. Taxonomy (NCBI): domain Eukaryota; kingdom Metazoa; phylum Chordata; class Actinopteri; order Siluriformes; family Siluridae; genus Silurus; species Silurus aristotelis. Next base: position 14,655,884 of record NC_139601.1, on the reverse strand, counting down.
TTGTCAATTTATTAGAGCTTTTTTTTTTTGGACTTTTCACTGACAGAATACATTGAATCAAATTTGATGTTATTTCGGGGCCACCGTTGTTTGCTTAATTGAGGCCTGGACAAAACCTAGTCAATTGTTAAAGATCAATAAGAAATAATATGGCTTTAATAATGGGGCATTGCGAATTTTCACCAGAGAAAGCTATTGAAAAACAAGAAACAAAGAAAACCAGGAAAACCATAACCGATGCTTATTGGAATCCATTGTTTAAAAGGTCACCCAGCATTAATACCGGGCACCGAGAATGAGGAGAGCGAACACATGCTTCTTCCATGACAGGTGAAGCTACTGTCAGTGTTTTTGTTTAACTTGCCACACACACACAGAACATCACATGGCAGCTGAACACGCTTGGAGGAGAGCACTAACTACTCGATTCTGCTTACACGAATAGACGCACACCTGTGATTTGGCTCGTTTAACACTGTTCAGGTGGTGGAAGATAACAATGCTGTATACATAACAACTGGGATCTCACGAGTTTTCTAATCGGAATGTTGACATATCCTAAAATGTTTAGAAACAGATGCATGTTTGACTGCTGCTGGTTTGCCTACAATGTGGAGTTTGGCTACAAAGGCCACCGTATTGCCATTAATGGTAGAAAAAAAACCTCTTGCACAAAGCAAATTAACCTTTCAACCGTGCTCCCAACCATCCTACACCAATTTCCAATTTGGAGGCTTATTAAATCCGTCTCCAAATTTAAATGTCTGTTGAAAAAGCTTTTATAAGTACAATTTCTTCTTCAAGTGCCACCATGCTGAAACTCTTTTACTAAATTATCAAAATAGCAAGAAAATCAAGTGCTTAGAAGTCAGCGCTCTTGAGATTAGATAGAAAAGATTTTCTATTAAGAAACTTTCAAATTGCCACTTATAATTAGACAACATAAAAAATTAACAGCAGAAGTTGTTTACTTGCATCAAAATATCAGAGAATAGCTTAACATTGCATAATTTTGATCACGTCTTTGGAAAATATCTATCTATCTATCTATCTATCTATCTATCTGTCTGTCTGTCTGTCTGTCTGTCTGTCTGTCTGTCTGTCTGTCTGTCCGTCCGTCCGTCCGTCCGTCCGTCCGTCCGTCCGTCCGTCCGTCCGTCCTTCCGTCCGTCCGTCCGTCCGTCTGTCTGTGTGGAAGATCTTGAGACCCTGCTATAGAGCTCTGACCTCAAACCTATTGAACACCTTTGGGATGAATTTGAATGCTGTCTGCACCCCAGACCTCCTCATTCTGCATCAGTACCTGACTTTATTAACACCCTTGAGGCTACATGAGCATGAATCTCCACAACCACACATTTCAAAATCTAGTGGAACATCTTCCCAGTGGAGTGGCCATTGTTTTAAAGAAAATGGTGAGTAAATGTGGAAATGTCCATAAAAAAAAAAAATCTTTTGTTTGTTTCTCTGGGGTCCTTACAACCATAGCTTTCCATTTTACAAAGCATTTAAAGTAGGAATTCTGTACTGTCAGAGCAGCCCTTGAGTATACCTTTTTTTTTTCAAATCCAGAGGATAATCCAGAGAAAATGCCGATGCTGCAAATAATGAAAAATGGAATAAATAGCTGTGGACTAAATTGTTATTCACACTTACATGTGTAAATGAGTTATTAGTGAATGTAGGTAATGGAGGACTGCAGAGATGTTAAGGCTCCATGCTAAATTCCTTCATTTCATACTTTCATACATACAGGAAAACAGGCCCTGTAGTACATTCCACATTTTGACTATATATTTTTTTAGGTTTTGGTATCAAATATTAAGTATACATATTTATTATACCTGATATATCCAATAAATATTATTATTACGACTATTGTTTATTGGTTTTCTAGCAGTGTCTAAAACTATATCACAAAAATCACTATAAAGCTAACAACTTCACCTAAAGTGTAATACCATTTTATAAACCTCCAAGTCCAAATCCACACTTTCTACCATGTCCAAAGTTTTGAAAACGCAGCTGTAATTCTCCATGTAATCCCATTACTGCATCCCTGGGCATCATCTCTAGAGAAAGCCATTAGAAAAAAAAAACTGAATCAACTGCTGAGACAAAACTGAGTTTGATGGGATTTAATGCTGCACAAGCTCCAGCTAGTGAGATGCTATCAAAGTCCAGAGGCTTCCATAGGGAGAGATCAGCACTTAGACAGCTGAAGTAGAGGGAACACTAGACGATGTACGAGTGAAAGTGTTGGTAAAAAAAAAGGGGCCATTTTTTTTCCTCGATGAGAAGGTGCCCGATTTTCCCAAACAGCTGGGATACACATGCCATATGCCAATCATGGAGCATGGAGAGAATGGAGTGAGGAGGGAGGGATCGACATGCTGAATGCAATGACTCGTCAGCAGGGGAATGCGAGTCGTTGAGAAATCTCCCTGAGCCGTGAAACTTAATTAAAGATTTTCATGACAAAAGTCTGGCGAGATGCAAGAGGGAAAATGATCGGGAGAGGCGGGGTGGATGGGCAATGTGCCCGACGAGATAAGGAAAGGAGGCGAGGGCAGAAAAGTCGATGAGATAGAAAGGAGGAGGAGACAGTGGTGCCGGCGAATCATGAGTCAAATAAAATAAGTTTTCACTCAAGCCCGGCGCGTATAATACAGCGAAAAAAGATTACATTCCTATCGCATCTCGACGTGAGCAGTTTTTAATTGACGCGTCTTCATTTGATGTGTCAGCTGAGATAGCTCATCGGGTCGCACTGAGAAATGAAGAAAACACCCCTCGATCCATTTGTAATTTGTTCCTGTTTATCGCCTGATCTGACCTCTTATTAACATTCGCATGAATATACATAGGTATCTAAACAGAAATCTTCTCACTCCTAGGCTATAGCTTCATGAATAGTTGAAGAGTTACTCTAAGAAGAGGAGATATTTCCATAAGGTTTAGGTGAGAGTATTATTCTCAGCTATTTGGAAGAGAACAACTGCTTCCTGTCAAAACTCCTTGCCCCAAAATATACACTATATTGCCAAAGGTATTGGGTCACCTGGTCATAAGTTTGGTATGTGATTTTGGAGCATTGCATTCCACATTTCGTCCTAAATTGCTCCACTCTTCTGGGAAGATGTTCCACTAGATTTTGTAATCTTCTTATGGATATTTGTGTTCATCATCCACAAGGGTATTATGAAAGGCAGGTATTGATGTTGGTGAGGAGGCCTGGGCTGCAGTCAGCGTTCCAAATCATCCCAAAGGTGTTCAGTAGGGATGAGATCAGAGCTCTATAGCAGGCCACTCAAGATCTTCCTCTCCATGTAAATCATATCTTCAAAGAGCTCACTTTGTTCACAGGGGCATCATCATGCTGGAACAGGTTTTGGGTTTCCAAGTTCAAGTGAATACACAATTTTATTATAGCGCATCTAATGACGTCCTGTACGATTGAGCGGCTCCAGCTTTGTGGTGACAGTTTGGTAAAGAACCACATATGGCAGGAAAGGTCAGGTGACCCAATACTTTTAGCAATACAGTGTATCTAAAGTTGATTTCCAAATAAATTTTAGACTAGGCAGGACACAAATTTTCATGGGGATGGGGTGCATTTTCAAGACTTAGATATCTATGTAATTCCTGAACAGGGCTTTCCGCATTAAAAAAAATCTCAGTGGTGTTTTCTGAACAAACCTAGAAAGAAAAAACAGTGAAAAAAGAAAAAAAAGATATCCCATTCATCCTGTGGAAAACATATTGCCCACTTGAGGACTATAAACACCAAAGATGACAAGTGAAAGGGAATGAATCTGGATTGGACCGAATTCTATATGCCATCTGTTTCAATCAAACCAATTTGTGTGCTCGCCGGAGTGATTGTAAATGGCTCCAGGCAGATGGATACTCAGAAATCTGCGTGGAAAAGAGGTTGAGCGGGTTTAATGCAAACGTTCAGTGCAACCCAAAAGCTTAGCTTCATAGCCAGTATTCAAAACGGACTAAATAGTAATGATTGACAGGTTTCCTTATTAAAATAAACGTTTAGCCGTTAGTATTTAGAAGTATCATACCAGGTTTAACCACTTTACAGTATGATTTTCCAAAGTTTCCTTTTCGCTTACAGCCTTAAATAAAACTTATCTGCCATGTCAATTTGCATGTCATACCAGACCTAAAATGCACGTATTATGCCCTGCCTAAACCTTAAAAAATGGGACAAATGAAAGGACCAGGGTGCTACTGATGAGCATTAACACAGACACATGCCAGCTAGGGTTGACTAGACGCTACCATTTTTTTAACACAGCGACCGCTGACATTTCTCAGGGCAAAGGTAGAAGGAAGACCGAGGCAAACCCTGAAACATCCAGCAAGCTGGTACTGAGCAAATTATGGCTAATTAGTCTCTCCCACTGCCTGCACTCATTAAACAAGATGAAGGACATATCCTCCTGACAGTCAAATTACCTCAGGCATAGCTGACATTGCCTTTTAAAACCGAATAGTCAGGGACACTCGAGGCCACATTTTTAACACGGTATACACGTGCGCTTTCTTGATTAGCCTCACGAGTGATTACTAGCAGGAGGATGTTAGTGCAGAAAGCATGGCAATTACCTGTTCAGAAATGAGTCCTGAGGGACATGTTAAGCTGGGTAGTGCTATAAATAATTAGGCATCCAAATAAATTGATGTGTGTGGCAGTTGGAGAGGGGGATTTTTGCTTACTAGTGCATGACATTATGCTTTTAGCAAACACAAAATGTTTGCATGGGATCTGAAGTGAACATAACGGATCCCATGAAATGGTTGCTATGGTGGCTGTTGTTCTCAATTCTGGGCAGAACCTGAGTTTTTTTTTAAAGGCATTCTTGTATATTTCTAAATTATTATTAACCAGAGAATCTATAGAATTTTTTTTGTATGCAAAACCTGTAGTAAAGGATATGGGATTTGAATTTTTCCAACAGAGAGACTTTTAAATGATGCAAAGACTGGTAATAATATTACAAAGCTGGTTATTATTTTTTTATATGCTGCAGTCTGATTAAAATTCTAATGGTTTTCCACTACACGTTTTCCAAAATACAAACAAACAACAACAACAAAAAAAAGCATAAAAAAGGTTGATGTTTTTTTTCTTTTAAATATCTGCAATGAATGTTTGTGTTGTTAAGTTGGGGGTTTTGTCATCTTTACAAGGATTTCTCTGGTATATATTATGCTTATTGTTTTTTTAAGGTTAATGTTGGATATGATTTCCTCGCTTACTATGGCTGTAAACTAACTCTCTCTCTCTCTCTCTCTCTCTCTCTCTTTCTCTCTCTCACACACAGTCTGAACATTCTCCTCTGACCACCCTCATCAACAAGGCATTTCTGCTTGAAGACCTACCACCCACTGGATTTTTTCCCCCTGCAGAACATTCTTTAAAAATGCAACAAAAACTGTTGTGTAGAAAAATCCCAAGATATATTTTCCACTGGTTTTCAATAGTCAAAATCACTGAAATCACATTGCACCCACCCTCACTTTCACTCCATCCACCCATTCTAATATGAATATTTGATTTCGACATTAATTTAAACTCTTGGCCTGTATTTGTGTTCTTTAGCACACAATGTTCATACTTTTGGGGTTGTTTTGTACATAAGTTGATTTATTTTAGTAATTCAATACAAAAAGTGAACCTGGTATATCATAGAGATTCATCACACACAGACTGATATATTTCAAGTATTTATTTCTTTTAATTTTGATGATTATGGCTTACAGCTAATGAAAACTAAAAATTCACAGAAATCTCAGAAAATTGTAATATTGTGAAAATGTTCAATATTGGAGACTCGCGGTGTCGCACTCTAATCAGCTCATTAACTCAAAACACCTGCAAATGTTTTCTGAGCCTTTAAATGGTGTCTCAGTCTGGTTCAGGCTACACAATCATGGGGGAAAACTGCTGACTTGACAGTTGTCCAGAAGACGATTATTGACACCTTGCACATGGAGGGTAAGACACAAAAGATCATCGCTAAAGAAGCTGCTGTTCACAGAGTGCTGTATCCAAGCACATTAATGGAAAGTTGAATGGAAGGAAAAAATGTGGTAGAAAAAGAAAGTTTTAGAGCATTTCATGCTTCCCTTTGCTGAGCAGATTCATTGAGATGCTGATTTCATTTTCCAGCAGGATTTGGCACGTGCCCACACTGCCAAAAGCACCACAAATTGGTTAAATGACCATGGTGTTGGTGTGCTCGACTGGCCAGCAAACATACCAGACCTGAACTCCATAGAATCTATGGCGTATTGTCAAGAGGAAAATGAGAAACAAGAGACCAAAAAATGCAAATAAGCTGAAGGCCACTGTGAAAGAAACCTGGGCTTCCACACCACCTCAGCAGTGCCACAGACTGATCACCTCCATGCCACACTGAATTGAGGCAGTAATTAAAGCAAAAGGAGCCCCTACAAAGTATTAAGTACATATACAGTAAATTATTTTTTTTCTTTTAAATATCTGCAATGAATCTTTGTGTTGTTAAGTTGGGGGTTTTGTCATCTTTACAAGGATTTCTCTGGTATATATTATGCGTATTGTTTTTTTAAGGTTATTGTTTGATATGATTTCCTCGCTCACTATGGCTGTAAAGTCTGTCTGTCTGTCTGTCTGTCTGTCTCTCTCTCTCTCTCTCTCTCTCTCTCTCTCTCTCTCTCTCTGCACAACATTCTTTAAAAATGCAACAAAAACTGTTGTGTAGAAAAATCCCAAGATATATTTTCCACTGGTTTTTAATAGTCAAAATCACTGAAATCACATTGCACCCACTTTCACTTTATATACTATATATACCCTGATTAGGCATAACATAATGACATTATAACATTATATCCAGTAAAGTGAATCCCACTGATGACTCTTCATCATGGCACCTGTTAGTGGGTGGGATATATTAAGCAGCAAGTGAACATTTTGTCCAAAGTTGATGTGTTGGAAACAGGAAAAATTAGTGTAAGAATTTGCGGAAGGGTTATTGTTGGCCAAGGCTCATTGATGCACGTGGGGAGTGAAGGCTGGTTTGTTTATTCTAAAACAACACAATGCCTGATTGGTGGCCATAAAGTTGTGCCTGACTGGTGTGTGTATCTCAGTGGCGGGCGGTCAGGGCCAGCAATCCCTTCGCTGCTGGCCTAAACTCTATCAAAAGCACTGACCTACATTTACAACCTAAATTCTAATATTTGTTCCATGAAATTGTATTAATTTATTCCCAACAGTTTATTTATTTATCTCTTAGTGTTTCTCTTGGCTGCACTGCTTCGAGTACGTGTACGTGGATGTTAGATTTTTCGTCCAATCAGACTTCAGCTGCCATGCCAATCTAATCTGCCCAGGGCCTTCAAAGTCTGTCTTGCAGGCCCTTTTACCATAGGGAATATTATGAATGGGTCTGTTTCTTTTACCAATTAGATTTCATATTCCCCTCACAGGGCAGCTAGCTGGACCAGAATAATGTCAGCATTTTTCTGTCCTCAGAGTTTGACTGGCAAAACACATCTGTAGCTCTGCACACATTAATACGTCTGAGTTAGACTTTTTTATGCCTACGGAGGAGGAGAAATTGATTTGGTCTCGGACATACGTAAAATCCATTTTGAAGAAAAGCTAGACATCGTGAGTAGGTCGGCCAACCCTGAAGCTAGCTAGCTTGTCTCATCCTGGGTAAGGGTTTGTTCTCCACTTCCAGACCAGTGAACACGAGCGGTACCACTGGCTTACAGCCTCTGAGGAGCGGTGCAAAATATGAGTCTGCATCTCTGGTGAGTAGGTTGTATTTTATTAACATTTTTATGTTTTTGTCATGTTATTAGACAAATATTGATTCTGAACTGCTCCAGATGATGTAGGTGGCACAGTTGTGGTTGTAGCGGTTTGGAGTCTTAACTGGGTTTCTTGCTTTAGCAAAATGGTATTTACCCTCCATATGTGAAATGCCTCTGTCTCTGTAATGCCACGTGTTGTATATTGCATTTTTGTAATGTATCGATGGGCTGTCTACAATTCTATTCTCTGCTGATTGACTTGTCATTGCATTGGTCATATAAAAGTTATCAGTAAAAGTATGAAAGATTTAGTGATTTTATTCTATTACAATAATCCACCATCACATTTATCATTCATCACTTAAATGTATTTATAGCATTCCTGCTGGCACAAGAACATTCTGACAGTGATGCAGAAAAGGCTTTTATACTTCAATACAATCATCTTTTAAAAGCCAAAAATTTGCCCTCCATTACGTTTCCTTTAATGTTGCTTTTGCTCTCGTGCTTGCATTTGTGTTTGTGTTTGTTTTATTTGTTTTTGTATTTCAACAGGAATTGTGTTTAGATCCCTGCGTGCCCTTGAGACTAGTCTGGGTGAGGCTAGGAAGGAGTTATGCTACAAACTCTACCGCTCAGAAATGTGACCTCTGAAGCTGAAGCAGGGTACACCATTTAGTTGTAGCTAGAACTGCTGGATCTGAGAGAAACCCATCTGGCAAAGAAAATGAACTGTAGAAACATTTACAGATTAGATCAACTCATGAGTCTGAGCTTGTGTATAATACAGCCATACAGCTGCTGTCTCCGTTATCTTTAGAGTTCTCTTAGTAGTGTAGGTCACAGCTTATCAGTTTGGAACATTCTTAAGATTATTGGCTAATATATATATATATATATATATATATATATATATATATATATATATATATATATATATATTAACAGTAATGGGCAGAATAAATATTTAATAAATAAAAAAATAAATACATCTATTTCTCTGTAATTTGCTTTAGTTTTATTTTCAATGTCCTAGGAATCAAAGATTTTTCCAAATGCTATTTGCCCCCACCTTTTTTTTCTTTTCTCATATACAACATGGTCCATGTGAATCTCTTAACTATATGAATTAAATCTAGCATTGTGCTGTATGAATTAAATCTAGCATTGGGGCGTAAAAATGAAATTCAGCATTGGGCCGTATGAAAAGAATCCAGCACTGAGCTCCATCAATGACATTCACCATTGGCAGAATGAATGAAATTCATCACTTCGCTATATAAACAAAATCTATTGATCTGTCTCTATAAAACACATCCTTGGGCTATATGAACAAAATCCAGCACTGAGCTATATCAACGAAATTCAGCTTTTATGCTATAGGAACAAACTCCATCTTTGGGCTATTTAAACTAAATCCAGCATTAAGCTATAGAAATATAATCCATAAAATACATTGCGTTTTATGAATGAAACTCAGCATTAAACTGTTTGTATGAATTCAAGCATTCGGCTTTAGCAATGAAATCCAGAATTGTGCTGTATAAACAAAATCCAACATGGGGTTTTCATATAAAATCACACCCACTAATGCTTTTTGTTTAATTACACCTTCATAAGATAAAAAAAAAAAAAAAACATACATAATTAAAATAAAGTCAGTTTTATGCCAGCTTGTGTCTCTTAAAATACCATTAATTCTTTATATAGCCACAAAAAGTTAACAAGAAGGGATTGTATAGGTGCCATAAATAACTCATACAGAAGTGCTGCCTATATAAAAGTTTTTCAGGCAAAGACAAAAGAAAGACCCACAGAATTCACCTATCAATAGGGTTCCCTCTGCCTGTATGTCCCAAACATCAGTCCACTGGCAGACTGAAACAAATAGGATTCAGATAAATCGATGCCTTTCTGCTTCATGGTATGGCCTGCCAACACTTTTCTCCAACCAGTGACAGTGACCAATTGAATGTTAAAATGCCCAATCGTCCTTAAGCAAGATTGGATCTTTAAGCTATTGATAGACTTCCCTTCACTGTCTGGAGACATCTTCCACTAGCCTGGCATCACATAGTCCTTAATTGTGAATTTGTGCTCTTTAAATTGCTCTGGTCCTCTCTCTAAAAGACACTAATCAATTAAACTTCAGCCAAATAGCAAGAACAACAATGTCTGATGTCTTAATTAGTCGAATTCTTGCAAGGCATGTCTATGTAGAGGTTCATGTGATGCAGTAAATCAACTCGAGTTTATTTTAAGGTACATACAAGGCTCAGCATTAGATTGTTCACAACATTGATGTAGCTCTGATGCAAAACATCCTGTTTCTCTGGAAACTGTGTGTACGCCTAATATTCATCACATCCACTATTGTTACTAATACACACTACATTGGATGTATGTTTTCTTCACTGATTTTAGTAAATTCACAGGAGATCTGTGAGAAATCACAGTGTCATACATTTATATAGCTTTCAAGTCAAAGTCAAGTCAAGTTTATTTGTATAGCGCTTTTCACAACAGACATTGTCTCAAAGCAGCTTTACAGAATTTAACAGTGAAGGTGAACGATGTGTATTTATCCCTGATGAGTAGCCATGGCGACTGTGACCAGGAAAAACTCCCTTAGATGTAATGAGGATGAAATCTTGAGAGAAACCAGACTCAAAAGGGAAACCCAGCCTCATTTGGGTGACATCAAGAGTGTGAATATAGTCTTTAAGCAATACAGAACACTGGAAAGTAAAAACTAACATGAACACTGGAGTGTAAAATTATGAGTAATGTCCTTTCTACAGTCTTATACAGTCATAAATGTGTAAACATTTTGGTCCTAATGCTAGCCAATTCGCTAACATGTACAAATATGTACTAAACTTACTTTTATTTCTAACAAGATTCTAATCAATATTTATAATAGTAACCATACCCCTAACTGCTGACTCTAACCAACTATCACAATCTTCAGGGTTTTTAAGCAACAGTCAAAACATGTTTATAATCTACACTGATTAAGACAGTTTATACAGTAGATACAAACTTGACAGGATTTCGAATAGGATTCTAGTAACGTTCATAACAGTTTATATTCCATACCACTAAAAATAGCCCACAAGATATCGTGCCAACTTGACATGATTTTCACGTTTCACTGATGAAGTCAGCCTACCAGAAAACATGCATTAACCTGTCAGAGTCATATTTGTAATAATTTATAATCCTTACCTGCTAACTGTATGCAAAGACATTTTATTAACTATCCTGCCAGAAACAAAACCATCTTACTATCTTACATGAATAAGGATTAGGATTTTGAAGCAATATAAGTAATAGCAGTTAATCATCTTTACTAAACTACTATAGTAACAAAGATCTCATGTGCTAACCTGACAGGATTTGTGAGAAGATGATTGTAAGAATATTGTATATTATATATATATATATATATATATATATATATATATATATATATATATATATATATATATATATATATATATATATATATATATTTTTAGACAAGCTCACATTAACCTGACACACGAACCTGACAGGATTTTTAAAATATATTTATAACAGCTAATAATCTTTATGCTAGTTTATGCTAGCCTAGTTATGTAGATGACTAGGCATCATGTACTATCTGATCAAATCTTTTGTAAGAATTTGTAAATCAGATTCAAAAATCCGCACTGCTAAAGTCAGCCTACAGTTACCATGAACTAACATGACATGATTTCTGACAAGTCATATTCATAACAATCCTCATTGCTATTTAAAGTTGTAAAAATTAAAGTAAAAATTGTTTTTAAAGCTGGTTAACATGAGCTAATCTGAAATTATTTACAATTAATATTAATAATCCTTACCATTATCATTAGTCAATTGAACGTCATCCGCTAAACTGACAGAGGTTTTTTTAAGCCCCTGTGAAACATTTTAAAAATCTTCCCAGCTAAAGCTGGCCGATTAGCAAACATTAGCTAAAATGACAGGATTTCTGACAGGGATTTTATAATATTCATAACAATTCAGAATCCTCACTAGTAATAGTTTGCAATTTGCATTAAATTTTACTTGAGATTACTTGACATGAGATTACTTGGTTTGTTGAATGCATTTCTCACCTTGCTTGCTATAAAGTATTGTTATGTTCCCCTAAGTAATCCTGATACTTGTCCTCAATTGTCCTCAATAGCCGTTGACCACACTTTTGACAGATTTATTGGTTTTGGCATGGCTCAGAGACTTTTGTGATGGACAAATTGGGTCTGGGCATGGCATTGTTCTTCAAGCAGTAATTGCCTGTTCTGGAGCGATCAAGCGATAACACTCCTTTTTATGATATATTTGCTTGATTCAGTTCCCATTTCCCTTGAAGGTAAAAAGCCAGAATTTGCTGGCAGCAACATCACATCAGATGCAATGCAAAACTTTTTCTCTTCTCTTTTCAAAGCTCACAAGTTAATCACTTTGCCTTTGGACTATGTAATTCGATTGTTCATTATACCTCAGTCATCCTTATCCTTGCAGAATGGTATATCATCATTCACACATAATTGGCTTCCAAGATATTAAATCCACATTTTAACCTTGCAATCTGAAAAGGGTACAATTTTACACAGCAGATATCATTTTTTATTTTATTCCTTGATGCTAGCCTGTGAAACTCATCAGCGCTAATTAGTTTAGCACTGACAGTATAGTGACAAATAGCAATTATGCTGAAGTCCTTTACCCAGACTGACAATCAAGATGAAATGACTTTTTGAAAAAAAACGAATAAACTGTTCCTCCACATTCTAAAGGAAATGTGTAAATTTCTCTAAGCTACACGATCAACACGTGAAACTGACACGTGCATAGTTTGCTTTCTCCAGGTGTCAAACTGTCCCAGAATTATTTATGACAATGTAAACATAATCAATAACCACTCAATAACCACAATTAACCTTTTAATTCAATCAAATATCTGTAATCTTTTTATCAAGAAACATTGAACGTTGATTTTTTTCAGATCTCACAAATGTAATTGGACAAACTAACAGAATTGTTACAGTTATTTTTAATGCTCGGATGCAAATCCGGTAAATCTAGAACCTATGAATATCATCAAATACTGATTTTCTTCCCCGGAGATGTTTTGTCAGGCAATATTCAGTTGCTGCTTGTTTTTGTGTCTTTCTGCATTAGTTTTTGTGTTTTGTTTTAATTTTACAAAGTGAAAGGCATGTTAGCCTATGCTAGTTTTGGACACCGAAGATCCTGTTGCTGGTTCACCTGTTGTCCTTTCTTGAGCCACTTTGATATGTACAAACCGTTTCATATCAGGAACACCCTACAGGAGCCATCCTAAATTGCCCTTGTCAAAGTCACTCAGTTTCTCACGCTTGCCCATTTTTCCTTATTCCAACACGTCAACTTTGAGTACTAACTCTTCCCTTGCTTTTTTAATATACTCCACGCCCTGACCAAATGCCAATAACACTATTGTAGATAAAACACAAACGGAAGTCTCATACCAGGCTGTGTATTTAACTCCCATGTTAAGGTGTGAACAAACAAGCGCATCCCCAAGGCCAGCCGAAGCCAAGCACGTACAAGTTCAACGCAGATAAATTGTTCCCTGCCATTCGCAAAATGTCAAAAGGACAGCATTTACAAATACGGTCAGGTACCACGAGACAACATTTTATCAACACGCAATGAACAGCATGCGATATTATTGCACGCGTCGTGCAATATCAGCTCTGAATACTAATCAAGGCAGACATGTGCAGAGGACTTTTCATTCAATCAAGCTTTGATGCTGTGGCAGGGCCACGGATAGAGAGAAAGAAGGATCGAATCAGAAAGAAAAACAAGGATCAAAGCAAAATAGCAGTCGAGTCAAATGTAATCTGTAAGTACACCACTGTCTCAATCAAGAATAGACTCTGCTTTCTTTCAGAATAATTTAGGTTTGTTAGGACGTTCCTGATTGAAATCAGATGCTCAGCGTTTCGCATGGCTGCCTCTTGTAAAATTTGGGGATATTATAAATTTGAAAGGAAAATTAGTTCCTCATCAGTTTTTTTCTTTTTTAATAAAGTTGAACATATGAAGGCAAGACTGAACTGCTGCACATTCAACCATAGTTCATCTAAAATTCTTTATAATACGAGTTATTGAACAGTTTGACACAAAAACTCCCAGTTTTTTTTTTACATAAGTCTCATTTTCCACTTTAGTCACTGAAGATTATCAACTTTTAGGGTCACAGTCTAGCCAAAAGTAATTCTGAGGCAATTAATCACATTTACAGTATTTGTCAGGATTATTGCCCTGAACTACGTTGTCCTTCAGCTACTGCACCCTCATGTCATGTCACATGATACCCCAGTGGTTAAAGTTTTGTGTTGCTAATCAGAAGGTTTGACTTTCAAGCCCCAGTATGGCCAAGCTACCAGTCTTGGGACCCTTGAGCAAGACCCTTAACCCTCTGTGCTCCAGGGGCACTGTAACACGACGGACCCTGCTCTCTTATTTGCGAAGAAAAAAATTCCCTGTGGGATTAATGAAGTATAAAAAAAAGAAATAAATAAAAAGAATTGTTTCTGCAACTATTTTGCAATCTCTGCAGTGATTTTCTTCCAGTGATTGAGCTTCTGCAGTGTAAATCCTCACCTTTCATTACATTCGTCTCACGATTGTTGTTTGAATTCCAGGTCTTCATGCTCAGGTTTCTGTTTCTGGTGGAAAATACAAGGAATACAATAGAAATAAACTCATTAGCAAAATTTTTTAATTTGTGTATTATGTCATGTGAATGTCAGGATTCTTCTTATAGTCACTCCAATATTTCTCCCATCAGCCCCTGCATGTCACATGACCTGGTCCCATCGTATTTGCCTTACACTCATCATCGTTGTTGTCGCCTTCACCGTCGCTATCATTATCATCCACATTCCTTGTCCACACTACAGGTTATGGTTCTTATTTCCTTGTCAGGCTGATTTGTGTTTGTATTTGTCTACACTTTAAATAAAAGATTGTCCAGTCTTGCATCCACTCATTTATCATACATGACATTTCACCAGAAGAATGATTCTTTAAAACCGTTGATTCATATAAGGTGAGAAACTTCAGTGAACTTTCCAATAGCCACAAACAAACACCTGACCTCCTGAAGTAAAATATAATCCTGCACGGTTCACAAGCATCCTGATAACGTAATAAAATGTGTTCTATCCTTTATCACACCAATCACCTGTGCTCGTCCTTACAAGATAGAACTGACAAATTCCGTCTCAACCTTAATCGAACTCACTCCACATCATCAGTCTGCTTGATTAGCCGGATCAGCTTGGCAGGATACGTCGGCTAGAACTGAGATCTCCAGGAACCGGCTTTGGTGATCACTACTTTATCAGTTCTTACCATACGGCAGCATTAATTGCACTGAGCGTGGCGAATATTGAGAGGCTGCCTCGGTGGTATATGAATCTTTATGCGCCTTTAGATCTACCAACAACTTTTCGTTCCGTATGAAAAAGTGTTTGGTGAAAAAGAGCAATTTTCGACCTTGTTTTACCTTGAAAGTGCCTGTTTCAGAAAAAAAAAAACCCACACATAATTTCACTTTTAAATCACCGTGATATATGTACAAGACTTTTTGTGTATGAGTGTAAACGGAATTTCCCTTTAAACTGATCATCTCTGTGAGTGGGATGCCCAGGAGCAATATTATACTGCTGTGTCTTCTGATTACCACCCCAGATGTGCCTCATAAACAAAGCAAAATGCCTAATTGCGCCTTCCTAGGTGCACGCTAGCATAAAAATAAAGAGTGCTCACAAGAGTGCGAGGAGAAGCGTTTATTACACATAAACCAGCCAGCTGTGAGCTGCGAATAGTTTCAGGTGCTGCGGTATTCCAAGGTAGACATATATATCAGGGAAAATACTGTATTTCCAAGTCTAGACTGCTTAGACTGATTTAGTGTGCTGTACTGTGTGTACATCTGGTTATAAAAGTGGAAAATAAATCCAGAATTGTAATCATTATTTAATTATATACAATTACAATGGAAATTTGACTGCAAATAATTATTAGATGGTCAATATTAATGTTTTAATGGCATTTGGTATCTCTGGTGAGCAAGCTTCGGCAACACAATGTTTCTTTGTGGGTAGGAAAGCATCCCAGAAATAATATAAATACGTCCAAATCCCTGTACACCTCATTCACACATTTATCACATTGGTCAATCACATGGCAGCAGCACAATGCATAAGACCAAGCAGAAAAGTGGAGGTGGAAGTTTAGTGATTAGGATGTTGGGCTCCTAATCCGAAGGTCGTGAGTTCAACACCGAGCTGACACTGTTTGGCCCTTGAGAAATTCTCTTAAGCCTTAACTGGTCACTGGTATAAATGAGATAATTGGAAGTCTCTGGATAATGGCATTACCAAATGCTTTAAATGGAAATGTCAAGAGCTTCAGTTCTTCAATTCAAACCTTAGAGCAGAATGTTCGAGCTGCCCGGAGGATACAGTAACTCAAATAGGCTTCCTTGACAACTCTGTTGAGCAGAAAAGCATCTCAGTACACACAATATATCAAACCTTGAGGAAGACCACATTGCTTTCTGCTTCTGTCAGAATAGAGGGCTTAATCTGATAGGACGAGGACATTTGAAGACTGGAAAACCAGTTATGATAGTTGGACTTAAAATTTTTCGATCTTATGATGACGATAGCGAGAAGCCAAAATTGTACGAATATTAGAATTCTCATGCAGCAGGCGTATGCAGTACCTCATGCAGTATGCAAATTTTACCTTTTGTCTCTCTCCTTTCTATCGTTGAAACAGAGCATGTCCGGCTCCGCCCTCCACTTGCGAACCATCGCTGGTCCAAATGCCCACTGCCGCATATACACACACACATATATATACTCAACAAAATTATAAACTCAACGCTTGTTTTTGTCTACATTTTTCACGAGCTGAACTCAAAGATCTAAGACTTTTTCTATGTACACAAAAGGCCTATTTCTTTCAAATATTGTTTACAAATCTGTCTAAATCTGTGTTAGTGAGCACTTCTCCTTTGCTGAGAGAATCATCCACCTCACAGGTGTGGCAGATCAAGATGCTGATTAGATAGCATGATTATTGCACAGGTGTATCTCAGGCTGGCCACAATGAAAGGCTTTTGCTAAATTATGTACTGTAATTTATTAAATTATTAACAAATTATGGGGGAGTGGTGGCTCCAGCGGTTAAGGCGCTGGGTTACCAATCGGAAGGTCGGGGGTTCAAGCCCCGGTATCGCCAAACTGCCACTCTTGGGCCCTTGAGCAAGGCCCTTAACCCTCTATGCTCCAGGGGACCCTTACGAGAAAATCAAGGACCGTGACGTCGGAGCGACGTGGGGCTGCCTTCCCGTGGGCTCACCACCTGCAGGAGGGACCGTAAGGGACCGGTGCTGAGAGGATTGGGCAGCAGTCGAAGGCGGCTTGCTTGACAGCCCGATCCCTGGACACGGAGAAGTGTCTGGGGAATCTGCTTAGACTGCTGCCCCCGCGATCCGAATTACGGATAAGCGGGAGAAGATGAAAATGATGAAATTAACAAATTACACTATACTAACCCAGACTGGTCTCCACTTTTAAGACTCCTGGGTAGGTTAGGCCATGACTTGACTTACGATATTTTCAAGTCACAATGGGGTCATTATAATGCATCTCCATCATAAGTCAGGGTCTACCTGTATTCAGAAAAGAAATTATTACATCAAGCTCGTTTGGAAGAGCATGTCCTCTCTAGATCGTGACTACTGATAATGTACCCAGAGTGTCAAAATGTCCTCACTGGACAATCTGAAATGGAGAACACATGATCACACAGTCTGTTATCGAATCCAGCCAAAAGTTTATTAGAACCATCTCGTAGAGTATACCAATAATAAATATGATCCAGAATACGACACAGGTTTCTGTAACAAACTATATTTAAACGATCATGAGCACATATTTTATTGCGGTAATGCAGAGAAGTCATAATAATGAGTCACATAATAATCATAACAGTCTCACAACACAAATCTGTACCAGAGAGCCGAGGGAATGATATAAAAAAAAGAATTATAATAATCTTTTATTATTCATATATAAATCACGCAGTTGTGCTGGCAGGGCTGTAGAGTCAGTCATCTGGAGTGTAATACAACAGAATATGTCAATATATAACAGCTGAGTGTTGATGCAGATGGCAGCCACATGACAACACCAAGACACGGCAACACTGTCTTAAACCCGAGCTGAGTAAAATTCTTTCTTCCAGTCTTTTTCAGCCTTTCTAACCCCCCTGTTTCTCATCTGCTAAAAAAGAGAGAGAAGAGCTCATATTTCCCTCGCTAGATAGAGCAGTGGTGAACTCCTCCTTCCAAATGACCTGCTCGAAAGAGAGAAAAGCGACAGAATGATGACTGACTAAGGAGCCACATGCGTGTCCTTGGTGAATTCCAAGGTGAAGTACTGGCAGTAAGAGAGGTGTCAGACAGAGCGATAGAAAGTGGAAGGCATATATGACAGTGTTGAGGAAGCTCGCCAATTCTGAAGTGTTGTGCGCCACGTCAAGCTGAGACACATATGTGTCTCCTTAACATCAGCCATGAGGATAATGCATGATATTCCCAAGTGGTCATCTGTGACATTTGGCCACATTGTATAGTGGAAGACAATTCACAACTTCATTTCCTAGCACCAAGGCCAAGTGATAGCTTTATTGTGCTTTTAGAGAAGAAGCTACAAAGCATTATTTTAAAAAGACAAGCTAATTGTGCATTAATGCAGACTACACCAAATAAGTGAGTATTTATATGCCTGAGAGGAACGCTGGGTCTACGGTGTTTATCCAATCTGATTTTGACAATGGCTCTGCTGATAAAACATAATGTTTGTGCCCTTGGCAAAAAAGAAATGCTCGAATTTTTGGGCTTAGAGCTGCAGATGGTTTTGCATAACAAGCTTCTTTTAACAAGTTTTTCAAATACCTGTTTGTGCTAGCTTTACATACAAGGCATTCGAGTTATAATGTTTCAAAAATATAAAGTTTTTAATGTCCTTACAACAGAATTATTGGTCAGAACATCATCAAATGCACTTTTGAGACTCTTCTCTGGCACAATTTGCTCATTTCATGTTAAACTGTTTGTATGTGCTTTCTGAACATCCTATTCCACATTTAGACCCTATTTTATTTATAAAAGCCTCCACTCTTCTGGGCAGGTGTTCCACTAGATTGTGGAGTGTGCTTGTGGAAATTTCTGATCATTCAGCCACAAGGGCGTTTGTAAAATCAGGTACTGATGTAGCGTGAGGAGACCTCGTTGTCCTGCACAGTCCTGAGACCTCAACTCCATTGAACACCTTTGGGATGAACTGGAATGTTGACTGCTAATTTATGTCATTTGGCAGACACCCTTAATCAACTTACATCTGAGCAGTTAAGCGTTAAGGGCCTGCTCAAGGTCACAGCAGCAGCTTGGTGGTCCCTAAATGAACAGAAATCCTAACAACCCTGCTCTAAAATCTAAAGTCTTTCTATAGTAGTGAAGGATATTTGGGAAGCAAAGCAGGGACTTAATCTTGAATGGGTTCAACATGTAGAGGTGTCTACAAACTACTGGCTTTGTAGTGTATGAGGTGGTATAGCTCTCTTTAAAGCTCTGTTTACAAGAAAGTACTTTATTTATCTCTATTTTCACACTATCACCTTCAAAATAGTTCCCTTACACAGCGATACAGCGCTCCCAGCGTTCCTGCTACTTCTGGAATATGTCCCAGAAGTTCTTTGTTCAAAGCTTTTCAAGCACCTTCATCCTGAAGCTCCGCAATGGTGTCAAAATGGTGACCTTTCAGCCGCATCTTCGGAAAGAGAGCAAAATCCGCAGGAGCCAAACCTGGCGAGTAGGGTGTGTGTGCAGAAGTAAAATCACGTTGCTTGTTCTCTGACGATCATCATGCATGAACGGTTTCAACATTTTTAGGCGTTGAGCTCGTTGAAGGTCTTCCTGATCTCTCATCGTCTTCCAGTGATGTTCTTTCGCTCTTAAAACCTGCGTGCCAGTCAGAACACCTCAAACAACTCATTGCAGCATCGCTGTATGTCAAACGCATGTCATGTCGGACGTCTCTGCGGCAGATCTTCCCAGTTTCACGCACAATTTCACGTTTGCTTTGTCCTACCTCGCTGTTCATGATGAAATCGCAGACTTAGTAACGTAAGTGGTCAGAATAGCACCAGTTAGAACTGTTAGTCTCGAACTTTTTGATACCACCTCGGGTGTATTGGGATTCGAGCAGACTTGTGTAACCCTTTCAGTGACACGTCTATCCCTCACAGCTTCACTGCAGATCCTAAAATACGGTCCATTTCAACTCGAAGATTCCTCTGACGTTTTGAAAGATGACGAGAACAGGTACACAGAGCAGGGCTAGTAAGTTAGCATTAATAACGCATTGTTTAATGATTCGAATGACACTCTGCATTCAATAATTTGTTTAGATAATTAGAAACATTAGGCCCTGTGACGTAGCGAATCCGTTACTATGACTGATACACGCTCCATCCAGGCAGACCCTCGTATGATTTAGGAGGCTTTTCCATCGGTTTGCATTTTCCCTTCAATCAGCCCGATGCAGTTGGCACAAACCAAACAAACTGTCCAAGTATTTACATAAAAGGCTTCATTAGAAGAGAATAACATTTGGAGGACTTTTGTAGTGTCTGTCAAGAGGCGTGTGAGGATTTATGAGGCCGGGTAATGAAAAAGATAGCACGAGTGTCATCCAGCTCGCGATGAGCCAATAACGCAGTATGAGTTAAGCAGCCCTGCGAAAAGCTGCTTCTAATAGCCATGATCGTGCTGAAGGGCCATTACGGGGTTATCGACACTGCATTAATTCCCCACATGGCCCATGAGATTTACGCTCCTCCACAAGAGGAGCGTCTGCTTCTTCTCGCTAGTCGAAACATTCGGGTGAAGCGGAATTAGCCAGCTCTTCATGCTTTGGATCAGTCTGAAATGGACTTGACGTTTTGTGGCTGTTTTTCTAAGATGTTGATAGCAGCCTTTCTTATTCTCATCTGCTCATTTCCAAAGGGACGGATAAGAATCGTCCGTACTACTGGGAAAATGGCAGCAGGAAGCAAAGGGATGGTCACAGAAAAATCCCATATGCTTAACTAATGGGCTGGAAATAACAGCCTGCACTCAACAAGTGCAATAATAATGAGATCCAAAAGAGAACATGGACCAAACAAGAGAAGGAGAGAAAGAAAGATCAAGGCAGAGACAATGAAATGAAAGGCAACAATAGACGCAATGATATGGAAAAAGAAAGGCAGATAAAGACATAGGGAGAGGGGAAGAGACAGAGAGACAGGAAGAGACAGAGGATGGTGATAAACAAAGAGGAAGTGAATGAAAAGTAGTAAGACGTAAGCAAACAAAGAACAAGACTGATAAGTATAAAAAAGACAGAAAAAGTGAGAGAGAGAGCGAGAGAGAGCGAGAGAGAGAGAGAGAGAGAGAGAGAGAGAGATTGAGAAAGAGGTGGATATATAAATTAACAAAGCTAGAGACAAGAAGATTAAAACGCAAGAAGGCAGCGAGATAGTGAGGCAAAGAAATAAAAGAGAAAGTTAAAGATAAAGCTAGTACAGAGACGGCGAGACACGTCAAACAGCAGAGTGGAGGACAAAGCAAGAAAGCGGGGCCAAGAGAGACAAGAACCAGAGGGACCGATACAATAGCAAGAAAAAAAACTAAACAGGTAGAGCCAGAGAAAAAAGCAAGAAAATGGAGTGAGGCAGATAATGCAAATAAGAGAAGGAGGGAGGGTAGAGAGAGAGAGAGAGAGAGAGAGAGAGAGACAGACAGACAGACAGACAGACAGACAGACAGACAGACAGACAGACAGACAGACAGAGCAGTAAACACAGACAGACAGACAGACAGACAGACAGACAGACAGACAGACAGACAGACAGGCAAATACATAGAGACAGACAGTCAGACAGAGAGCACAATGGACAGATGGAGAGACAGAGCAATTAACAGAGACAGACAGACAGACAGACAGACAGAGCAATACATAGACAGACAGAGAGGCATACAGAGAGCGCAATGGATAAACAGACAGAGAGACAGAGAGAGCAATAAACAGAGAGACAGGCAGAGAGAGCAATACGTACACAGACAGACATTATGACAAAAAAGCAAAGAAAGAGAGCCAAAGTGAAAGCCTGTGCATGAGATAGAAAGATATTACAAAAAAAAAAAAAAACAGTGATAGACAGAAGCAGAAACACGGAGAGAAAGGGACAAAGTAGGAGAAACAGACAAAGCAAGAAACAAACAGAGAGATAGACAGATAAATCAAGACAGAGGAACAGACACAGCATGAAGCAGAAAGAGAGGCACAGCAAGCAGCAAAAGTACGGAAGAAGAGACAGACAAGCAAAGAAAAACAGTACCAGAGAAAAACTTAAGGGACAGAAAAGAATCAAAACAAAGAAAATTGGAATCTCCATAACAATATAGTGTTTTATTTTTTTATTATTTTATTTTTTGTCATTTGGCACGTGAAGTAGAACCTTTTACCTGTGTAGTCATCTGTCCATCAGTCCAAAGTTACACTGAGGGACAGTCACATGTTATGAACATGTGAGTGGAAGCTGCTAGCTCAGTGCTAACCTGCTAGCGCTAATCCAAATAAGCCAACATGAAGCAGTTCTCTTTTTTTTTATTTATCTTTTAACAACATGTTAATACACAAACCTCCTGGGAAAATGAAAAGAATATGGGCCAAGGCCAAAATAGTAGTAGCATGTGAAGAAATGTTCAAAACAAGAAATCATTGGTCAAATAATTAGCAAGAATGAAACAGTTGCACTTCTGAGACCTCATGTGCCGCCATGTGCTTGTTTTGGGGGGAAACGCTAGAAAGTAGAAAATTCACTTATAGTTGTCTTGTACGGGATTAAAATCATGATGAGTAGTCATTATTCTGCTACACCTGATATGACGCAGCCCATCAAACTCCATAAATAGAACCAGGATTGATGGAGCATTGAGAGATCTAGTATATCTAGTATATCTAGTATCATAGTATGTTCGGCTCTTGCTAATTTCCTGAACAATACAAAATAAAAATAGAAATATGGCCATTTTATTTAGCAAAAATTTAATCTCCTATGTTCAGTTTATAAACAAAAGTATTTGGACAACTGACTTTTCCAGCCATATGTGGTTCTTCCACAAATTGTTACCACAAAGTTGGAGACACACAATTGTAAAAGTTCTTGGATGCAGTAGCGTTAAATGTTCCGTGCAATTGAACTAGGAGACCCAAACCTGTTCCAGCATGACAATGCTTCTGCATACAATTCCAGCTCTACAGTATGAAGATATGATGTACATGGGTTGGAATCGAAGATCCTGAGTGGTCCAATATAGAGCTCTGACCTGAACCCTACTGAAAACCTTTGGGATGAAATGGAACACTGGCTGCATTCCAGACTTCCTCACCTTCCCTCCATCAATACCTGACTTTACTAATACCATTGTAGCTGAATGAGCAAAATCTCTACACTCCAAAATCTAGTGGAACATCAGAAGAATGACAGCAAATGGGGAACAAATGTGGAACAGGATGTTCAAAAAGATTACACGAATATACTCTATACTTACTTTATCTACAGCACCTTTCATACAAACCTTGTCTAATTCTGCCAGAATGGAAAGTGTTGCAAGCATTTACAGAACATCTGGAAAGTAGTCACTATTCCAAAATGGATTAAATCCATTTTTCTTTTTTAATTCTACAAGCAATACGCCATAATGACAACATGAAAGAAGTTTGTTTGAAATCTTTACAAAAGTATTAAAAAAATGAACAAAATCAAACTTTCGATTTGGGATTTGGTTGCTTGGATATAAACCTCTGACCTTCCAATCAGGAATCAAACATCTTAAGCACTAAGCTACCACTAAAATGCTATACATCTTCCCCAAATCCTTCATCCTAATGAAGCACCCTCAGTTTGAACTTTGAAAAAGAGACACGCTGAGAAACCTCGTCTTGCCCTCTTTAGAGTTCGTGTAGAAACCAAGCAGACTCTTCTGGTCCAGCATGACATGAGTTTTAAAGAAATGTCGCTGACATCAAATCCAGCAAAACTAGAAGAGTGGATTCCCTGTTCTTATGTCTTTCAACTCAGAACTGTAGGCTTAAAAAACATGCTTGTTGTCTCCGGACGTTGTTATCACAGACATAAGACGGACAGGCTCGGCTTTCTTCAAAATGTCAAACCCCGAATCGGGAAAAATGCAGGTCGTCTTTTTTTGTCTTGTGGAGAAAGAAAAATAAAAAGAACTCTTTCACAAGGAGCTGCAATTTGAAAAGGGGAGATGAAAGCAATTTATGGGCATTAAAAAAAAAAATATACAGCCATGCGCATTTTGAATCCGCATTATCAAAAAGAAAACGATGGGAAGCTGACAACAGGAGAGCAAGACTTCATTTGTTTTTAAATCAGCGCATTACTTTCGTCTTGACGCGCTAAGGGCCTTTAAAAGAGAGAGAGAGAAAGAGAAAGAGAGAGAGAGAGAGAGAGAGAGAGAGAGAAAGAGAGAAAGAGAGCGAGAGAGAGCGAGAGAGAGCGAGAGAAAGAGAGAGAGAGCGAGAGAGAGAGAGAGCGAGAGAGAGAGAGAGCGAGAGAAAGAGAGAGAGAGAGAGAGCATGCTCTTAAATCTAACAGCTTCGCCATAAACTTTTACGACACTCTACATTAGATTTATACGTAAGATTCTATACTATAACCTTGTTTTTATTTATTTATTTATTTATTTATTTATTTATTTTTATATATATATATAGATTTTTCTCTGATTTCAGCATACATTTATTAAGGGCCCACTGGACACAAATACATTATTTCAAAGCTTGTGTTATGATTTACAATAGATGTTAATTATATTTAAAACCTCCTAATATTGGAAGACTAACAAGAAAGAAAGAAAACAAAAAAACAAAAAAAACATGAAATCACTGAACATTTACGTTCTTTTTTTTCGAAAATCATAAAATGTTATATATGAATGTATAGATGCAACTATATATATTCATATTTTTATGATCAGATTCGAAGTTGTTTTATTAAGAATCATTTATACATTTTGTTTTCTATAGAATTTGCACAAAAACACAATTTGCCTTCATTTGAAATACACAGAAAAACCATAATGCACAGGGTTCCTCACATTTGCACAGAAAACCTGGACCATGGACTGTATTTTTTGTCATTTTATGAGGTTAATATTGATTTTTCTGCTCGAGATGATGTATGCGGGTGGTGCAGCTGTGGCTGCAGTGAAACGAGACGAGTTGAAAATGTGTTTATTGGGTTTCTTGCTTCAGTAATGGCATCCATTGTCACTGTATGTGATTCCTGTCTGTGATGCAGCGCTCTGTTTTACTGTATTCCTCTATAATATTGATGGTTTCTGTAGCCGTGGCATCATAACAATGGTATTAAGAGGTGGAGTGATTCAGGTAGGACACCAAAACCTGAACCTAAATTCCAAATTCAAATGGAAAAAAAAACAGTTGAGAGTAATTGTTCATTGAAAGAAAATCTTTTTTTAGCCAACTCTTATAAAAGATTAAGACCAGTTTAGGTGAATTATTGTGTGTTTTTTGCCTGGGTTCGATTCCCGGTCAGGAAACCAAACCCCAGCCATTAGGGTTGCACAAGCCAGCCACTCTTTGTGCTGGTCCCAAGCCTGGATAAAACATGCCAAATCGAACATGCGGATCACGAATACGGTTGATCCGCTGTGGCGACCCCTAATGGGAGAAGCCGAAAGAAAGTTTTTTGTGTGTTTTTTTGTGTGAATTCTAACCCTTTAAAACAGAAAGAAACATTACATAATGGTTCTCTCAAATTATATATAACAGATTAGACTGTAAAACCAATTTAGAGTTTACTTTCATCTCTAAATTGTCTTAATCTAAAGACAGACAATTGAGAGGAGGCGTGGTAGGGGAGTGGTTGCTCAGTAGTTAAGGCACTGGGTTACTGATAGGAAGGTCGAGGGTTCAAGCCCCTGGAATCGCCAAGCTGCCACTCTTGGGCCCTTAAGCAAGGCCCTTAACCCTCTGTGCTCCAGGGGGGCCGTATTATGCTTTCTGAGCAAGCTGGGATTTACGAAGAACGATTTTCTCTGTGCTGTAATGTATATGTGACAAATGAAGGCTAGAGTTCGTCCAAATAAGCATTTAATTGAATTTTAATATATATATATTTTAAAGGAATTTAAAAAATAGTTAAAAAATCATACATTGTGATTTCTGGATTTTTTTTTTTTTTAGATTATGTCTCTCACAGTGGACATGCACCTACGATGACAATTTCAGACCCCTCCATGATTTCTAAGTGGGAGAACTTGCAAACAAGCAGGGTGTTCAAATACTTATTTTCCTCACTGTATATATATATATATATACGATTTTTTTTTGTTTGTTTAGATTTTTTAATTGGCAAGATATTTTTTTGCGCTAAAGAAAGTTGTTTGGTTTTGAATCTGACTCTGTACACTTTACGCTGTTAGGCTTCATTTCAAACTTATTTTAATGAAACAAAACAACGACAACAACAACAAAGAAAAAAAAACATCGGGAAATAGACTTACTCAAATCTGTTAATGAGAAAAACATTGAAAAAAGTTCTAAAACTTATGAGAGTTGTTCACAGAAACTCAGCCGTCTGCGGAGAACGTTACATAAATAACCGCATCATTACAGAAAAATCGCTCTCCACCAGTGAAATACACACATTATGTGTTGATATATTTTAGAATCCAAAAGCTCGGTTGGGTTTGTTTGGAACCAGCCTGAGTATATATATATAAATATGTGTACACTTGACTATCACAGCCATATGTGAGTCTCCCTATACTGTTGCCACAAATATGGAAGCACAGAATTGCCTAGAATACCTCTCAAATTTCCCCTTACTATAACTAACCTGTTTCAGGCTCTGTGCACAAACTGGTCTCTGGATCCCAAGGTTGTGAGTTCAAATGAATGAGATAAGAACATGTGCCAAATAACATAAATGTAAATGCAGATTGAGCTCAATAAAGAAAAAGTTTGAGTCAAACTTGTCTTAACTCCCAATCCAACTGAACACCATCAGGATGAACTGGAATGCTGGCTGAACCACATAAGCTCTTGTGGCTGAAAGATGCATGTCTAACGGAAAGCCTTGACAGAAGGGTGTTGGATATGTATGTCAGTGATCAGGTGTCCACAAACTTTGTCAAATACTGTATAGAATGTTGAACATTCACACTGATCCGGCATAACATTATGACCACTGACAGGTGACGTGATTAACACTGGTTATGACTTCATCATGGCACCTGTTAATGGGTGGGATATTTAAGGCAGCAAATGAAAATTTTGTCCTCAAAATTGATGTGTTAGAAGCAGGAAAAATGGGTGAGCGTAAGGATTTGAGTGAGTTTGACAAATGCCAAATTGTGATGTCTAGACGACTGGGTCAGAA
Source organism: Silurus aristotelis (assembly GCF_946808225.1). NCBI lineage: Eukaryota > Metazoa > Chordata > Actinopteri > Siluriformes > Siluridae > Silurus > Silurus aristotelis. The sequence continues at coordinate 14,628,431 of NC_139601.1, read as the reverse complement.
CATCTCCAAAACTGCAGCTCATGTGGGATGTTTTTGGTCTGCATTGCTCAGTATCTATCAAAAGTGCTCCAAGGAAAAACAGCGGTGAACCGACGACAGGGTCATGGTTTGCCAAAGATCACTGATGAACATGGAGAGAGAAGACTGGCCCGTGTGGTCCGATCCAACAGACGAGCTCCTGTAGCTCAAACTGCTGAAGAACTTCATGCTGGTTCTGATACAAAGGTTACCTGCGTAACTTCGGACCAGTCAGGGTGCCTGTAATGTCATGGCTGGTTGGTGAATAGGCACAGAGCACATCTGGAAAGTGTAAGATCTGCTTATTCAAAAACATTATCACAGCCATTTGCAGCCACGTATTCATCATAAATTTCCATGGAAAGGAAGTCAGCACAGATGGTCTACAGATCCTTCAGTCGAAGCTGCGGCAGATGTGAAAACGTGTCTCGTCCGATATCGCATGCACGTCCTCAGCAAAATCAGATCAGGCTCAGACCACGACCCTGAGGAACCCCTGATGAAATCCTGTCTCATCACTGATGTCGATGTTGACGGCAGGGCACTCAACATCTGCACGCAGCACACGTTCAAAGCCGACATTCCTTCAGCCTTGATCTTTAAAGAAACAAAATGCTTGCCATCAATGCAGTTTCGGAAATAACTACCCATCAGGGAGGTACAACACATAAAAAAGTATTAAAAACAGAATGATAAACTTGAATGATGTAGGTGAGGTGGAGGGACTGTCAAACGTAGGAATTGCAGTCGAGTCAGCATAGTGTGTGAATTCTGTCCTTGGATAGAAAACATTGTTTTTGTTTAGTGTTCAAATTTAAATACAATAAAATGCCTAGTTTAGGCCACACCTACTTCAGGGTTACATCCAGATACAGATATAGACCACAGTGCATTAAATTACACCACCGATGGCATTATATTGCAAGGATCTAACCCTAGACTGTAAAGTTCTACTCAAAGCTCAGATTTAGTTTTTCTTCTCAAAAGACAGTACAATAGAATCTTGCCCAAACTGATACCACAACGCTGTAGGCACACAATTGTACAAGATGTCTTTGGATGCGGTATAATAAACTTAAGACTCGGAAACCCAAACCTGTTCCAGCATGGCAGTGCCCCGGTGCACAAAGTGAGCTCCATTAAGATCTGGTTCAGATGCTTTGGAGAGGAAAATCTTTAGCGGCCTGCTATAGAGCTCTGATCTCATCCCTACTGAATTGGAACACTGACTGCACATCAGGACGACCACACATTTCAAAAATCTAGTGGAACATCTTCCCAGAAGAGTGGAGGGAATTATAAGAGCAAATTGGGACTAAATGTGGACTGCAATGCTCAAAAATACATACCATACTCATACAGTATATTGCCAAAAGTTTGTGGACACCTTCTCAAATGCAATAGCACCAACAATAAAATCCAGTGGAAGATTTTGTCTTTCATGCCCTAACGTCCAAGCTTGGATTAAATTCCTTCACGTCTTGCTGATGATTAAATGCTGCAATTTTTAGATGAGAGCCAGTTTTAATACAAGACTGACATACAGTGTCCAGAACAATTAAATCATTGCTATTAAATACAAATAAAACAATCTCTGTGCTCAGGCATTTATTTGTCTTGATTATAAGATGTTGTAATCAAGCAGAAAGCTACACGTCTGAGACGTCTCCCTGTTTCCGACTCAAATCAATTATTGAACTGAGAATTAAGCCTTAATTCCAGATTCTCTCACACACCTCTCGCTCTCACGCTCTCTCTCAGGTGTTCCAATCAAACAGAGAGTTAAAATGGAGCAAAATGAAATCATACTCAGGACAAGCTAAAAATGAGTGTTACAGCAGAGAACTCCAGCTTATGCAACACACTTGGGGGAAGGGAAAAAAATATAAAAAGCAGCAGGAAAAAATAAATACACAGCTCGAATTTTCCCCCCCAGATACACTGCTATGCATACAGATTAAAAAGGCGATCGTGTTTTAGAAGGCTCGTCATCAGCGACGGCTCTGAAATCTCATTCGACAGAGGCTTGTTTCAAAATAAAACAATTACAATTAAAAAAGAAGAAACAAGACCATTTTGTGTACACTCAAAAGTTTTGATGGAAAAAACGCTGACAAAGACAAAAATGGCAGATTATTAGGATTGATGTTTGAACATTGTTTAAAAGCAAACAGCTTTATAGTCTTTAGAATTATAGTTAAGGAAAATTACAACCGGACATTTTTTTTTTTTCCGCCGTATGTGATTTTTTTCTTCCTGAAATTGTTGCCACAATGTGGGAGGTACACAATTGTATAGGATGTCTATGGATGCGCTGAAGTAGATCTTGAGTGACCTGCTATAGAGCTCTGATCTCAACCCTATTAAACACCTATGGGATGAATTGGAACAGTGACTGCAACCCAGGTCTTCTCACCTCACCTACATCAGTATCTGACTTTACTAACATCCCTTGTTGCTGAATAAGCATAAATCTCCATAAGCTCACTCCAACAATTTGTGAAACATCTTCCCAGGAGTATATTATAACATGCACATGGGGAATACATACAGAATGGAACGTTCCAAAAAATCTTATAAGCAGGTGTCCACCAACTTTGCATCACTGGTTTCTCATCTTTATGTTATTGTGGATGGTAGACATAGAAAACATACACAATAATGATGTGTTGTGACATCGCAAAAACCTCCCAGTCCGCTTTGCTATTTAGTGTTAGATTTTTTCCTCCTAGTAAATTATGTAGTTTTTTGGTTTGCTGTTTTTTTTTTTTTTTTTTTTTTAAATGTGCAAAAAAAACAAAAGAAAAATATTTACGCAGATGCAAAGTAAATCATATGTATGCTAACTTATAAAAGTAAGCAATAAAAATCTAAAATGGCACTGCAATCTAAACAACTAAAATCACATCGTTACAAAATTCGATAAATTCAACAGCTATAGTGTGTTAGTGTTAAAAAAGGAAACGTGTTTTCCCGGATTGTGAGCACCACTACAGAGTATTTTTGTAATTTCATGACATACTTACCTCTGCAGACATGTTTCTCGTGATGCACCCGTTATACACGAATCCGGACTCTAAACGCAGTTTTACCCACAGGCAGTGAATTGAGTAAAATAATAATATTAATAATAAAAATTGCTGCATTACTGCAAAGGCTGGTATTTAACATCAAATAAAGTGTAAATTATATTTAATAAATGATGCCATTGTTTAGAGAATGATTCTTTATTAAAATATTCAGTCTTTATTTTTAGTTATTGAGTCAAGGCATACACTCGATAATCATTATTGAAAAGTAAAAAAAAAAAAAAAAAAAAAAAAAAAGAAGTAACAAACCATAAAACAGGATCAAATCATTTGAAAAAATTTAAGCTAGACTGCGTCTTCCAAATCATTTCATCAAAACCATGTCAATGAGTACTAAAAAAAAAAAAAGGGGGAAATGAGTAGTGAATGCCTGCTGGGAAACGCAGGTATTTATCACCATTTGTTTCCTTGAAAGGGCAGCAGCTACATCATTCCATATATCCTTACTATAATTGGTGACGAACATAAAGAACCGAATAACGCCAGAGTTTCGAGCACACACACACAAAAAATAAATCTCAAAATCAGAATGGCACAATATCATCTCCATGTCTAGATCTGGCATGAATCTCTATAGGGACAGAAACACACATTCTCAAACACTTATCCAGAACATATCCACAGCATGATTAAACCATTTCTGTTAGGTAGGGATACAAAAAGATCTTCAGTGTTGCTTCGAAACCCAAAAAAATTATAATAATAAAGAAATCTAGCAACCCTCAAATATACAGTGGATTAAACAAAACAACAACAACAACAAAAAAAAAGACTATCCCTCTCAAGGTTTTTGGCTACCTCATTATGCTCAATTTTTACTAGACATGTGAATAAGGGTAAAAACAGTACAATTAATGTTAAAAGGCAAACCGTATTGAATCAAACAAGCCCATAATTGTCTGCACATTTGCCCCCCCTAGTCTTTTTTTTTCTCCTTATTTGTAGAATGTCACTATGAAACACTTGCGCCCGCAGTCACTTTACTTATTGTCTGTATGTATTATTCAAATAGTTCAGATAAAAAGAGTGCTGTTAGGCAAGTAGTTTGATTTTGAAATAAGTCAAAAAGAAATACAAAATGATGAAACAAACAAAAAAAGCCCATCCAGACACAAAAGCGCTAGGATTGGAGGGTGCATCTTCCAACGGATCAGCAGTAGCCAGACAGCCAGAGGCTGAGGTTGTTGTCGCTGTCTTTGAGGATTATATAATTACACCCCCCACCACTCCGAGAAAAAGTCCAGTAATACCAAAAAAAAAAAAAAAAAAAAAAAAGTAAGAAAAAGAAACAAATTAAAATTCATCCCGACCCTCCCAATCCATTGTCCCAAATTGTAATGCCCCTCCGATTTCTGAAAAAATGCAAAGAGACAACACTGGTGTTGGAACTGCACAAGTTCCCTGTCCTCCACAATGGAGGGCTCTATAAACATTAGGGTGGCACATATGGGGGTGGTGATCTGTATGGGGTCATGTTCTTGGGGCGGGAGCCTTTACCCTCTAAGGGAGCAGAGAAGGGGGGTGGAGGCTGGTAAGGAGGGGCATTGGGGTCCTCGTCTTGTAGGCCTGAATATTCTCCCAAAATGTCTTGGTTCAGAGGTGTGGTCTCTGGACTTGCCATGTTTGGATACTCAGGTGGTGGGAGAGGAGGTTTTTCCTCTTGTAGAATAAGAGGCATGCTAGATGATGGAGGCGGCTTAGAGTCGTCGAGTTCGTCAGCAAAAATGATGGGGACTCCTTTTTTAATAAAAGTCGCTTGGTCTTCAATGGTAAGCTTTCCCTTGCGCTTCTTGCGATAGCAAATCATAGCAATGATGCCTGCGATCAACAGGATGGCAGCAACCACCACGGCTGGTATGACTGTGTGAAGATATACATCGTCGTTGCTCTGTCGACCGGTTCCCATGACTGGCGTGACGGCGGGTGGACTAGGGTCTGGGATCTCGCCTGGTGGAACAAACATGTAGTTGCGGCAGCTACCCGTTCCTTTGATCGTGATGTTTATGGGTTTAAAGTCCGGTTCCATGGCGTTGTTGAATATTTGTGAAGGTTTGCCTTCAGCATCGGAGATCCTTCTACTCATGGCCTGAATTTGCTCCTTGGGACACGGGTGCTGTTGGAGGCTGCTGTTGGTCCATTCGATTACAATGGATCCCTTAGTGATATTTTTCAGTGTAATTGAACTAGAATTGCGGTCACCGAATGAATAAGCCAGTTTCTTCATAAGAAGGATTTTCTTGTGGATATCATTCGTAACTGAACGAGGCTCCCCTTGGAACCGAGCAGCAAACAGGACTGGAGGCTTGACGTTGTTACCAAAGCGACTGACACGGACCTCGAAGGCATCGGTTGTGTAAAGACCACCTTTGTCAGTCGCCTGCATAAAGTATTCATGCTTTCCCTCGTGATGCCAGTCTGGTAATCCATACAGCAACTGGCTTGTGCTGTTGAACTGAATCCAAGAGTCTTCTCCAACAACTTCGTTGGTCTTTCTCAAAGTAAGTCTTAACTTGTCGGTTGTGCCGTCTTCTCGATCGAAGAATGTGTCGGATGGGATTTTCACCTCAAAGTATGTCCCGATGAACGACTTAACTTGATCAATCGGGTTACGCAGCTCTGGTTTCGTATTGCCATCATGTAAGACAACTGAAGGAGTGGTACGTCTGGGAGGCTTGATCGTGGTGGTCTTGGGTTCCTTTGGTACTGGGGTCGTCTTGGGTTTCTTAGGCCTTTTTGTTGGTTTCTTGGTGGTTGGTGTTGGTGGTGTAACAGTAGGCCCAACATACCCAGTCCAGGTCATGGTGGGTTGTATTGTAATAGTGCTGGTAGTGTCAGCCATTTTTGTAGGCTGAGGTGGTCCAATTGCAGGAGTTGTATAAGTTGGACCCCTGGTGTGAATAGTGGGTTTCGGGGGCAGTGGTACTGGGTCTCGTACAGGTGGTGAAGAACTGTCTGACGATGGTCCGATCGACGGAGATGTAGGTGTGGGCACAATGCGGGTTGACGGCTCAGGATATGTTGTTGGCGGAGGCAAGGAGGACACAGGGGTAGACATAGTAACCTGCCGCCGTACCCGTTTAGGTACGTGTGGCTTTTTGTTAGCAATGTACCATCCCACGACTGGATATCCCAATTGCGCTGACATTGTCCCTTCCTTAGCCGGAACTTGAACACTACTGATATTTGGAATGTTGCTCTGATCCAGGGCACAGCCAAGTTTCCAGGATAATAAAGCACCGTTTTCAACCACCTTTTTAGCATTTCCTGGCCCGGCCATGAACGCAGACATATCAAACAAGCGATTGTTGACAACAGGCAATACCTTCATATGCCGAAGCCCCACTCCCGAGAATTTTTTCATGCTGGCCAAAAGCTCCACTCTCTGTTTGGAGCTCATTTTAGTGAGGTCTGCATCCAAAATGATTGTAAGCACAGTAACGGGCTCTTCGTTGCCACAGACAAAATGTTGAGGATCATTTTCGGTTAACTGGATCGCTAACTGAACAGGATCTGTGTCAGCATGTTCATCTGGATGAACCTCGATGGAAAATACTTCAGGACTCTGCGACACATGGCTTGCATTAGAAACAGAGACAGATATGTAGTGGACTCCCTTGTCTGCCTCCAGAGGAAGTCCTTGAAGGATGCTGCTCATTGGGTCCCAGTGCAACCATGACGGCAGCGTATCTTTAGAAGTCTCTGCAATCTGGATGGGGGGAAAAAATAAATAAAAAAAGATTACCAAATCTAGCCATTATTTATTGTGTTGCTGCTCCAGCTATCATACCTAAACACACAAACAAATAATGGAAATAATCAAAAAATGTGATAGTAGGGTAGAAATGTATCAGTGTAACAAAAAAAGTGGAACAAAACCACAAACAAAACAAAAGAAAGAATTCATCAGAAATATGGAAACATATATTGAACATATATTGAGTGGCACTTCCCATCAGTCAAGCAATGTGGGTTCTTTTGCGTTTTATGTCGAGCTTTAGGGTTTCTCCTAAAAGGAGAAAATCCTGGCAATTTCACATATCGAGGGAGTAAATGGATGAAGGATGGAAGGAATTTGTTAAAAGTATGTTAAAATAAGTAGAACATATCTTTTGAAAATTAAATAGTAAATGTAAAACATCTGTATTACACAAATGGGCTTTAACGAATTTTAACTACCTTTTATTTTCTATTTATGTAATTTCATTTAATTAATATAATTTCATTGATTATTCAATTTAATCAAAAGTATAAAAAAAAGTGTATTACATTAATTTGATTTATTCTATTATATATATATATATATATATATTTATAATTATTTATATAATTATAATTTTTTTTTTTTTTTTTTTTAATCAAACCAAGCAGGCGTTTTATTTTTTTTTAATGGTTTTAAAAATGTAAACAGTTGATGTTCACAAATGTAAAAAATAAGCTGCATTTAAAAAAAAAAAAAAAAAAAAAGGCAAGCAATTTTATGTTTCAAATTTCTTCCCCCTAACATACCCCAACTAAACCAAACTGTGACTTTCGTGATATGCATCTGCGGTGCCGTGTGGTGCAGATCGTAGACTAAACTTCACGCAACTAAAGTTGTTTAATGAGTCAGAAACATACGATAATAAACGTGGAAAATGGTGCCGTTTAAACAAACATAAAAAGTTTATCTCTGCTTCCTACAACGTAAACGGACGTATAAATCGAAGTTGATAAATAATGTAACGACGATGCTCCCGAGACACATCATTAGTGCTTTAACCAGTAGAATGTGGCTACTATGGGAGCAATGCCTGGAACAGCTGGGTTTTTTTTTTTTGTCCCTAAGCTTTTATAGCTGCAAATTGTCCTCGGCCACACCTTTTTTTTTTTTACTGCACTTTCTTTTTGTCGCACTTCTCAATGGTGCCGTTGCATCGATGCAGAAGAGCGAACACCTCTCGGTTTATATACATTGATGTCGGTGATTCAGGAAGAAGTCTAATAACAACTGATCTATAACTCGGCTGATGAATTGTGGGCTTAAACAGTCAAACTCGAAAAGGTCAAGGCCCTTTTACAGAACTGTGCCATTATTCATATCCACAGAGGAGAACACGCATAGCTAAATAATCATTACATTTTAATAAGGTTGCAAAATCTCAGGAATTTTCACGCCCGGAAACTTTCCATAGAAATTAACTGGAAAATAAAGAAATTAATTGGAAAACACCATCTCCCAAAAAATAGTACACCCCTCACATTTCTGCAACCATTTTAATAATTCTTCTCAGTGGAGGAGGATCCCAGCAACAACCTGTGCAGCTCATTTGAATTCCATGCCCAGGAGGACTGAGGCAGTGCTACATAAAAATGGTGTTTACACAAAATAACACTTTGGACACAGTTTTGCCAGCTTTTTTTTTTTTTGACAATAATGGCTGTATGTCGAGTTGTTTTCGGAGAACAGAATCTATGCTAAAATATGCAAAAATTTGAGGGGTGTATTCACTTTTGCGAAATTGCACCTTTAATAATCACATGCACACTTTCTGCGGGGCTACTGAGGCCACACCCCCTTCATTACACAAATATTAAAAACTACACAAATATTACACGCATTTGCGTTTAAAACGTGTGCTGTGTGGAAGAGATCGTGCCACAAAACTATGCTAACAATTAAATCAAAGTCAAATCAAAGTTCAAACTGGATTCCCCAAATTCATTCATTCCAACAAATTCCCGGTAAGCTTCCCACTTGGAATATTTCCCCGAAATTCCCTGTAGAAAGCTTCCGGAAGTTTACCGATATTTTTCCGCCCCTTTGCATCCCTGCATTTTACACCGCTGTGACGTTGAATTTTTAAGTGAACAGGTCACAGGTTAATACTAAAAGGACTCGGCTACATCAAATCAGCCTAAAAATAAGCACTGAAACAAATGTGATGAATACAAATATAATAAGGTAATATAAAACCTGGAGACTTTTTATAGTTTTGCAAGTCTCTAGTGTCAACAGTTACAAGTGTAGCTTTCAGGATGGAGAGCGATTAACACTCATCTCTTCCTTGTTTTTTTTTCCCCTCTCTCGTTGGAATTCATGGAAAAAGACTATAGTCTTAAAGGGAATAAAAAACACACCAGGACATGTAGTTACTGGAAAATAATCAGTGGTTATAGTAACCGTTGTTGTACATAGGACTATCTTCCCCGGGTCATGCTTCATTCCTAATATAATAAATAAGATAAGATAAGATAAGGTAAGATATACCTTTATTCGTCCCACAGTGGGGAAATTTCTTTGTGGAAAAGAATTAATGTTAAAAAAAAGGTACATGTTTTTGTTTATGGTCTATTAATAAAGAGGATGTTTAATTGTCGGAGATATTTGGTGAGTATTGATGTATGATCTGTTTCTGTAGTATGAAACTTTACAAGCTGCGTATGTTTTCTGCTACTGTGCTGCTTAATTCTAAAATATCGGGCAACAAAACCAGCGCCAAAACCACAAACTTACTAACATTTTGGCTACCGCAGTTTCCAAACTGATGATTCATGCAAGCCGCTCGAGCGAGCGAGCGAGCGAGCGAGCGAGCGAGAGAGAGAGAGAGAGAGAGAGAGAGAGAGAGAGAGAGAGAGAGAGAGAGAGAGAGAGAGAGAGAGAGAGAGAGAGAGAGAGTCCCTGCCAAAAGCAAGTATTGAATTAAAAGAAATAAAAGAGCGGGAAGAAGAAATTAAAAGCTAAAATAAGCAAGTAACATCTGGCTCCCCTTATGCTGCTCTTTTCTCTCTCTCTTTCCTATTTTCGCGTCGGTAGGGGATTTTTAAAGTGCGATCCCGGAATATGGGCCCAAGTATTTTATACATAAAAATAAAGAAAGAAATAAAAGACCCTGTTTGTTACATACTTTAACAAACCCAACCAGAAGACGAGCCTGTGATCTCCTGAGACGCCTCGTTATCTTAATCAAGTGAAGACGGAGCAAGAGAATACTCCGGTTGCCCTGACGTCAAGGAATTAAGAAGAAAGAAATGAAAACTCAGCCGTCAGAGATGAAGAAAGGGGTCTATTGTTAGCGTGCACGTGTGGGGGGAGCAAGCCCACGGGGGGAAAAAAATAAATACAGGGCTTCATTGTTATGGTGTGAAGACAGCTGAAATGATAAGCTTCATAGTTTTGAAGGAGTAGGCTATGGCATGTCTTCCAGATATGAGGGTGAAATGGAGAGTGTACAGACACTGGGGGAATTGGCAGAGGATTTTCACTGGAAAATTTCAGGAGGCAGAAGCCTTTAGATTGGCTGGAGCCAGTCTTACGGGGAGCCAGTCTTACGGGGAGCCAGTCTAACATGGGGCGGCCATGGGGCGGCCAGTCTGACATGGGGCGGCCAGTCTAACATGGGGCGGCCATGGGGCGGCCAGTCTGACACGGGGCGGCCAGTCTGACACGGGGCGGCCAGTCTGTGAGGGTTGCAAAAAAGTTTCCGTGGAAACTTAAGTTGGGGAATTTTGGAAATATACCAAGTTGGAAACTTTATGCAAATTGATGCGAACTGACTCGATTTGGGGAAACGTATATAAACTGTATCATACACAAACAAACATTTTGTTTGGTTATTCGCGGACGCATGCAAACTAAGAATTTTTAATTTTTTTATTTAAATGATGTACAGTATTCCTTTTTGATTTGCAAACTTGAATCCATTTTGCACAACCATCTGTACTGTGTTACTGTTTTTCTTCTTCTCATGTTGTCTCGTCTTCGTCCCCCCTCCCCTTTTGCATAAGTGCATTTTGTGTGGTTAGTTTAGAGTTATGTGGTGTTCTGTGGTCCTTTTGTTAATTTATGGTTTCGCTGAAGTACTCTGGTCCGGGGGAAACGTTTTGTTTCACTGTGTACTGCACTGTATATGGTTGCAATGACAATAAAGGCAACTTGACTTTACGTTTGTCTTGTGTTAGTGTCATTTTTCAGCAGATTTGTTTACACACTGCACAAAGAAGTTTTGAACATAAATGCATGGAATTTTTGTGTAATTCACATGAATACTCGCCAAGACGGACATTTTATGACATTATTTTGCAAGACACAAGAAAGAATGCACAGTGCATGTGTGCAGGGTAGAAATTCAACTAAAATTGCATTAAATATGGGTGTTTTAGCAAAGATTAGCCTGCAAGAATTTTTTTTAACTACATTTAAGTTCCCAGTTATTGGCAAACCTGCAATTTTGACAACTCCAATTTTATTTCTATTATTTCCTATGGAAGGTTTCCAGTCTTGGAAATTCCTGAAATTCTGCAACTCTCAATGCTGGTAAAAAAATAATAAAATACCGTAATTTCCGGACTATAAAGCGCACCCATATATAAGCCGCACCCACTGAACTTTACAGTTTTTTATTTTTAACATAAATACGGCGCACCTGTCTATAAGCCGCACTATAGACAGGTGTCTACACTAATGTACTTTACACAGACTTTAACGAAAGACACGTTACACACAGTGTAACATGTTGCGCTTCCTTTAGGAGCATAGCGGTATTTTGGGAATAGCATGCCAGAAGCGAGCTATTCCTTCACCCAGACTCAACGCGTTACAACGGCTTGTATCTAAACAGTAGCCGACCAAGAAAGTCATTGTTCACTGTCTTCCTCCTTCCTTTCACAACTATTTCTCTCGGGAGTTTATGGCTTGAAGTTTGTGAAACCGGGAAAAATCCAGGAAAAATGCATAAATTAGCCACTTCGTTGTTTAAGCCGCGGGGTTCAAAACGTGGGCTTATAGTCTGAAAAATACGGTACAAAAAAAAAAAAAAAAAAGCATTGTTTTTAATAAAACATTTGCATGTTCCTGATGCATAAGCTGCACATCAATTGTAGTGGGTCGAAAATATACTTCGATATAAAGTCTGTCGTGCCGTTCGTTCGCGAAGGCGATAAAAGCGCTGAGAAACGACTTTTCTATCCAGTTAAAATATTAAACTATTAATATTCTCCCTGCTAAATTTAGAATTTCGAATACGATATTAAAATATGGAATTATACTTATGTTCCATTATTAAATTCCTCAGGGAAAGAATGTCAGCCTTTCTTTCAAGTTGTGAAGTGGCCCGGAAAGAGGAAAGGAAAGAGCAAGCGGTCATACCCCGATCAGAGCGGGATGGAAAGCTGAACATTTATCTCGTCGCGTACTGCAAAATTAACATGTCTTACATAAAACATGATGAAGACTGGAAGATTAGATGCTGCTAAATTCTTACATCGTCTCACGCATCTCGGACTGATAAAGGGCAGGGGAAGAGAGGGAGATGTGGAGCCGGGGTTGTATCCGCAGAACTACTGAATGACACATTGATTAATCTGTATGCTCTCAGCAGTGCGCTCTTGTGGATGCAAAGAATAACGGAGAAAAACGTGCTGGCAGCCTCACGTACACACGAGGACTTATTTTCCTCTCCTCTCGCCGTGTCTGTCCGAAAAAAAAATAGTGAATAAAATCGTCTAGAAGGACGGCTGTTCGGTGTTACGGAAATATCCTTCAGAGGTCGCTGGAGCTGTAACGCTACGCTCGCCCTACGACGCGGCACCGCAAAAGCTGGTTGCTATGCAAAGGGAAAATCACAACCCAAAACATGAGGCACAGCCCCGTATTACTGCTGGATGAACTTGGCAGGATTTGTATTTAACCATAAACATGGAATGAAGCTTTTTTTTTTTGTGGGCTGCTGGAATACAAAGCTTTCTGCTACTGCACAGCCAAGGCTAATTAGATTTCAGTGCCAGACTTTGTGTGGAATAAAGAAGGGGCTGGGGAGCGCCGAAGGAACTTTCGGTGTCGCAGGCGAATCGGAAAGAGATGGAGGGAGTGGAGTGGAGACGTAGAAAACGGGGTGGAGAGAAGACGAAAGCATCGGTCAGTCTGTTGATCTGTTTATCGTAAGCCGGGGGGGGGACGATGGCACTTGTCTATTTACTTCACCGGTGTGTTCAGGGGTCTGTTTCACGCGGTGGAGGTATTTATACCGGTCCAGTCCGCTGCAGCTCAACATACTCGAGTCAGGAAATCTATCAAGAGCATTAGAGAGTAGTACATCATTTGTTAAAGCGTGTTTTGAACATTTTGTGCTGTGGGACGAGAGAAAGGGGCGGAAAAACACCATTTGCGATTTCATTCCGTTTGGTTAAGGCCTTGAGCCTTGGATAGGAAGGCCGTCGAACTACAACTGCTGGGTCCTTGAGCGAGGCCCTTGACTGTACAATTCTAAGTCGCGCTGGAGAAGGGCATCTGCTAAATGCCAGATATGTAAAAGTAAAAGAAGTAAAATGGTTACTACATTTTGGTTACTTCCAGATCTACGCTTTAAAGCCGCCGCCTCGATCTAATGCTTTACGACGAGCGAGTAATCAAGCCAAGGCATGCACTAATACAGATTGAGGGGGAAACAAAAACAGCCATAAGTGTTTTCCTCATATAAAACGTACAAGAGGCTATTTAGACTGGCGAGCGTCTTGGTGCCTCTCGGTTTATCTTGATATGTGAAACCGCGAAGGGGGAAAAATATTCGCGTTCACTCGCACACAAAACTTTGTATTGCTCGCTGCTGCATCTTTGAACGATTTGAATGGATTTCCACTAGACAGAATGTCCGAGTCAAACCATTCATGCCCATACGTTCAAACTGTAATGTTCATTGATTTCACGCACAGCTGTGTTATTGTGAAGCTCCACTTCTTATCAGATTGTTCTGTGGTCAGACTAAAAAAAATAAAAAATTTGTCCTGGTACTAAATAATGGTCTGAATATGTGGAACATGGTGCTAACTGCAGCATGCAGATTTGTACACACCGGATGGACGGATATTTAGGATCAAGTTAAGATTAAGATTAAGTATAAACGTGCCCCGAGGGGACTTTTGGATTTTTTGATTTGAACTGCATGTTGTTACCTGGCGTTCATTCACCTTTAAATCATTGTTCTACCTGCGGCCGAATCGCACGTGTGGAGACACCTGATGATGTAACACCTGTGCTCGTCACTCATTAAAGGTGTGTCGCTCCACTGTAGAGCGCATTATACCTGAATATACGTTGATACAGGACTGAAAGTGCGTTTTTTTTTTTTCTTTCTCTGGTTACTGAACCTAGATTTCTTCCAGGCAACTACATGTAAAAAGATTTAAAAAAAAAAAAAAAAAAAAAAAAACACAGCCTGGACACAGTGGCATACAGAAAACAACTGCTGCCCCCCAATTCCCCCCCACGTGAAGCGCCGGGTCGTTGAATTCTTTGGTGCAGCTGTCGGAGAGGATTTTTTTAAAAAGTGCATGAGGGGGCTCGGGGTCTAAAACTTAAAAAAATAAATGCTTATGACAGGCACATATTATCCTATGAATATGGGATTACACGCCGGCCGTGGGAGAAGTCTCCAAACGCTTCTATGAGACGGGAAAACCCAAAGACGAATTGTGAGCTCTGGGGTCACGCTTTTACTACAACTGACATGGACCCTGAATAAATTTACGGTGGGAGGAAAAAAAAAAAAAAAAAACACGCACGTCACCCATTTGGGTGGCATCTAAAAAAAAGACAAAACTTCTGGACGCATTTAATGTGGGAGTGTGATGACTGATGAGGGGAAAACATACTGCACAGCCGTATCTAGCGGGACTGTAGACAGACGTCGAGTTCCACTGATTGCATTTATTCTAAAGGGAAAAAAGAACGGCATGTCCTCTCACCAGCCTGAACAGCATCTAAACTGGTACCTGAGCTATTTAAGGGTGATGGTATTACCAGCACTGATCAGCATGCAGGGTGTGCGCTGGGCCTTAATGTGTGCTGCACTCACGGGGTTTATAAGTTGTGCACTCTTATTAGAGCGACTGCTGCCTTTTATGGGCCGCTACTCGAAAGGGAAGCGTGGAATAAGTTTCGAGAAGCAACGCTAGAGGCAATGTCACTTTTCCCACTGACTAAAGTTCGCTGGCTGAACGACGAATACAGATGCGTCACGCAGGAAAGGCTGAGGGATAACGCCTCGGGCTCACCTTAACCGTGCTTCCCGTATCCTTGGCTTTGGTAGGGATCTGCATCTGGAACATCCTTCCCACTACGGCAGAGGAATCCGGGAAGCCCCTCGGTTGCACCGCGGCAGACGCTACCGCTTGCGCCTCCCGGAGGTCGGAGAGCACTGCCGAGTGCAAGGAGGCCTCCAGCTGTGCCATGTCCCCCAGCACCTCCAAGGTTCCCGGTGGTGATGAACCCTGAGCTTCTGCAGGCAGCATGAGCGTCAGCAGGAGCAGCGCTATAGTCCTGCTCCCCAGCCTCAGCATGCGCCAGCAGCCTGCATCCCGGAACTTGCTCAGTTTATTGCGCATACTTGCTTTTGTTGTCTCCTCGCTCTGGCACAAAGAAGAATGTCCAGTTTAGGGGGCAGCAAGCACACCCCCCCCCCTGCCGAGCCCCGAAGAACTGATCCTTTTCTTCACTTTTTCCTTTTCGTTTCTTTCGCAGAAGCGACCTCGGCTCCGCGGCAAGCCTCTCCTTTTGTTCTCGCTGCTTCCCCCTCTTTCCTTGCCTTTTGTCACAATCTCTTCAGTACTCCTGAAATCCCATTGTTAGGGGTTGCCTCTGAGACCTGGTGAAAGAGAAGAGAATTCATTAGCACGCATTTCAAAAGCGAAGGAGACACGGTGATGTCGAGTTAAAGAATCTGAAGCGCGAACAAAAATAAAATGCACTCCCCCCCAAAAAAAAAAAAAAACCACCCCACATTCGGTCAACAGCATGGCCAAAACTTTAGTCTCTCCACTCCACTTTCCGTTGACCCCCCCCCCCCCCCACACACACACACACACACAGTGTTCACACAGGTGGAGAAGTCTAATCTTATTAACATTCACAGCTTTCTCTATCCTGGTGCGGCAAGCTCGCTCAGCCATTACCAAACATGTCCCTGAAAAGCACTCTGCACCAAGCAGACTGTGAAGAAAAATGCGTTAAGACAGGAGGTCAGTCCACTGACCGACTGGGAGAAGCGTTTCTGTGGAGGAGGCAGGAATAAACGCATGGCTTTTTCCCCTATTGTTTCATGGGGAGGGAGCGACAGAACACTAAACTCTTGGGGTTTATTATTCATACCGGTCCTTTCAACTAAAGCTCACAGCAAGAGAAGGAGTGCTCTAAAGGAAGGCAGTGGGTAGCAGGGTTTACGCATTTGAAGAGGGAGATGCAGTTCCAAACAATACAGATGATTTCCCCAGAGGCCCTCCTCTCAGTGCCACTCTGGCTGGGATTCAGGCTATGAGAGGGAGAGGCGGTGGAAGAGCCGAGTCTCACGCTCCGGGCACCAGTGAGAACAACCCGAAGCTTCTTCAGTGTGCTCGTGTAAAAAAAAACAAAAAAAAAACAACAATATTGCTTTGTACAGTAAAAGTTCCTCTTGATAATCTTTGTTTTCTTCTCAAGCCCTGTCCGTTCTAATTAAGGAAAAATAATAATAAATCGTTTTTGAAGACTGGTCCGTCTCAACCAGCAAGCAGAGCCCAGTGGAATCAAAGACATATAAACAGAAGAGAGAGGAGGAAGGGGAAAAGAATTAAAAAATATATATTACTGGGAATTCGTGCTGAATAACATAACAGTGTTTTTCAGGTTAGGAACCCCTTTGTGAATCCAGATTAAGAGCTGATGGGACATGATTGGAGCTGTGTAACAGCCATCAAAGCCAAGAACCGTCAGTGGCCAGTCATCATCCACTACCCCTGCAGTGTGTTCCTGTTAGGACTTTTAATACACTCGCTGCTTGCCAAGCTATTTGTTTCCATGTCAGCCAACACGGAGTCGGTCTTCGCTGCTGAATAACCAAAGAAATAAGTCCACCACTCTTTCGATTCATTGTCTAGGATCAGATAATAAACCTTACTGAAAGCCTGTTTGCATGCAAATAAAGAACGTCGGCCAGTAGTACAGCGGAAAACCTGCCATTGTTTAACGGATACAGCTTTCCAAAACTGCCGTTCGCCACAGTAGTAGGATTTACAGCTGACTTTCATTCTTTTCTCAAAGATGCTGCAGTAGAACATGGGCTGAAGCGTTAAGTCTGACTGGTCCTATGTTCCCTATTAAACGGAAAAACGAGCCGCAGCACCGAAGAAAACAAGGCGGTTCAGTCGCTTTCTCCCAGTTACTGATTAACAAAATGCATGTCCAACTCAGACACGTGTGCTTCCATTCAGAAATCTGCCAGATGCAAATTCTTCATTCTTATAAAGCATAATGATGGACAAGGTTGAGACAGGGGTTTTTTTTCCTGTCTATAAGCCGGTAAAAAAAGGCAGATGGAATTATAGGCGGATGAATAAATACGTTTAAACCCATCTCCGGTTGCAGATAAAGATATCTGTTCAGCATTTAACACGCGAGTGCCTAAAAGAACAAGAGGCTATGGTTAGTCAGCAGATTAGAGTCGACAATGCTGCCTAACTTTCAGCGGTGAAACCAAACGTTCCTGGAGTGCAACATTAAGATTAAGGCCCAAATTAGTTTGCATTACCACAGAGGGTGGGGCCTCCGGTGGTCAAAAGGTTTTTTTTACAGAGCAAGGGCCACTGGAAACAGACGCTCTGGAAGCCGGCGAGTGCTTTTCCCCCCCGAGCTCGGTCGCAACACCCTTTTGTGCGCAATGCTTAGGGGGCTCGCGGTATTGGATGCGATTATAAAGGCGGTGAGTCACTCGGTCTGAAAATGCATTCCACTCAGATAGAGTCACCGAACCAGTGAAGCTCAGAGCTTTCGTTTCTGGAAAATGGAGGGCAAACGACTAAAAAAAATTTAAATAAACAACGAATGCCTTGTTGAACAAATGTGAACAAACTTTACCCGCATTGTGGTGATAGAAATGAGAAAGGAAAAAAAAAGAAAATGAATAAACCTCTTAATTTGTCATTATTTCTATATCTTCTCAGGCCCTCAGAAGCCCAAGCACTGGTAATTAGAGAGGAACAATGCTTTTTCTTGTTACTGCACGAAGGCCGATTGCAAGGCGCTTAATTCAGTCCTAAGCAATAAAGAAAGAAAAAAAAAAGGACATGCCCATTCTGAGCACTTGTTGACAGATACATGACCTTTAAAATGTTGGCGAAATGAAAAGCACATAGACCTTGAAGTTGCAATACTAAGATGCAGAACAGTTATTTAATCAGAACACACAAAAAAAAATAAAAAATCTAAAAATGTTTCCCCCCCCATGCTGCTTAAAAAAAAAAAAAATTCAAAAAAATTCCTAAATGAACACCAAAACTGACTTTTCCCCTCTCGTGTTTTTTTTTTCCTCTAACAAAATGAAATTGCTTTAAATCGCTGAACGTGTGAAGATGATTGCAGGCGTGGGCCCACTTAACACTTAATGACATTATGTTGACCCTGAAACAGTCGTTTGAAGGAATCTCATTTGCTCGGTTCTGCGCCGTCATGACGAAATTAAATAAATAAACTGCTGGCTGGAGCAACAAAAACAATCAAACGACTTGGAAGAAATGGCAAATGAAGATAGTTGGGGGGGGGGGGGGATACTTCTGACATTTGGCAAAAAGGTCTGCAGATACGCGATATGTCTGGACTTCATGCAAGCGTAGATTTCAAGGTCACTGGCATTAGTTGCTTCCGGGTTGGTTCCCGAGGTACAAAGTCCCTTTGCTCGAGGGCGAAGTGCCAGGAGCCGTCGTGTGGTTTTGAAGGCGTAATATCTTGAGGGAGAGCCAACTGTTAATGCTCTAGCCGAATCCAGGAGGAGAAAAAAAAAAAAACAAAAAACAATCCAACAGATTAATGAGGTCTTTCTTCAGATTCAAAATGGTGCCGTTTAGAGACAAATGCAGCCTGATTTCTTCGTGAGAGGAGCTCACGAGAGACCGAGACGCATCAAAACACATCAGTACACAGCTTACAAAGCCGACTTAAGCAACTGCCAAGCTGTCAGCAAGCTGCTCCTTCTTTTCATATAGTTTAATAGATTTTGGTGCAGGAAAATATTAACTCGACTAGAACACACTTTCACGCATAGTACAAAGTGGCCTCAGTGCATTGATTTTGCAAGGACATATATTGCGCGCGCGCACGCACACACACACACACACACACACCCCCACACCCACACAAAATACAGCACTCCCAGCTTCTCCGCCACTTCTAGCACGTGTCCTGGAGGCTTCTTTTTAAAACGTAAAGCAAAGCAACCTTCCGTGAGTCACATTGGACCTCCGTGATCGGGTCAAAACGGAGACCTTTGAGCTGGATCTTCATCTTCGGGAAGAGGGCAAAGTCTGCAGGAGCCAAATCTGGCAAGTAGGGTGGGTGTGGAATGAGACACGTGGTCAGAACAGCAGATGTAACGCACATGGTAAGAACTGAGACTGCGCGTGCAGCCTTGTGTAGTTTTGTAACATGTATCGAAAACTTTTTGATACAACCTCGAGAAAAAAATTAAATAATAATAAGATAGATAGATAGATAGATAGATAGATAGATAGATAGATAGATAGATAGATAGATAGATAGATAGATAGATAGATAGATAGATAGATAGATAGATAGATAGATAGATAGATAGATACGATCGATCTGCCAAACAAACTGAAGGATCAGGTTTGTTGTAGAAAATGGTGCCTCCTCTAACTGACCTCCTCTTACCCACTGTGTGGTCTACAGCCCTCTTCGGGATCAGAGGTCATCACAGCACTCTCAACTTGGAATGTGTGAATTTGAACAGCTCTTTAAATGAAGCTGAACAGTGAACAGCCATTTAATATCCTTTTTTTTTTTTTTTTTTTTTTTTTTTTTTGATTAAAGAAGATCTGCTATAAAATTATTTTCCTCGCATGTGGATCTTAAACACCGAAACGGAATCGCCTCCTACACACGAATGTTCTGAACGCGCATCGTTTTCGGAGTGCAAATAATAATTTGATGGAATCGCAAAGTGTCTTCGAATTCTCCTGAACCGTGATCATGATATGCGAGATGCCGTGACTGGAAGACATATGGCGCTCGCAAGAACCCAAAGGCAGATTGTGTAGGGCGAGAAATTCTTTCAAATGTCACGCTCCGTATCTTGTTTCCGCGGGGACCGCGCGCCATGTCACGAACGGATCCTGGGCGCGGTTGCGTCCTGGAATTTTCGGGCTGTAGCGGGAAAGATGGACTGTGCGCAAATTCCCACCACCTACGACAGAAGAACTGGGAGAAACAAATATGAAACGGGTCTATGGAGAGACGGCGGTACGGGGCGGAAAAGTCACACCCAGTCTGTTTTTAAATTGAATGTGCCCTTGCAAACATGCGGGTCCCCACATGCCTGAAGAGCAAACATGAACCAAGTGACCTGGCAGTAATGGTGATACTTGAGTAAGGGGTGCGGCAGCCATCTTGACTCTAAACACATTCTTGCAACAATGGGAAGCTTTTACTCTCCCAATACAAAGACTCCTAAGATCTTAGGTTACATGGGCCACCTGTGGGCTGAAGGGAAAAATGTATAAAATCTACACACAGTTTGCGCTGCACTTTCGCCAAATTCTCTCACTGCACTAACAGAGGCGAAGACCGTCCTGAACGAAATAAGCGATAATCAGGAATCAACTAGATTTGCTGCCCATTCCCTGCGTTTGGGAAATCACCTGATGCCGTCAAACACGTTTTGTAAAAAGGTTAGAGGAGCTCATCAAAGCCCACACATGCTTTTTTTAATCCTAGGCATGGCTAAATGAACCATGGGAAACAAGAAATGTTTAAGCACAGCAGAGAGAAGACGAAAGAAAGGAAAAAAAAAAGGGCATGCTTTGATTAGTCGAGTGAAGCTCTGCACGGGAATAGTTGCAGCTCGTATGAGGTTTACCATATTCTTCTGTCAAGCCTCCTTAGATCTCTGCAATTACATCAAGGCAGCGCCGTAGCCTGGGCAGAGGAGCGAATTAAACCGGAGATGAGGTAGACCTCGTTATTATTGTAAACCCTTTCAGAAATCTCATTTGCGTAATTACATTGCGTTTCGGTCCTGACTCGTCTCTGGGGGGGGGCTGAGCTGCTAAAGATGAGACCCGGGGCCTTGGATTGGGTTTTGTGGAATCGTTTCACAGGCCTCGAGAACGAGACTTCGAACCCGGAGACCTGGAGACAGGAACGGCTACTTCCAGGCAAAGGCTTAGGAAACGTGATCGCTAAAAAGCTTCGGCGATCAGCCGAATGCTTCCTGAAATAGCTGAACTGTTGCTGTGGGGAATATGAAGATCAAATCATGGCTTAAATTGTTTCTAAAAATTGGGGCTTATTGACCTTCCGAGGGAACGGGATGGTCAGGAGACCAAAATACCCCGACTGCTCTCCTTAAGTTCCTCTTCTCGACAACTTGTCAAAATAAATTATATTTGCCTCCGAGCGTATCTCCGGCAACAACGAACAAGATGCGCTCGGTGACCTTTCGAGTTATATTGGAGCTGCGTTCGACGCGCGTTTAGCCAGAAATAGCCTGTAATCAAAGCGGTAATGGGCGATCTGTCTGCGCGCCTCTTTTTTTCCCCTGATGAGCGCACTGGGATGTACACTGAAGCTGCTCGGTTGATCGCAGAGCTCGGAGAAGACCACCATCAGCTTTGCGGTGCAGGAAGACAGGCGGCGGTAGCAACAGCTGGCACGCTGAGACGGCTCACCAATCACAGCCTCGGACCCACCCCAAAGTCTGTGTAACGTAAAATGCGACAACGTCCGAGCCTGGTGTGTCTCTTGGAGCTTCTTTCCAAGGTCGAGAAGGAAACAGTTTGGGCGAGAGAACAACCTGTTAGCCTCCGACGGTGGTCGCTTAGAAGCGGGTTATTAACTAGAGCTGCGGGTTATTTCTGGAAACGGTCCGTCTTCGAAAATAGGTGGAGACACATGGTTGGTGTAGATACGGCCATCTATCTCAAAACCTCCCCGAGTGCTGGTGCCAAAGCTTCATCTCGCGTTTTTTATCACTGTTGAATCTATAAATAACCCGGACAGCCCCTTACACCCTCCCCTCAAACTACATGTCTTTCTCTTCCACGTAATGGGACGAAAATAGTCTCGGCAAGGTCAAAAAAAAAAAAAAAAAAAAAAAAAAAAAAAAGGGTCTAGACAGAAGGCGACACCTTATCTACACAATGTATAACAGTTTTGATATGCATTATGTATCTGTTAAGCGAATAACCCCAAAAGCAACAAATTGCATCAAGGACAGAGAAGAGGAGAATCTTATCGTCGACATGCATGTCCTCAAATCACACACTCAAATCAGCAGCCGTGAAAATCTCAGACTACAGGCTTCCTTGCTTTAATCTCAAGATGGACTCTTGCTCGCTCTCTTTCTCACTCACTCACTCACTCACACACACACACACAGGACCTGCACCAAGTCGCTGCAGACAGAGCGAATCACTAAGCCTGTGAATGAGCAGTTCGGCTCACACTGAGGCGAAGCCAGCATGTTAAAGCTGGATTGGTTAAATGCTGCTGCTTCCTTACGTTCACTGATCCAGGATGACACTTGCTCGGGATGCCTGGGGGGGGGGGGGGGGGGGGGGAGAGAGAGAGAGAGAGAGAGAGAGAGAGAGAGAGAGAGAGAGAGAGAAATTGGACTAGGTCTCGGGCAGAGATGTCGACAGGTGGGGTAAGAGGGAGGAATGGTGGAGGTAAAGAAAGTGGCGCATCACGGTTCCTTAGCCAGGGGGATGACGACGGCATCCGGAGCGTGTTCGACAACCAGTCCTCTTGCACAACAGACTTTAACAAAAAAAAAATAAAAAAAGATACACTACTGCACTCTTTTATCCTTAGAGTCTTCACTCTCTCTCTCCCTCCCTCCCTCCCTCCCTCCCTCCCTCTCCCTTCCTCCTTCTCTCCGTGTGGGTATTTGGGAGGGCGTCAGGAGGACAAGACGCCACAGTGCGCCCTGAAAGACGGTACTTCAAAGATGATCGGTGTTTGCTTGGGACAAACCGCGGCACTGTGCTGCGGAAGGAAGCGAATCCATTTCCACCCCTTGTCGTTTTTGACACGCGTGTATCAAAGCCGCGGGGCTCGGGGGTTTCGGACGCCACTGCGCTTTTGAAGGCGGATTCGCCCGCGCGCTCCACAAACTCCTCGTGGGAGCGGCAGATGGCTCGGTGGAGGTACGCAACTTGTGCGCGTAACCCGCTCGAAAAAGAAAAAAAAAAAAAAAAAACGAAACATCTGTGGAGCCCATCTTGGATTAAAGTCTTGGGCCAATAAATAGTTTAAACACGCGCGGTAGGCGTTAACACGGCCCAGGTTAGTGTAAACGTCGAGGTTTTAAGATGTTTGAACAAGAACGCCACCTGTTTGGAGAGAGTAAACCTGTTGTTGATCACAAAACGGAGGAAAGAGAAGAGAAAAAAAAACGCTAGCGGTGGCATGTGGTGAGAGAGAAAACCAGTACCGTATGGTTTTACACTCAATAGGAAAGACAGTTGACATGTTTGTGAAAGCGCTACCATGTTGGCTGAGCACATGAGTGGGTCCTGCGTCTGGACAGAATCAAAAGAACTAAGGAAGAAAAAAAAGCCTGTGATTTTGTTGACCCGCTTCACACGGACCTCGACGTTATAGGAAAATTCATTGTAATCTACGCAAACGTAAAGACACACAAAAAACCGCTGACTATACATAAAAACTGTTTCCTTTGTGGAAAACGATCAGAGCGAATAGTAGTAAACATACGGTAACTACGGGTCTCCTCGGTTCCGCCGAAGGTCTTAAAAGCTTCGGCAAAATACATAATCGCGACGTAGCAAACGCCAGACAAATTGTAGCTTGCGCAGGGATGTGTTTCCACATCAGAACCCATAAGTGCACGCTAGTTAAGGTGGCACGCGTCACGCGTCGCCGTCGGACAAGTATGTGGAAAAATACGGCATGCTCTAGAAGTCGGTTGTTGCTATAGCAACAGCAAGCTCAAGGGCATGATCGGCTTAGGATATTGTTACGCAGACTTAAAAGTTGCACGATTTTTTATAAAAGGAGTCTCCAGTGTAGAAGTTAAAGCGTAAGAAAGTGGGATTTTGGTAATAATAATATTAATAATACTGTGTATCCAATTCGCCTGAACAGCAGCTATTGTACAGCGTCAGGTCACTGTGAGCTGCTGGTAAACAACTTGGAGCGAACCATCTCCAGAAGCAAGAACAAAGTCGGCCATTCAGAGGGAGAGCTGGTGGTCGGTGTGAAAAGTGCCCGTTAGTGTTTAACTGCGAGAAGTAACGCGGGTTTGCTTGGTGTTGTCGACGTCTCTGGCCGTGTTTACAGGGTCGGCTC
Organism: Silurus aristotelis; assembly: GCF_946808225.1. Taxonomy (NCBI): domain Eukaryota; kingdom Metazoa; phylum Chordata; class Actinopteri; order Siluriformes; family Siluridae; genus Silurus; species Silurus aristotelis. The sequence continues at coordinate 14,603,999 of NC_139601.1, read as the reverse complement.
CCCCAGGGTCGAAGGCAGAGTGGAAGATTTTGTGGTTTGGTCAAACCTATGATCTCGTTTGTTGTTTCGACAACCAATCTGCTGGAATACCGTCACCGTTGGGGAGCCTGATGCCTCTGAGCTGTCCATCTGGAAACACCTGGTTGTTAAACATTTTTAAGAGTTGCCATGGTGGATGAGCCTTCTCTAATGATCAGTCGTGTAGACAACAGCTGGCTGCACGGACGTTAAAAGAACGCAAGTAAAAAAAAAAAAAAAAGGATTAGAATAGAATCAAAAAGAATTGAATCAAACAAGGTCAGGCATGATGCAGCGCCCCCTGGAGCACAGAGGGTTAAGGGCATCGCTCAAGGTCCCAGTAGTGGCAGCTTGGCGATACCAGAGCCCGAATCCTTGACATTCGGACCAGTATCCCAGCACCTTAACTACTGCCCTACCATACTTTAGGAAAGCCTACTGAGAAAGACAAATCTTCCTGGGCGAAACACAAGCTAAAGTGCAGATAAAACAATCAAGAAAAAGCCTAGAAGTGTTCGCCTACAGAACCTTTTCCTGCAGGTGATCGCGGTAAACGCAGCACACACTGCTTGGTTTTAAAAGCTTCCATTAGTCTGCTTGATAATGTTTTAAGTAATATTCCATTATGTACGAGTTTCTCAAGTCTCACCTGAACGTCACCACCGAGTTGGGATTTCACCAGGACTCGAGTGTCTCGATCGCCAGTCCTGCGTTTAAGTGGCAATAAAGCGGCAAGAAAAGACGCGAGTTTCGTGCCGGCGCTTCAAAAGCGGAATCTCGGCGTTAGGGTGTTCATTAATCTTTCCGGGTAAGGCGTTTTTAAACGAGGCGGTTTTCCAAACAGATACGCGTCAAGGACACGGCGCTGAAAGGATATCAGGGTGCAATCGGGTCGAGCGGTTTGCACAGGAACAAACTACCTAACCTTGGTTTTGTTTTTTTATCTGCGAAGATAAGACCGCGCATTCTTTTTTTTTGCGCAGTCGGACGATTTCCAAATAAGAAAAAAAAAGAAAAAAAAAAAAAAAGAGGGGAGTAGTGCTACATTCGGAATAAACATACTTCACTCAATATCCGAGTTGTGTTAAGCTTTGGTATTCGGAGAGGAAAAATGCGACGCCTAATCTTAGGGTTAATGTGTTATCAATTAACCTAAGCACATGGCAAATCCCTCGCTCGAAGGTAAATGATTTCGAAAGAGTCGGCGTGAAAGCAGGCGCCATTCATATGACTGAGTCTTTTGTTCGAGAACAGGTGGGGATGAACAAGCAGCTCCGAATCTGAATGACACCCCCCTCTCTCCTCGAATGAGCGTACTCACTTTCCCTGCTGTTCTCTAGACTAATCTGCTAAGAAATTGCAGGTGGTCCTTTTCTTTTTTTTCGGTCTGTCGGTTTGGAGGACTGGGACTGCGCTGGCTTCGGGGGTTTGTCGGTTAACCGAGCTCGGTGCAGGCGACTCAACAATTACCCTCTTACGTACTTACTCTGGCTAGATCACAGAAAACACCCCTCTCACTTCAGGAAAAGCTGGGTAATTTGCAGCGAGGTCGAAGAGCACCTCGAACTCAACAGGCTGGGAAGCTAAAGGAAAGATAAGGAGGGGGAGGAACAACCCACTTCCTTCTGCTCTATTCAAGGAGCTGCTGAATAAAAAAAAAAAAAACTGGTGGGAAACATTAATTGGCGATGCTTACACTCTGGTGATGTCCAATTTCAGCAGCTTAACTAATTATGGAGCTAATCACTCAGCTGTGGAAATTACATTTTTTCTTTTAAGTCTCTCTAATATCGTACAGGGACACCGGACTTTTCCAGTCATGCGTGGTTCTTCCCCGAACTGTTACCGCAAAGTTAGAGGCACAATTTTACAGGACATCTCGGGATGTTGTAGCATTACTTAAGCTAGGAGACACCAAAGCTGTTCCAGCAAGACAATGCATCTGTACACAAATCCAGTCCAGGTTTCTGCAGGTTTCACCAAGTCAAATTTAAGACTTAATGCCTTTTTAAGACCATTAAACTTTCTTTCGGCTTCTCCCATTAGGGGGCGCCACAGCGGATCCTCTGCATGTTTTGATTTGGCACATGTTTTTACGCTGGATGCCCTTCCTAACGCAACCCTCCCCATTTATCCGGGCTTGGGACCGGCACTAAGGCTTGTGCAACTCTAATGGCTGGGGTTGGTTCCCTTTTTAAGACCATTAAGAATGAAATTTCCATAAAAAAACCAAACAAACAAACACATACGATGTTAGCAACTGGAATTTAACCGAACCCAAAGTTCATTTTCTTTCAAGCGAAGTATCACTAAACTTGCACTTAGCTGAAATAAAAAAAAATAATCTGTTTTACGTCTGTGGTCCAATCCAGGAGAGATTTGTGCCAGAAAGCGTTTGATTTCACCGTAGTCGTAATACAGCGAATTTGGACTAGTGAAAGGAGGAACTACAAAAAAATTATTTTCATACTAATTGATTTTATTAAGACCTGTTTACGATTGAAGACCTACAACACAGAATTGAAGACCTTTTTTTTCAAAAGCATAAAATGTGGATTTTTTTCATGTTAGACGTTTTAAGACTCTGCAGAAACCCCAGCCAGCCCCATGAAGATATACATTTACATGCTTTGGAGTGGAAGATTTTGAGTGGCCTGCTATAGCGCTCTGATCTCAACCCCTTCTGAACACCACTGGAATGAATGTGAACGTTGACTGCACCCCAGGCCTCCTCACCTACATCAGTACCTGCCTTTACTAACACTCTTGTTTGATCAGAATGAGTGACGATCACCACAAGCATACTCTAAAATCTACTGAACCATCTTCCCAGAAGAGTGGCGGTTACTACGACAGAAAAAGGGGAACGAGTTGCCCGGAAACCTTTTCACACATAGTGTAGCTTTGGGGTGATCCTCCCAATATGTTGACGTATCCGCAACGATTATCCAACAAATCTAATTACAGCTCTTTTAATCAGTTTTCCGAGTCGCCAAACTCTGCCAAGTGCACTCCGAGTCAATGAATTAGACGGTGTCTGAAAAGTAGCTCCAGACCTTCCAAAATTCTATTAAACTCTGAAAAGAGAGAGAGAGAGAAAAAAAAAAAAAGGAGTCTAACATTTTGGCTATTGAAAAGCAGGTTTTATCGCGGAGCTGCGAGGATACGCTGCAAAGGCGAAGCCGCAAGGTCGTTATGTCTACTTGCAGCTGTTTTTCTTTTTAAAAAAATGTCAAAGCCGAGGTTTGGACCAAAAAAAAAAAAAAAGGGGGGGGGATTCTGACGCAGCGTAAAGTCTTCAGACGCGCTCGAACGGAGTGCTGCTAGAACTTGTTACCAGGTCATCATTTAACTCGGAACATGTCAATCCTGTGGAGAGGAGTTTTGACTAGCGCTAGATTTAAAAAGCCGTTCTCCAATGGCTCCAATTCTCCATGTGCTGATATTAAAGCTTCACCCAGAATAATTGAAACATCCGAGTGTCGTTTATATGACTGTAGTAAATGCTGTTGCAGGCTTTGACCCGTTTCTAGCACCGGCTCGAGTTTGTTTCCTTCTGCATTCTTCCTTTCTGCTCAGATGCACACACTGAAAAGACACCTTCGCCAGACTGTAGGGTGCGTTCGGGATTTTGTGCGTCCGTGTGATTCGGTGTGTATGAGGACTCTTTTGCGAGTCGCAGGGGGGAGAAAAACAAAACCAGACAGACATACGGAGTCGGACTTGTAACCGGGTCGACGCGAGTTTGTTCGTACATTAACGTTTTTTATTGGAACCGTGTGACACTATCCCCCGCAATCAGGACACAGACTGTATCCTCACGCACAGTTTATCATTAGAGGTCGTCGATTTAAGGAGCAATTTGCTCGATTTCAATTAGGCAACAGCTTCAGACGTTAGTATATCCGGTGTACTTCGGCTCAACGATTCTCCCGTGGTGGAAGATTTCTCGCGTGGAATCTGCAGAGGGTGCAGTGTTACATGATGAAACTGTATACAGCCCGAGACGCCTCCTCGCTCGGAAACTGAACCCCTGGTTATTTACGAGCGCCACTACAGAAATCTGGGTTAGTCTGCGGATTGAACCCCTCGAAAGGAAGGAGCGGCTCGCGGGAAAACAAACAGGAACTGTGTGTGCTCGAAGAAAGAGCTCCTTATGCTGCGCTTAGCCACGCCGGCTTTCGGTTCGGGATCTGATCGCGACTCCGCCTTGCCTTGCGTTAGGAAACGTGACTCCGTGTAAACTTTTCCGCCTCGAAAGGTGCCTGTGTAGGACAGACGGGATCTGGAGATCTGTCTCGGAAAGGTGGCGCGCATGTGTGCCAGGCGTACAAAATGGCGGCTGGTGGCTACCAGGCTCCCCATCACACCCTAGCACCCTGGCTTTCTATTTTTAAATCCAAATGGGGCAAAGTTGCACGGTTATCTTGCACGGTTATCTTTAGCACTCTGCGGGAGAGAAAGAAGAAAGGAAAAAAGAAAAAGAAAAAAAAGGAGGTCACCGTTTGCACTCTTGTATCGTCTCGTGTGATATTCCACTGAATACACTGCATGTTTGAGATGATAACAGAAAATGCAACAATTAGATTTTATTCGCGTTTCGATAACGTCACTCGCGTTTCAGCTCCGGAAAATCTACATCCTCCAAATCAAGAGAAACAAAAAAAGGCCTGCATTTGTTATGCGTCAAAGAAAAGAAAAAAAGACATTTGAGCACGATTTTACTAAGGAGATGTTTATTCAACAGTAGGAAGGAGTCTCCAGTGCTGAGGGGAATCCTTTAGTACACATGCTTTATCACAAAAACAATTCAGGTAAACGTGTTCCAAATGCAATATAACCAGCTACAGAGGCCACGACACCTTTCCCTTTTTTTTTTTTTTTATAATCCTTCAGAAAACACAAGGCCGTTCCCTACCCTCTCTCATAAGTGGGAAAATTTAAACCTGGGGTATGTTCATCGTCAGTAGGAATGCACCTGATAGCTGAGCCACAGCGAGCAGGCTAGTAAGCTGCACAATATCACAGTGATGGATGACTAAATAATACTTTCGGTAACAAATAGAAAAAAAAACACACAAACACAAAAAAGAACAATAATAAAAAATAGAAAAAAAACCTGGTTAAAAACAAGAATGCTTTCCAGGATACAAAGTACAGAAAAAAAAAAGCCTGTAAAGGTCTGACACTTATAGACAGATGAGAGAAAGATTCACCTGTACCAGAGTGACAGAATGATGAAAGTCTGGAAGAAAAAAAAACGATCTGAGGCACCACCCCATTGGTGGAACTCTTTGTTTTTATTGATGAAGAGACTGTCAGCACGAGCAGTGGGAGGAATCTGGGGATGTCTTAATTTCTCTAAACCAAGCAGACTCCCAGAAACACCATGTTTAACTTTGCTTCTTAGTTATGCTGATCAGCCCGTCTGAACGCCGAGCTGCAGATCACGTCCTGAAGTCAAAGCCGAAGATGATAAATAAATTTTTAAAAAAATTAAAATTAAAATTTGAGAAAAGACGACAGGAAAAACCAGCAGGAAATAAATAACCAGGCAAAGCGTTACCAGAGAAGATGTGAAGCATCTGCTGATGCCTACAGGTCACAGTCTTCAGACAGCCACTGGATTTGCATCAGAGTATTAACATGACAATATTATTTATTATTAATGTCTAATTAATTGGAAAATGAGAACCAGGATTAAAAAATTATCCCTATATATATATATATATCTCACCTAACACACAAATTTGCTTTATTATATATTTCATTTTTTTTTAAATGTGATTAAAAAAAAAAGGATTGAAAAACCTCAATCATTATCGAAGCAATGTGTTTTTTTTCACGCATTAATGCTGACTCTCTTTTTTTTTTTGGATGATCTATCTATAGCCATATTCAGTACCAACAAGAAAACCACAAACGAGTCCAATTACACAGCCAAAAGAGTTGTTTTCAGGACAAACCCAATCAATACGGCTGGCTATCAGCTTCACTACAATACACAGAAGGTGATCGAGGCTCCTCGGGGACCGCCGGAATACCTGCTATCGCAATTATACTCATGGGGGGGGGGGTCCTCTGGTGAAAAATTAGACTCGTTTACTACCACCAAAACAGCTGGCTGCGCCGCGTAGGGAAAAACGCGAGCGCGAACTTTGACGAGCACTGTATGCCACGGAGAAACGCATACCCAGTGCAAGATGTGTGCTGGGAAAGAAGGGAGGGGGGGGGGGGGGGGATACAAATAAAAAAATAAAAAATGTCTAAAAATGTATGCGTCTTCTAATTTTATCCCACCTCCTCTAGTTCTTCCCCAGAGGCCGAAAAGGGAGTTGGCAGAACATGGCTCAGCCTACATGCCAAGGCAAGAGATACGGCTCCAACCCAAGAATGCATACGCGTTTATATATAAATAAATGCGTGCAAATACTAGGCCGTGCTCATCTATATGCAGAAACGTAAAGCACGAATATCAACCCACGCTTCGGTCAGTGCTGCTCGAGGGCTCTTGAGAAATCTAAAGGAGCCTGGGTCCAAAATAATAGGCAGATTACATCGAGTGTGTGTATTAAATTTGCCCACGACGTCCCACAAACGTCTAAAATAAATCCAGACACCGTTATATAGACAGACACGGACAGCTGAGGGACGATTACCATTTCAGTCCTATAACATATGCAAGAAATACAAAGACGAAGTCATTGAGATTATCCCCATTACCATCACCATCGATGTTGTACGGCTTTCAAAAGACACACATAATAGTACATATATCTCACTGCAAACTATTTACAGTATGAGGAAACGACGAGCAAAAACACCACCGAGCCACACGTCCGTGGACACACGTCCACACTCAAAACAAAGCGGTGTACAATCACCGACACGTGCATATCGTTTAAAACTGAGGCTTTGTGATTGTTCTTGAGTCGAAACGTGCGACCAAAAAAAAACGTGCACCGACCCTTCAAAACGTCTCACGATCACACTAATGGATCAGTGCCTCGTTATAGGTCATAAGTAAGCGATCAGGAAACATTTTCGGGCTATTAACCAAACCCCAGCACCGCAAATGACTCGCATGCATTACTTCCTCTATTAGTTTAAAGGCTGGTTATCCGGGATATACACACGTGTGTGTGTGTGTGTGTGTGTGTGTGTGTGTGTGTGTGTGTGTGTGTGTGTGTGTGTGCGTACATTATAGCTGATCATAAATATACACCACACACACATCATTCACTGGTCTCAAAACGTGACCACACGTGAGTAATCACGTTTATCTTGATCACTTGTGGTGGAAAAGGGTTTCACCAAACTAACCAACCAGGTCTCATCCCCAAAGCGTTCAGGAGCCGTTCACACACACACACACACACACACACACACACACTGCAGGAGCTCGCAAGACAAATAACGCCTCCTGGAGCCGACAAAAAAGGTCGCCAACATCTCAACACACACGCTTGAAACGTGATTCACGTGATTTCAAGGAAAAGAAAAAAATATGAAACGCGCCTGTTGGTACTGCGGACACTTTGATCTCGTGTCTTTCTCCACACACACACCCATTGATCTTTACCCACACACACACACACACACACACACACACCTTGCAGAACACGAATCAACAGTACCTGAGCAGAAACACACCCACAGCGCGGTGTTTCACCTCGATCTCCATCTCAACCTCCCACGGATCTGACCGCAATGCCTCGACATGCCAGAGCCCAAAACGGGCAAGGGCGCTGCTGCACCCTCTCCAAAACATCTACCCCTCACCGGGGGGGGGGGGCAGAAAAAGGGGGCTGCACTGGTGGGGGTATTTCCTTCTCGTAATAAAATAGCATTACTGACTGCCAAACACACACACACACACACACACACACACACACAGACCTTCCACTGTGGTATCGGAACCAGACATGAACACATCTCTCCTCTTTGCTAACTCTTCCACCTCGTCCGAACAACCCCGGAAAACATTCAACTTGCACAATTTCCTCATTTGTATCTCATTTCGAGTCGTTCCGTCATATTTTATTCGAATTTCACCTCTAAAACAAGCCTTTCCTTCCATTACCATAGTTCAATTTCAAGCCAGGGTTAGCAAGCTAGTTTCTTCCAAGCGCTACCCTCCCTCCCTCTCTCTCTCCCTCTCTCTCACACACACAAAAACAACAAAAAAAAAAGCACCACGACACAACAATAAACACAAACTACCGAGCACAACTATCACTTTAAATAATAAACAATTTGGTATTAAAAAAAATTGCGAAAACACAATGGAAAATATGGACTATGCTAACAAGCTAACACCTGTTCGCGAGAGAGCGACGTGCAGCCGGGGGGAAGTCGAACCTAGCCTCGCGAAGGATGGCTAGCTAGCTTTCTGAGCACCGGAGCTAACCGTGTGTACGGGTATCCAAACAAATATATAGATAAATAAATACATAAGTTATATGATATGGTATATAATAAAGCGGTTTAGCAATCGCTCGCCTGGTCGTGTTTGTTGCCCGAGATTATAAGCTACAGCATCAATTTCTAGTGATTTTCTGAAAGCCGTGTCGGGGTTCTTTTTACAAACTGCTATTCCCAATATTGTTGTCATGTATTCGCGCTGGTGGATTGATTTTTTCCGCAATTTTTTTTTTTTAATGTAAATAAAAATACAGCTTCTCTCGCCGGGTTGTTTTTTTTTTTTTTTTTTTTTTCCTCCGCAGAGCGAGTCGCATACTTGCACCGCCACACGCCGGTCCCTCGAAGCCTTGACTCGGCTGCTCGATCCAAGAGACCAGCGTCCACGCTTCAAATTCCCCCAAGCATTCAGATAGAAAATAAAATGGGGAAAAAAGCAATAAAAACAGGAAAGACTAACCGTTTCGAAGCTCCAGACAAATGCCTTCGGTGTCCTGACTGCCAAAGCTGAACAACACACACTAACACACACACACTCTCTCTCTCTCTCTCTCTCTCTCTCTCTCTCTCTCTCACACACACACACACACACACACTGTCCCGGTAACGTCGTGATGGGTCTTCAGGTTACACTTCAGGTGCCAGCTTTTCCCCCAAACCCTTCCTTCAGTTCTCCAGAAACAAACTCCCCGCAAATCCACACTTTTTCTGTTGTACACCAAAAAATGTATACAAAAAAAAAGAAACTAAGAATCGCAGAAAAGGAGGATCACATGGTGTCGAGGAGAAGCGTCTCTCTGTCTCCAAGCACTGCGGGTTGTTCTCAGCCTAAGCACCAAGCAGGGTGTATTAGTATTCCTCAGCTCCTCCACAGCTCCTCCACAGCTCCTCTCCTCCACACACGGGCTGTGTAATGGGAAGGCAAAGCACCCAGGTTTGGATATACAAGTACTCTTTAAGTCCCCACCTCTGAGAGAGAGAGAGAGAGAGAGAGAGAGAGAGAGAGAGAGAGAGAGAGAGAGAGAGAGAGAAAAGGAGGAGGAGGATAGCTCGCATTCACTCCTCCCCGTCAAACACTAGAGCTTCTGTGTGTTTTCCAACATACACACTCATACAGTCAAGTCCTCTCAAAACAGGGTTGGGCAAAGATACAAATGTATTTTAAAATAAAATATACCAAATCTCCTCAACTTCAAATGGATCCAAATAAACTAAAAACTACAGCAGTCACACCATCAAAATAAACTACTACTACTAAATACTTTTACAAGAAGGTTTGGCCAGCCCCAGTCACGTCCCACCTCATGAAGATTATGGACCTTTGAAGAAGTAGATGCCGAACTCGCAAACCATAACCCTAACCCTAACCCGAACGGAGGTGGTATCTCAAAGGTTAAGGCATTGGACTTTGGATCAGAAGGTCACAGGTTTAAATCCCACCACCATCAAGCTGCCACTGCTGGGCCCTTGAGCAGGACCCTAAACCCTCCCCTGCTTAGTTGTAAGTCGCTCTGGATAACGGCGTCTGCCAAATGCCATTAATGTAATCAGAGGCCAAATGTTGATGATGTCATCATGTAGACTTTATTTACACTTTATTTACTTTATTTTACACTATGTTAAAACAACAAAACACTTTGATACAAAATATGAAGCCATTTTCATCAACACTATCAAATACAAATCTCAGTCAAATATCTATCTATCTATCTATCTATCTATCTATCTATCTATCTATCTATCTATCTATCTATCTATCTATCTGTCTGTCTGTCTGTCTGTCTGTCTGTCTGTCTGTCTGTCTGTCTGTCTGTCTGTCTGTCTGTCTGCCTGCCTGCCTACTTAAAGGTCTTAATAAATTGCTAGCAAAGTAAGATATATTTCCATGTTTTACATCTTCAACTTCCTTAAACCACACAGATATCTATCTATCTATCTATCTATCTATCTATCTATCTATCTATCTATCTATCTATCTATCTATCTATCTATCTATCTATCTATCTATCTATCTATCTATCTATCTATCTATCTATCTATCTTATTAACTATAGACATTCCATTACTTCGTCTGAATCAGTCGCTAGCTAGTTAAACAAAACAACCTGCAATCTAGCTGAAAGTAGACCTTGAACTAATCTAGCTTTTACCTATTAACAAGATGTTTCCACACACACACAACTGTTTTTTGTTTTTCACACCAATCTGTGTAAAGTCTAGGAACTGTTGTGTGTGAAAATCCCTGAAGACCAGCATTTCCTTAAATACTCAATGCAGCCCATCTGGTATAAACAACCATCCCACAGTTAAAGTCACTCAGATCTTACTTCACCCCCACCCCTTCTGATGTTTGTTGTGAAGGTTGCCAGCAGCTCTTGACACGTATCTACCTGGTTTTATGCACTGTTTTGGTGTTGCTAAATGAATAACTGCATCAATGTGCAGGTGTAAATGTGATTTCTTATAAAGTGGACTGTAAGTGTGTACATAATCACGGTATAAACTCAGTAATGGAATTGGGAAGCAGCGTGAGAAATACATTCTTATAATCAAAGAAATTGTATAAGAAGGAAAAGTATCGACAAACCGCTGTCTGATATGATTTATGTTTAGTATGATTTATGTTCATGATACACTACAAGTTAGAAACATTAGTCTTTTGTGTTTGAGTATATATATATATATATATTGGTGACAGCCACAGCCTTATTTCGCCGATGTGTTCTTTTTTAAAGTACATTGATAATTCTGAATGTCGGAAATCATATTTAAAAAAACGTAGCGATTTTTATGAGCACTCCTAATATTTATAGTTAAATACACTTTGACTTAATTAATTGTAGACAGGAAATAATGTAATAACTGCAATTCCTGTGCAAAGCGCTTACCATATGATTTATAGAATGAAATTAAGTGGGTACTTGTGTACTTGTGAATACAGGAGTGCTGAAGGCTACAAAGAAACCACTGATTTAATACGTGTTTTGTGTCTTAAATTTGTTAAAAAATGTAAATCCTGAGGAAAATGCATGTGGTGTTGAAGTTGCAGTCATCTAACTATATGTGTAAATGTTTCAACTTCTTCTTCTTTTGGCTGCTTCCATTAGGGGTCACCACAGCGGATCATCCGTCTCCACACACCCCTGTCCTCTACTTCTGCCTCTTTTAACCCAACTACCTGCATGTCTTCCCTCACCACATCCATAAACCTCCTCCTTGGTCTTCCTCTTTTCCTCCTTCCTGGTGGCTCCATCCTCAGCATTCTCCTACTGATATACCCCATGTCCCTCCTCTGCACATGTCCAAACCATCTCAATCTCGCCTCCCTCACCTTGTCTCCAAAACGTCCTACATGCGTTGTCCCTCTAATAAACTCGTTTCTAATACTTTAAATCGTCATCACTCCCAACGAAAACCTCAACATCTTCAGCTCTGCTACCTCCAGCTCCACCTCCTGTCTTTCACTCAATGCCACTGTCTCTAATCCATACAACATCTCAGGTCTCACCACAGTCCTATAAACTTTCCCTTTCACTCTCACAGATACTCTTCTATCACAAATCACTCCTGCTATCACTCTTCTCCACCCACTCCACCCTGGCTGCACTCTTTTCTTCACTTCTCTAACACACTCTCCATTACTTTGCACTGTTGACCCCAGGTACCTGAACCCCTCCACCTTCTCCACCTCTTATCCCTGCAACCGCACCACTCCACTGCCCTCCCTCTCATTTACACACATGTACTCTGTCTTACTCCTACTGACTTTCATTCCCCTTCTCTCAAGCACATACCTCCACCTCTCCAGGTTCTTCTTCACCTGCTTCCTACTCTCACCACAAATCACAATATCATCCACAAACATCATAGTCCATGGAGACTCCTGTCTAACCTCGTCCATCAACCTGTCCATCACAACAGGGGCCATTTTCTGGAATTCCGATGAAAATTCCAGAATGAGACGTATCCACTTCCCTAAACCCATAAGGAGGAGAATATGCCATATGAGCATGTTGAGATGATTGATGGCTAAGCTGTGGCACCCGTGTTTTATGTCCTATTAATTTTCTGTTGGGGAAATTTCAGGGTTTTTTTGGTCATGTGATCGAAAACTGTACGTTGAAACTCTGAAACGTAAATGGAATTATAAAATGTAAATAATTTCAGAATTACATTTAAAAAGTGCCCAAAAGTGTCCTTTAATGCTTTAAGACAAAATCGTCTGTGGAACTACGTTTGAGTAATTTAATGCTATAGGAATTGTGTGAGATGATTGACGGCTGAACTGTTACACCCCTTGTGTAATTTCCCACTTCTTTTCTGTAAAGGAAAATTTCCAATATTTGTTGGTCATGTGATCGAAAATCGCATGTCAGGACCTTTTGAAAAGTAAATTATCAAATAATATTTAAATAATTGAAGAATTTTATTAAAAAAAAAATGCCTAAAAAAGTCCTAAATGCCCCAGTGTCCTAATGCTTTAAGACAAAAACATCTGAGAATCTACATTTGAGTGATCTTTAGTTTAATAGTTATGATTACTAAAGAGAAAAAATATGGCCATCTACAGAGAAATAAATGACAGAGTAGCAGATTAGCACAGAGCCAAAAAAGTGGCAAACTTGGTTAGTGTAGAAGTGCCATACAACACGAACACGTCAATCAACTCAAGTATCTGAAGCCCTGTTTCTGCAGATAAAACACTCCCTCTCGCTCTCCAACATGCAGGTCGATTCCCAAGACTATCGTAGCGATCGATATTGCTGGGTATGAAACTGGCCATCTTAAAGAAAGCCATGGTGATGATACATCAATAAGGATAAACTTTGATAAGGTCAACTTTCTTTAACTGTGCCTAAGATCCTAGTTACAGGACTGAATCTCAAAATGTAGACAGGGGATTGATGCGGTTCCTCCAATGCCACAGAAAAACAACACAACTAAAAACAACAACCTAACACTGTATTCTGTATTTACTTTAATTTGGAACTGTCACTAAAGTTGAACATGCTTGCTCCCTGTATGCTAGCTGATGTTATGTAATGGGCAGCAGCGATCAATAATTCAGTGATCTTCCACTCAGCAACTTTATATATACTTTTATACTCATTTGACAGGCGCTTCCAATGCAATTCCAATGCAGTCCAATGCAATTTGAAAACAGGTAACTGGTTCTCAGACACATAAGTGCTGCAGAAGTAATATTCACCAACCGACCAGGGTTATGTGCAAAAAATAAAAAATAAATAAATAATAAAAAAAGGAGCGTCAAATAAATCTGATTGGTGGATTAAGTAAAAAATTATAAATTCAAATCCGTTGGATTATTATTTTAATATTTCAATGGACAAGAGTCATTTATTAAATTTTTTTTTACCACACTTACTACCACATAATACAATGTTTTGGTCATTTATTTCTTTATTTTACTTAAAATGCGTTTGTGTGAAGAAGGAATTGCTAAAGCATCCCATCTCAAGTAGTTTTTTAGAACTAGTAACAGAGCTTGATACAGTAAAACCCCGTTGTACGAGCAACCTATAGTACGAGCAAACGGAGATACGAGCGACCTCGCTCGCAAAATTTTACACTGTTTTACGAGCAAATTTCGAAGGCACGAGCAAACCCACGCTTCCGGTTCCCCGTTTTTGGCCGAGGGCAGCATCAGTCGCTTAGTTGATGACGTATCACTCGGTCGCTCTCGTTGTTCAGTGCAGCAAAAAATAACCTTTTTTTAGTTTGATATTTTTATTTCACTAGAAATCGTAAAAAATGTCTCCCAAGAAAATCAGTGATGGTGCTGTGAAAACGAAAGTAAATAGAATTACCATGGAAACCGAGGAGGTTACGAGCGTGGTGCGCATCTCACACTCGCAATCAACCACTACCACATGGGTAAGTGTACAATTATGTTTACATTACGGTAATTTGCGGTGTATTCGTTTGTTAAAATAGGATACAAATACTTTTTAAGTGCAGAAATAAGCGATCGAATGAGATCTCGGAACGGATTAAATCGCTTTTATATTCATTCTTATGGGGAAAATCAGTTCGAACATATGAGCAAATGGACCTATGAGCGATTTTCAAGAATGAATTATGCTCGTACAACGGGGTTTTCCTGTATTCTATTATTGGAAAAAAATACGAAAGAGAAAGAGATCGAGAGCATGCGTGATTAAAGTAATGAGACGGAAAACCTATGAACCTGATATCGATATTTATTTGGTTGTTGCATTTTTTTCCGTACTAATATTGCACACTTTAGAATTCCTCTCACACGATCAGAATCAAGAATTAAACAGTGATTTTGAAGTAATATATACATTTAATATGCTATGAAGTTTCTTAACAATATTAAGTAGGGGGGTAACTTAGTGGCAAAGGCAGTAAACTTTGGATCTGAAGGTCGTGAGTTCAAATCCAAGCCACACCAAGCTGATCTTCAGGGCCTCTGAGCAAAGCTCTTAACCCCATAGTTATTTAGTTGTATGAATGAGATAAATGTAAGTCGCTCTGGCTAAGTGTGTCTGCCGAATGCCAATCCAGAATGGTATGGTGGGATACGGCACAACATGCAGCAGAGTCTCTTTACCACCCAAAAGTTCTTTATTTTTATTTATCTGTATGACCTGGAGTGTGTTAGTCTAGAATGAATGACGTCATTCATTTTAAGGTTGAAATTGAAGTTTATCCCTAATGTATTAGCTCTGATAAACACTCGATCCTTTATTAACATCTCTCTTTCTCTCCCAGCTTGTCATTTGAACTGAAAAAACTGAAGGTTACAGAGGTTTCTAAGTGCTAAAACCTGAGACTCCTTCCATAAATATTTCATCAAATCTTTAATAAAAAAAAGTAAATAAATCAAATCCAAGCTGTACAACTTGTAACTATAGAAACAAGATGTACATCTTAAAATTAAATTTTTGCTCATGTTACAGAAGAACTACTGTCCAATAATCTCTACTACTGTATTACAAAATAAAACACACTTTCTAACCAATCAGAATTGAATTCTGATGTAGTATAAGTGCATGTACTCTGGAGTGGAGCATGAATGGTCAGAGGTACACTAGCTTATACTGTATGGTTTATATAGAGACACACTGTATACACAGTGCATTAATACACAAAGAGCTGAAGCTGTTTATGTATTGTTTTTTTTTAAAAGCTTCTTTCCTCTTTAGGTTTTTCGAAAGTTCCTACAAAATCTGCAGAGCAAGAATTTGCATTTTCATTTATCAAGTACTAGATTACACTAATTTAAAAATCAATGATATTTAATTGACAGTTTCCATAACAACTCGCAACCGATGCAGTATACAATCCGAACATGCCTGAGATTTAAAGCGACTACAGTCACTAGTATAGAGCTACAAAGCTAACACTGACCTGGCTGATTGGAATGACTAAACATTGATTCACGAGACGAGAGCTATATGGTGTGCAGCTCAGTACTTTTACACGTCAGAGGAAATCCATGGAAGTGTGGTTTAATTTAAAAGGACAAAGCAATGTCCCTGAGAGCCTTAATGTTCACGGGGCTTCAAATCCTATTCGGTTTTGCACTTAAGGTATTAAAAATGATGGAATTGGGCAAAAGAAAAAAAACCAAAAAACAATGGCAAACTTCTTCGGGATTCCGCTCAAGAGACTGCATAGTTTAGTGTCCAGTTTGGGAATAAAGAATTTCAGTTATCAGGACATTAAATCACACAAAAAAAGGAAGTTGCCTTGGAGAAAAGTCAGGGTAAAATACTTTCTATACACAGGCAAAGTGTTTCTTTTTTTTTTTAGACATCCTACTTTGTATGCATGTATAATGATAATTTATATAACATATAAATAAAAATCACCCACAGCACACAAGAGCAACCATAATGCTTTATTAAATGGCATTATATTTGCACAAAGTTGCGAATCCAATAAACAGCTTGCACTTTAGTCATCCTGTTCCGTGTCCATTAAAACTGTGCTATAAAAAATACTGCTAGCTCAGTAGAGACATTGGTAGCACAGTGTTTAAGATGTTAGACTGTGGATCACAAGGTCCAAGCAGCAACTACTGGGACCTCGAGCAAGGCCCTAAACCCTCAACTGCTCAGTATATATATATATATATACACACACACACTGTATACTGTATATCCAAATTTGGTCTACCAACTGTAAATGCTAGTTTTAATGTTTCACTATTCACAAAATGTTTTCTCCTGAATTAAAGGATCCCTACGAAATATCTGGAATGTTCCCCAAGTTCAACAGGAAGTCGTAACATCTGAATTTGCTGAAGTTCAAGGACGGAAGATAAAGTAAAAATTAGATTTTTGTTATTCATTTACAACAATATCGACGCGAGAGGTGATTATTAAAGTGTAATCCTGTTAAAAAATATATAGATTGATCGATAAACAAACTAAGACAAAGAATCAAATAAACAATTTGAATAAATCTTTATGCCAATAGAGTAAATTCAGGTTAATTTTTATTTGATATTTGGCAATTTGATCATTTATTTGATTGATTTATGCAAAAAAAACGAAAAGAAATGTAAAAAAGAAATGTGGCAAAAAAGAAATGTAAAAAGAAATAAATACAACCTTTTTTCCTTTTGATATAATAGTAAGAAACAGTAAAAACAAAACAAAAAACAGAGCTCATTCCTAACTGTGTCCATCATGAGAAGTGTCAAAACTATGTGGGGAACATTTCCAATTACAGCAGCTAAGGGCCTTGCTCAGGGGCCCAGGAGTGGCAGCTTGGTGTGGCTGGAATGTAAACTCGTGACTTTTGGATTCAAATGCTAATGCCTTAACCACTAAGCTACCACCTCCCCATCATGTTTTCCTAACACTAAGGAATACCCTTTCTATTTAAGCTGCAACATTTGTATATTCATATATCACAGCAGTAATTGTGTTATATTGTGAGTGATGTGTGTGTTGCAGATGTGGCCAAACACTTAGAAAAAGTTCCTAATAGAGGTAAATGTCCGTGATTCGGATTCCGATCATGTCATATAGAGTTATTGTCATTTCTGCACAAACATATGCAGTTAACTGTAATTAAATTACATTGTAGCTGCATTCTTTACTTTAAAACTGAAACAGACAGAATAACCAGATTACTCTCTATGAGACCATAATCATCTGCTCAGCTGTTCTATCTTCAGCAGTCCATATGGAATTAAGTGTAGATATTATTTCTGCACCGTGGGAGGATGCACACACACAAACACACACAAACACACACACAATGTTCTATAAGGATACAAATAGAAGAATCACACAACACAGTAGGAACTTGCTTCCAGCTGTCCAACTTTTATTAGCTTTAGGACACAGAGGTCACTCATATCATTGTAAACAAAATAAGCAGGAACTGTGTTATATATTTTTTTAGACTATTGCACTATATTGATAAGTGATAATAATGTTTCTTAAGGTATTTTTTTTTCTTTTTTCCAATCTGTTCCCTGTAAGTGAGCTCCCAAAAAAAAAAAAAAAAAAAAAAAAGCGATCAATGAAACATAAGTTTGAGCAATCTATAGCAGTACACTATACATTCAGTTTGACCTTCTGGACTGCTCAAGTTGTTCAATAATCTCACAGGCGCTTCAGAATTAGCACTGATTATTAACGATCTTATCAACGCGCGTTACTTCACCGATTTGTGCAACTTTATTCCGCAAGAGCTTATTCATTAAATCGTTCCGTTTCCAAACGATCCCCGAGTTTCCTGAAATGAAGCAGGATTTATGCATTTTTTGCCGCTTTTTTTTATTATTTTATTAGATTTTCTTTAGATAAAACCCCTCAAGGTCAAAGATTATTGGAGTTTAAAAAACAAAATGATGCAAACTTTTGCTCCTTTCGTTTAACATAAAGCAGAAACCTCCAAGTCAGAGAGCACAGCTTGAGTGAGAAGTGGAATGAATTTTTAATGCTTTGGGTATTGAGTTTCTAATTAAGGTTGTAGTCAAAGTCTACTTTTTTAATGTACAAAACATCTTTGTTTGTTTTGCATCAAATTGCAGGCTACTTGCAAGAAAGGGCATGGGCATGTGTGTAGGTATATGTCTTCGCATATAAAGTCTTATTTCCAAAGGGAAGGTTTTTTATTTTTTATTGAATCTATTATTTTGTATTTATTTGTCCATTATTTTGTATTAATTGCATGATAATGATGATGATAATAATTAGTAGTATTATTCATGCAAGGCTACATTATAAAAACAGGTAACTTTTTGTTTATTGATACATTTACCGATATACAAATTAATACATTCATTCGATTAAATTTATTGTAATTTGTATAGCGCTTTTTCACAATGTCTGAAAGCAGCTTTACAAAGGTTATACGATTGCATAAAAGAATGTGTATGTAATTGTTTATCCTCGATGAGCATGCCTGTGGCAACAGTGGCACGGAAAATCTCCTTGAAAAAAAATATAGGGAAACGTATTAGTTAAAAGTTGTAGGGAAAAAAATAAAAAACCTTTAACAAAAATAGATAGAGGGATTTTTTTTAATTCATAGAAGAATGAAAAAGAAAATGTTCAATAAAAAGTAGATAAAGTTAAAGTAGGTTTGCAAAGTTCCTATAGAAGTGCTTGAATTAAAATGCCTTTTCTGTTTTATGAAATGCTGCCAAGTATAATATCATAATGAGAATTTATCAATATTTCCAATATTTCCACTGTACATTTATGCCTATATATATATATATATATATATATATATATATATATATATATATATATATATATATATATATATATATATATATATAGTATGTTCAGAATCTAATCCATGATTTCTCTAATAGAATTAATTAATTTATATTCTTTTACCCAGTGCATATATGTTCAATTAAATGTGTGCACAACCATAATACAGTTCAGAGATCTATGTATTCGGGTCTATTTGGGAAGTGTGTTTTATGTGACGACTAACAATGTGATGACTCACTTCTCCTTTGCACCAAGTTTGGATTGTGTCATTGTTTAAAAGATAGTTTCGTTTCTGCCTGTTGATCTGGTTTGTGAACTTTCTCCTCTGTGGAATTACGAATTTGAAACTATCATTTCAATGTAACCCGATGTATTTACTCTAATCCAGCAAATTCAATCAGTTTTTTTCTATATATCATGCAGATTTTAAAACTGGTTATAAAGTTGTGTGATGTGAAATGAGAGTAAGTAAAAATCAATGTATTTAAACAGCATGAGACTGTTGAAGTTAAATGTCCTGCAAAAAAAAACAAGAGTTTTGACATTCTGGCGTGCTCATCCAATGACACGTTTCTCTTTCGCTGAAATTGAGTTCCTTCTTATCACATTAACATAGTTTGTCTTTTGTGCATCCCAAGATGATTCAATCATGCACATTATATGGATAAAAGTATTTGAACACCTGACAATTCCAGCCAGATGTGCTTCTTCCCCAAACTGTTACCACATGTGTATTGGGTGTCTTTGGATATGGAAGTTCTCTTGATCTGGGAGACCCAAACCTGTTCCAGCATGACAATGTCCCTGTGCACTAAGCAAACTCCATGAAAAAATGGTTTAAATGGGATGTAGAGGAAGATCTTTGGTGGCCTGCTTCAGAGTTCTAATGTCAACCCTACTGAACACCATGTGGAGGAAATAAAACTCAGATTCAGTACCTGATCACCACTGTGGCTGAATGAGCACAAATCTTCATAAACACACTAAAAATCTAGTGGAAATCTTCCAGGTGCCCACAAACTTTTCTCCATAGAGTGCATTTTTATAGCACTGAATAAAATGAAACCCTGAGCTCTCAACCAAACTGAGAATGCATTGGTGACACACTTATTTTGTAACCTATATACAATGTGTTCACTTAATTCTGACATGTTCCATTTTTTCCAATGCGTCTATACAATGTATTTTTACAGTATATCATACTTTTTGTTTGTTTGGTCTATGATCCCATTTTAAAACAAGATTATTTAAATGCACTAAAAAAACAAAATTAATATTTTGAACCAAATATGTAAAGTGTGTAGAGATTTCTTTAATGAACAAACATACTTGGAAGAAAATAACAAATCAACAATTTTTTCTTTTAAAAAGAGCACAAATATTCTAAACTCACATAAGGGTGTTTCTTAAGGTTTATATATATATTCTTCTTTGGGATGCTTCTGTTAGCGGTCGCCACAGCGGATCATCCGTCTCCATACCCCCCTGTCTTCTTCATCTGCCTCTTTCAAAAAAACTACCTGCATGTCTTCTCTCACCACATCCATAAGCCTCCTCCTTGGCCTTCCTCTTTTCCTCCTTCCTGGTGTGTCCATCCTCAGCATTCTTCTATAGATATACCCCATGTCCCTCCTCTGCACATGTCCAAACCATCTCAATCACACCTCCCTCAACTTGTCTCCAAAACATCCTACATGCGCTGTCACTCTAATAAACTCATTTCTAATCCTGTCCATCGTCGTCACTTCCAACGAAAACCTTAACATCTTCAGCTCTGCTACCTCCAGCTCCACCTCCTGTCTTCACTCAATGCCACTGTCTCTAATCCATACAACATCTCAGGTCTCACCACAGTCCTATAAATTTTCCCTAATTCTTGCAGAGACTTCTGCTATCACTCTTCTCCACCCACTCCACCCTGCCTGCACTCTTTTCTTCACTTCTCTAACACACTCTCCATTACTTTGCACTGTTGATCCTAGCTAATTAAACTCATCCACCTCCCTTTTCTCCCTGCAACTGCACCAGTCCACTGCCCTCCCTCTCATTTACACACATGTACTCTGTCTTACTCCTACTGACTTTCTTTCCCCTTCTCTCCAGCACGTACCTCCACCTCTCCAGGCTCTTCTAAACCTGCTCCCTACTCTCGCCACAAATTACAATATCATCCGCAAACATCATAGTCCATGGAGACTCTTGTCTGACCTCATCCGTCAACCTGTCCATCATCAATGCAAACAGAAAAGGGCTCAGAGCCGATTCTTGATGCAATCCAACCTCCACCTTAAACTCTAGTTTGTCGTTCCTACTGCACACTTCACTGCTGTCACCACTGCACCACCCTCACATAATTCTCTGACACATCTGACTTCAAACAATACCACAAATACTCTCTTGGCACCCTGTCGTATGCTTTCTTTAAATCCACAAACACATAATGCAACTCCTTCTGACCTTCTCAATACTTCTCCATCAACATTCTTATAGCATCTGTGGTGCTTTTTTTTGGCATGAAACCATACTGTTGCATACAGATGGTCACTTCTACTCTCAGCCTGGCTTCCACAACTCTTTCCCATAACTTTATGGTGTGACTAATCAACTTTATTCCTCTATAGTTCTGCAGGTCTGCACATCTCCCATATTCTCAAAAACTGGTAGCTGTCATAGTACCAACAATTAAAGTGCCCACCCAAACCTCCACTCTTCTACACTTCTCCTTTTCCTGCTGTCTCTGTAGACATCTTTCCCCTCTCCTTCTACTCCTTCAGCCAACAGTAGCCCAATTTACTACGAGTAAGTAGCACTACGAGTGCACTGACTTGGGCAACCATAATGGCTCGGTTTTATAATATGTATATATATATATATTACCATAACATATTAATCACAGTATGTTGAGGTAGGTGGTTTTCTTTTTCCTTGCTGTAGTGTTGTTGCAACAGTAAGTCATACACACCACGGTTATTAACATATTTCTCATATCTCTGTGGGTAGCCGATCAAATGCAGCAATTTGAAGCAGTTCGAGACCTACAGCATTTAAAATTATAACAAATCAAGAGTAATCTATAGGTAATGGGATACATTAAACAGTAGGAGGCAAAGTTAATTATGCATATTTATCATCATGTATTATATATGAGTGAGTGGCATAATTTGATCTAAATTGGACCTCAAAACTTCAGTTTTTTAAAACATATGCAAACTTATACTATATGAAATACACAGACAAGGATCTGAGAATACATTTGGGAAAACATTAATTAATTAACTCACTCACTCATTCATATGTGCATTCAATCATTTATTTATTCATTAACCACTTTATCCTGGTCATCATTACGGTGTATCCAAAGCCAATCCCCAGCACGCTGGGTGTGAAGCAGTAATGCACACTGGATCAGATGCTAGTCCACCACAGCCCACTGGCATCTCTAGAGACTTAGCCAATACATCATTTATAATGCTTTTAAAAGACAGGAGGAAACCAGAGAACCCAGAATAAACCCTCAAGAAAACTCACATTTACATCGAATTCAATTCAGTGTAATTGAATTGAATTAAAATTCAAGTTGATCCATGGCCCCTTGAGCTTAGCAGCAGCCTTAAGAATTAAAAGTTCTACCATGTAAAGATGAAAAACCCTGCTGTGATATAAAAACAATCGACCCTGGGTGGTGTGTTAATAAAAACCTAGCATACAGCCGGTACTACTGTCCAATGCAAGTATAATATATATATATATATATATATATATATATATATATATATATATATATATATATATATATATATATATATATATATATATGAGCGCTGTGGTCTAACAGTCCAACCTTTCATTCTATTTCCTATAAACAAATTTCTTTTCTAAAATTAACCAACATTTAAAAAACATGTAAAAAAAAAAAAATATATATATATATATATATATATATATATATATATATATATATATATATATATATATATATATATATATATATATATATAAAATACTTTTTAATATACACAGCAAATTATTTTTAAAGAATCCAACATCAAAATTGGAAAAACCCATCAACAAATCCAACCCCCAAAAATGCAATATGTTTGCTTTTAGATGATTAGTTTACTTAGTAGAAAATGCATTTGAACATATAATATAAAAAAATTTGCCAAGCCAATATTTAAAGCAAAATGCAGAAACGGAAAAATAATAATCTTGAGGTAAAATCTTCTCAACTACCCCTGGTGACTCATCAAGTGGGTCAACATGTACAACCATCTTATCAAAGCAATATAACTTTATGGCCATACATGCATTTTATTCATGTGGAAAGCGACTGTTGTTATATGGTATATACGATATGCTGACCGAGATTGGGAACAGATACTGTAAGTGTTAGGGGTGTAACCTTATACAAATCAGATTGAACAGTTAATACTTTCTAAACAAATATATGAACAATAGGCAAAGCGTTCTTGGATAAAACATTTGCACTACATTTTATGGTTTTTGGCAGACGCCCTTATTCAGGGCAACTTCTAGTTATCTTATTTATACAGCTGAGCAGATGAGGGTTAAGAGAACTTGCCCAGCAAGACCTAAGCAGTAGCAGTTTGGCAGTGCTGGGATTTTAACTCATGACCTTTTGTTCAAAAGTCCAAAACCCACTGAGTGCAACCCTACTTGAAAAATACAAGATATTACTTTAATTTGGGCAACACAATAAAAATCAGATGAAGATACAGAGGAAATCTTTAGTAAGCCTGAAATTAAAGTGGACATCCAAAATTATTAGATGTTTATGAGGTTCTAAAAAGGAAAATAAGTTGTGTGCCATCTGATGAAATCTATAATGATCTCAGATATGGAGCTAAATTATGAGGTGCTCAGTAACTCCTGGTTCCACAACTCCAACTGACGGTATTAGACCGTAAAAAGGACATTACTTATAATCACACACTCTGGAGCTCATGATATTTCTCACTCTCCGGTGTTTGTGATGTTTTAATGATTTATATTTGCACTCTTGGTGTCACCCAGATGAGGATTGGTTACACTTTTGAGTCTGGTTCCTCTCAAGGTTTTTTTCTCATAATAATATAAGGGAGTTTTTTTCTTTGCCTTAGTCACCTAAGGTTTGCTCATTAGGGAAGAAAACACCAATTTAAATATGAGTGAACTTTGTTTTACAATTCTTACATTCTGCTTTGAGGCAATGTCCATTGTTTAAAGTGCTATAGAAATAAAAATAGAGTGGAAGTGAATTGAAAATAGGACTGATACATAACCAGATTCTAAGCACATGAGTAGAGCCATTAAATATTTTCAAGTAATTTTGAATCAGCTGTTACAAATACAATTGGCTTTGTCTCACAAATGTGAATGCTCCATTAGCAAAGAAGCAACAGTATGCTAGGAGTGTATGTGTGTGTAAATGCATGTGAATCCAATACCATGACGTTTCGTGTCCTACTGGTATTAAAAAAAGTTCAAATGTCCTTCACAACAGTCTATGTCCAGGTTCCAGGTAAAGAACTTTAAACCCTTAGTAGAAATGCTCTATAGTGCATGGAAAACTGTATTTTGCCTGTTGCAGCCCACTAGAGTCACCCCTTACCTTGAAATGCTGTATAATCTCTAAAATACTTACTTACAATAGTGTGTGGATCCATTTAACATTTAATATTTGAAAATCATTTTTTTCATGAGTCATCCGTTCTAGGTTATGAAAAAAAAAAATGCATTTCAAATACATTTTATTCTCCCACACTGTTCACTCAACCATGCTGAACATAGTTTTCAATGGCAAGTTGCATCACAGGAACTTCTTGAGGATAATACCAAGAAGGAAATGTTCTCGCATTCCTGTTCTTCATTTTCCCGACAACATTTGGATACTGAGGTTCAACCATGCGTCATGCTTGTGCCAAAGGGATGGAGAACTACACTACTCATCATCCTCCGCATGCCGTGTGTCTCACTAATCACTCTCACCTTGTCTATTTGAGTTCTAGTTCTTTAGCAGCTCATAATCAGGCTTTTGTTGTAGATGTTTGTTTGGCATGTGCCAGGATCACGTATACCCTGTATGTTTTTTGTTTTGCAAATACAGTTCATGGTATAGTATATTATATTAATATAATATATATATATATATATATATATATATATATATATATATATATATATATATATATATAATATACATCATTTGAATGTCATAATGTCTTTATGTAATTCTCAACACTGCGGGGTGTGGGAGAAGCACCTGTGATAGAGATGAGGTCAGTGATATCTTGCTATAAGTTGCAATCAATGTACAGTACTTTGAGAAGTTGCAAAAGACAAAAGAGCCCCATTCCTGGCAGCACCAACTGAGATGGATATTGAAAAGCAGCCCAGGAAGCAGGTGGGTAAACAGCAGGCAAACAATGGCCACTAATCTGCCTGATTACTTCTGTAACACATGCTACCTCACACACACACACACACACACACACACACACACACACACACACACACACACACACACACACACACCTCATCTACCTTGTATCTTTCGTCACATTGCTATCTGAACACACACAAAGAACCGACATACTCAGGTGCAGGGCAGACAGGACTATGATGTCATTCATCACCACGATGTGTCTCGTAGAGAACATCTAAACTAGACACACACAAGCTTACTGAAGACAATGGATGTTGGATCATGGTGGTCACCTTACAGGTCCAGGATCTTTGGTTTGATCCTGAGCTCAGTAAAATTTTGAATTTTTGTGTACAGTTAGTCCCTGAGTTATGATGGTTTGGCTTACGATTTTCGATTTTATGAGGACGATATAATCATTTTTTTTAAATATTACAATTTTCCCATGGCAGTTAAATTGTCGGCCGACAGAGATCAGTTGTCTCTGTGTTAGAATGTGAATTTTATCCTTGTTTTAGGTATTTTAAAGCCCAATTTTAGCTCTTCTTTCCCTCCTTTTATTAAAATCCTGATTAGGGTAGGCCATGTCTCAACCTACAATATTTTATGATAAGTTACGCAAGTTGGAGTCTCTGTAACACATTGTAAGTCAGGGACTACCTGTACTTTATTTGATTATTCTTGGCTTCCTATAGGTTGTCCAGTATTCTCCAGTTTCCCCAAGTGTCTCTTTTTGCCCAATACCCCTATGCAGGACTGGCATTCCACCTAGACATTATTACCCACTCACACCCAGGTAGATCAGCTCTGGATCTATGTTCCTGAACAAAATTAAGTTGTTCTTGTAGATAAATAAATGAGTGACATACAACAGGAAGGTTAGAGACCTTTGACCAAGAGCTCCATGGATAATGCACAGGGTCATTACAAGATCAAGGCAGTCAAGAACTCCACCTATGTCATGTCCCCTGTGTCCTTCGTAAATCTGCATTCAAATGCATTAGTGTGATTCACAACGTAAACAGCTATGTGGCCGCATCAGAGTCCTCCCTCACCTCCTTCACCTCAGGCTGAGGGAAAAGTTGCCAAGAATTTCTCACTGACCCTTCTATTAGGCTTGCTCTATCTCCTTTTTGTGTCCTCTGGGGGAAAAAGGATGGGTCACTGCAGCTAGCGAATTGGTGACATGCGAATTCCAGTCACTGATCTTTTGTGCTAGAGGCTCCTTTAACAACCCAGCCCTGAAAGCACTACTTTCCATTTACCCCATGGAATCCGAGGATCACCTGAGGCCACCCTCGACTGTCATCCACTACAGAGGGGCTCCTGAGCCTGGATTCCAAGACGGTCTCGACTTGCTGATCTTTCATTCTTTTCACAACAAGCCTTGTTTAGCCCAAAACAAACTGCTGCCGCTTGCCAAAAGACACAAAATGCCAGAGTTGTAGCAGGAGGATCCGAAAAACAAAACAAGTTTTAAAGTGCAGCACCTAAGGCCAGAGGCCATGGAGGCATTCCAAAGTAATTTCAGCCAGGGAAAGTGCCATCGCCTCTCGCAGAGAATGATCAGCACCGGGCTTTATATCAGGATGACTCATTATTGACCACAGAAAATTACTGCTCCTGCGCATCGGAGCATATTGCAGTAGACGCCTCGTTGCAGCTCGGCAGTGCTATAAGATCCTTCTGGCTTTTGAAAAGAGGAGAAGAAATCCTCCTGGGAAACTTTGGCGTTTGCTGTGAGTGAAATGAGCCATAAAGTAAACAGTAAGTAAATTGGCTGCAGTGAACCGTTTATGGAAGTTCCTGGCACTAAAAGTAATGTCAAGAACAATGTTGCGCACACAAGTTCGCAAGCTGAACCATGTGGTCATGACATTAGAATCGTGATATTTGAGTTAGGAATATACAAGTAGACGTCGTCATCACTGCATGAATTTGCACACATTCAGCTAGTTTACCCAGTCGCTTCCGATTTCACCATTTCCCCTCATTTTCATTTTACAGCATTCAGCAATCAGCTAGAACTAATGGTATTAAAAGAAAAACGAACCTCTCCCCGTGATGACATTTCATCCATGAGGCGTGCTGTTTGTTCGAATCACCTTTCCGATCAGTTCCCAGCTCATGAGGCTTCTCCCAGAGAGAAGGCTTATTACTCGCTTGCTAATGCTGTAGGATGGATCAGCAGCGTCTAGAGATGCATTAGAGCTCTGAGGCCAGAGCATGACGCAAAGCTCTGAAAGCGAGAGCATCAAGCTCACATAGACTGAAGAGCGTCTGGTAAACAAGCTCCGGATGAACAAGGATCCAGAAATCGTTTTTACAGAGTAATAATTATATAAGACATCTGAAGCCTGCACACAGCCAGCTGGCATTGACTTGTTTTACTGCGCAGTGAGATTTGTGTCAAGAAACAAAGAGGAAATGTTAGGTCAATAATTTGTATTCGTTTGACACTCGAGGCAATTGAAATCATGCACCATGAAAGTTAAATATTGGTGAATTCTTATTAGACTATATGTACACAAGTTTGTGGACACCTAACCATAAGATTTGTTTGTGTTTTTACACATCCTATTCCTCATCAGAATCGGAATCAGGTTTATTGGCAAAGTGTGTTGACACAGACAAGAAATTTGGTTCCAGCTGTTAGTGGAGGATGGGTTGCTCAGTGGTTAAGGCGCTGGGTTACTGATCGGAAGGTCGGGGGTACAAGCCCCGGTATCGCCAAGCTGCCACTCTTGGGCCCTTGAGCAAGGCCCTTAACCCTCTGTGCTCCAGGGGGACTCCGTATCATGGCCGACCCTGCGCTCTGACCTCAGCTTCTGAGCAAGCTGGGATATGTGAAGAACGAATTTCACTGTAATGTATATGTGAAAAATAAAGGCTATTATATTTTATTCTATTCTATTTTATTCTATTCTAGTGACTCTCAAAATACAGACATAAATGACACTATACATTTAGCTTGGACTATACAAGACAAAACATACTATACAAGACAAAACCAGACAATGTGAGACAATATAGACAGTATGAGTATTAAATAGGAATACAGATTATATGACAGATCAGAGATGTACATAAAGTGTGAGAGTGCGTAATAGTAGTAATGCAAATAACAGTATTGTGCATCAGGTATGATAAAGAGTTTACTTTAGAACTTTTGTACAATATACAGTATAGCAGCAATAGTGTGTGTTACATATACGGATGATGTGATGACTGACAGTTCTGCTAATGCAGTACTTATACATATGAAGCAGGGAATATAATCATGGTGAGTTGTTTATGAGGGTGATTGCCTGCCAGAAGGGAGGAGCTGAAAAAGGTTGTGTCCAGGGTGAGAAGGGTCAGTAGTGATTTCGGAGCACCAATGATTTTTTTCTGCTGTTTTATCTGTGTTGCAGTCTGTTCCTGTTCTGTTTTGTTGCTGCTCCAAATCAGATGGTGATGGATGCGCACAGGACAGATTCAATGACTGCATTTAATATCCTCCACTCTTCTGGGAAGATGTTCCACTAGATTTTGGAGTGTGCTTGTAGAGATTTGTTATATAATAAAACCAGGTACTGATGTTGAAAGATTTATGATAAAACTCTTGATGTCACCCAAATGAGGATGGGTTCCCCTTTTGAGTCTGGTTCCTCTCAAGGTTTCTTCCTCATATCATCTAAGGGAGTTTTTCCTTCACCACAGTCGCCACGGCTG
Source organism: Silurus aristotelis (assembly GCF_946808225.1). Classification (NCBI taxonomy): domain Eukaryota; kingdom Metazoa; phylum Chordata; class Actinopteri; order Siluriformes; family Siluridae; genus Silurus; species Silurus aristotelis. Next base: position 14,574,686 of record NC_139601.1, on the reverse strand, counting down.
CTCATCAGGGATAAATGCACACCATTCACCTTGACTGTTGATTTCTGTAAAGCTGCTTTGAGACAATGTCTGTTGTGAAAAGCGCTATAGAAATAAACTTGACTTGACTTGACTTAACTAGGGTGTGAAGGATATTTTCATAGAGCTGGCTTTGTGCACAGGGGCAAACGGTGTTCGCCAAAATAGCGCAGGTATAGAAATAAGGATATTCAACTTTATTGAAATGTATGGAGAAAACAAAACAAAGCAAGGAACTATCTTTGAATCTACATCAGAGTTGTATATTTTTATAGCATTGATTATCATCAATTTCGATAACAGTAACCCTGACTAATAAGTTCTTTATCAGTCCTATAATAACAACTTAAATAGAAAATTGTATGGTAGACTTTTAACACTTTTTAATGCATCTAATCATTGACATGATGAAGCTTTTATTTACATAGACATTTATTTTGCATTGTTGGAAGTCTCCTGTGTCAATACTCGGTAACAGTCATAGGTCAGTCCACATACTGTGAATGCATCTGGACAAGTAATTATAGACATGACGTAGAAAAACCATATCTACACTAATACAGTCACAGTTTCTTTCCACAGCCTCCCTAAGACAAACCTTTTCTGTTCGTTTTTGGCATATATATAACCTGATCTCTTATTTATGCTATTACTAAGGATGATTACGCCTTTTCTATTTTCCCTGCACAGTTCAATACTGATTCTTTAAGCTTCCCTGGTCCATTACCTCTCGCACCCTCAATGCATCATACCAATCGATAATACAGCCTCCACGCTAAAGTTTGCGGCCGAGAGACTTAATTGAATGAAACTAAAGTCTCGAAATCATTTGCCAGCGCTAAATGCATGACCTTACCAATAGCTGCACTCTCATCCGAGAGCAGACATACAGAGAAGAAAGGGTTACACACAGGGTACGTTACTAGGCAGCATATAATCCCCTTCGGTTATCTTGCATGCATGTCATCGTTCGAAAGTCCAGCCCTGGGTTCTCATTATTAGCACAATTGGCGGGAATGGAGATGGCACTACATTAGCGCAAAATTGTGCGTTCACTTTCATTGAGGGTCAAGGCAACTGTGTTAAGGCAAGGCAATATTAGTGTGAAAACATTAGAACAGCAATAATGGATTTCGTTCAGCTGAGCAGATGTGCATCATCTCTTGGAAATAAAAGAGAGAGAGAGACATCTATTCAATCTAAGATTTTTCTTTAAACTTGAGTTAATTTATTATGCCCTTATCTAGTTTTCCTTTTATCCCTCAGCTCTAGCACAGACTGTATATTATGAATAAAAAATGGACAATTACAGTCAATTACTTTCCATAAAGGTTTTTTTAACACCCCCTCCCCCTCAACGGCCCCTCCCCCTTCTTTCCTGCAAGCATTCAAGGAGAGAATACAGGCCTAATTTAACATTTGAGCAATTAATCTCCCTTTTTTTTTTTTTTATTGACCAAGAGTTAATTCAGCAGGACTACATTTACTCTACGTGTGTGGTCTAAAGATAGGGAGAAAAATCGCTTAGCTCAGCACAATAATTGGTTGTCTTCGAGAAAGAGCTCGCACTCCTTTCACGAAATGGACAAAACTTTCCACAGAAAAAGCTGGACACTTAGCACTTTTGTGCCTAATGCAGCTATTTATTATGTTTACATATAAAATAAGAATAATTGGCTTGTAGTTGCCTTAGAAGCATGTGTCCTTGGAGCTACTTTCAGCTGAACTATGGAGTTTGCTCGCCAGATGGGCACACTGCAATAAGAATACAAATTAATGCCTATAGGGAAACTGTGATGCAATTTCACCTCCAGGATTGTCAGTGAAATTAATGAAGTTAAAAAATATATATATATATCGGGTGCAATATGCAGTTTCGTGAGCTGCTACAGTTTACTTTTGCGGCCATTTTTATGTTGCTTTTGAGTGGAGATAGCGTGAGCTTCAACTGCAGAATCCCATTACAGAACGTCAGGTTATATGTCACGGGGCATAAAAGACAAGGCCGTTCATTTATTCTATAGCGCACAAAATGTGTTTTTTAAACGTATACAAATCGGCAAAAACAAAACAACAACACAAAACTGGCTTTGTTTCAGAATCTCAGTCCTTGAGGAGGAAAAAAGGAACATTTCCAAATTAAAAGCACACTCTACTGAATCTTGACAGTCTCAAACACATCCATGGCTTGTTGCCAAGGGAGCAAATTTGGCTGTGCTGTCTGGATGGGAGGGATAACAAACTCTGTCTCCATTGTCAATCACAGTAGCTAAAAGTAGGTGTCTTTGAGCCCATGTACTTGGAACAGGTCAGAAAGTGCTTCAGTGTAAGTGAGTTATGTTGCCCTGTGATCTAGTATTAGCAGCTGTACTAAAAAAAGATGATGTCCTCTGGTTTCATGCGCCTCCGAGGATACACAAATTAGCCCTAACCCTACTGGCTTGGTTGCTGTTATAGGACTAAGGAAAGTTGTTTTGTGGGCAAAGATTGGGAGGTGACCAAGAAATGAATAGAGGAAAAATTGTGTCATCTGCTGTCAAATGATGGACCATGGTCTGGATCTGGGAGGCACTGGTATTACCAAAGCTGGCTCCCAGTCCTGTGATCTTCAACAGAATGGGACAAAAAAAAGTGAAGAAAACAAACATTCCAGTCTTCTCCTCCAGGCTTGAGAGTCTTCCCAAACTGAATCGATGACGTTTGGCCAGGCTGACGAAGATCAATGGCGATTACCCAGAGCATAGAGCTCTTTGTAATTGCAAAGTGAGGAGAGATTGGCTGAATGCCACCGGGTCCAGGCCACTATTGGGTGGTTATTGTTATTTAGATGTGCTGACAGGTCTGCACTTCCCTGGCCTTTTATGTCACAGTTCCCAATTGTGTCACTACGCCCAAGCAAATGCCCCCTTCCCCCCTCCCCCAGTTTATTTTTCCCCCTGAACAATACTGTCTGTCTAGCGAGTCCTACAAATCAGCACTTGTCTAGGCTACTTCTTTAATGCTTGTTACACACTGGAGCACTCGGCAGTAAATTCCCTAGCTGGACAAAGTGCACTGTAAGCTTAGAGAGAGAAGTATGTACATCTCCAAGAGGAAGAATGAGTCGAGCCTTAAATCCGATGGTGTCACTCTGGAGCCAAGCAGACTGCTGTCCAAATCTGACGCCTTGCTTTGACAAGTCTGGAGCGAATGTTTAGCCAACAAGAGGAGTTTCCCACTGGCAGCCGTAACCAAGAATTATCTTTACTTTTCCTCCTTCAAGCTGTTCGGAATCAAAGGGTAGTGTAAAAATATAAATGGATCTAACCTGACCAATAATAAGCAAACATCTTCCTATAATGTAACTGTTTGACAGAGCTATAATTCTGACTCAGACAACGAGCCCACACTCACACGACTATTGATTTCCAAGAATAAAACCTGCATTGTTACTCTCCTGCTCGTCTCTTCTGTTTTTATGAGTCACGTGTAGGCCGTAAAGCCTCTCCAGTCAAACACGAGTGCTCTCAATACTTGGCTCGCTATACAGAAAAAGAAAAAGCAAGAATCATCTTCAACAGATATCTGAAATATGCAGGTGAAGAGTCATTTTGCCAATTACTTTGCTGTAGTATTTCATAAATGTCATTCGTTATGTCAAAGACCCCAACAATAGCGTTAAGAGCATACATATTAAAATAACAGAGAAGCTGAAATTGTGGGAAAAAAAAGTCAAGAGGTCTAAAATGGAAATGACAAATGGAAGGGTTCGTGAAGTGTAGACTGATGAAATGGAACTGCTGCTTAAAATTATACTTAATTATAAATCTCAATTGTCCATTTGCGGTATTTCTTGTCGCACAATAGATTGGTGGATTCAACAATTAAAAATACGAATGTGGAAATACGCTGAACAGTCATAACATTAGGCACATTATAACATTATGTCCGGTGAAGTGAATAACACTGGTTATCTCTTTATCATGGCACTTGTTAGCGAGTGGGATATATTAGGGAGCATTTTGTCCACAAAGTTGATGTGTTCGAACCAGGAAAAATGGGCGAGCGTAAGGATTTGAGTGAGTTGAACAAGAGTCAAATTGTGATGTCTAGACAACTGGGTCAGAACATCTCCAAAACTGCAGCTCTTGTGGGATGTTCCCGGTCTGCATTGGTCAGTATCTATAAATAAATACGTTCTTTCGGCTTCTCCCATTAGGGGTCGCCTCAGCGGACAATCCACATGTTTGATTTGGCACATGTTTTTACGCTGGATGCCCTTCCTAACGCAACCCTCCCCATTTATTCGAGCTTGGGACCGGCACTAAGGCTTGTGCAACCATAATGGCCGGGGTTGGTTCCCTGTATCACTCCTAAAAGGGGGTCATTGATTCAGAGGGAAAGCAAAGGCTGGCCCATGTGGTCCGATCTGACAGACAAGCTGTAGCTCAAATTGCTGAAGTTAATGCTCAACAGTTCAGGACTGTTTTGGCAGCAAAAGAGGAACCAACACAATATTAGGCAGGTGGTCATAATGTTATGCCTGATCGGTATACATGTGAATGGGGTTTGAATTATTTGTTGGTTGACTGAAAGACGATATTTTGCACAGAAATTTAAGTCCATGGCTAAAACTGACCCGGTGTCTGACAACGGGCAGACCCACATCTATTGGTGTATATTCTAAAAACGATGTTCCCACAAACAATACACTGTGCATCCATGCAAATCGAGACCTATTGTGGATCTCACAATGCAAAATGTCATGCGCCGTGATAAGCGCTGACCTGAAATTTAATCTCAGGATAATTACATGTCAGGTTTTAGACCTGCTTAGTATTAGCTCTTTTTTTCCATCTAGAGAAAATCCACCTTAAAAAACTCTGGGCTGCATTTTGGAATTTGACTATTTTACTTGCTTGAGCATGTATGAAAATACATGCCTGCAAGTTTGAGCAGAAATATGGTATCATTTACACACATATCCTCGTTCCATCTCATTCTCCATTTCAAAACATTGCGTCTGAAGCAGAACCGGTGGCCATAAAGTCAACATTCAAGTATTTGCGATGGGAAAAATAAATAAATAAAAAAGCCGGCGAGATAAACGCTAATGGCAAATCAATAGAGCTGAGCATTTGCAGAGCTAGCGATGCCATGTTCAGATTTGTGTTTACCAAGAGATGGCCGGCTCACTGATGCATGCACCGGCAGCTCTCAATGTCACAGGGAGCAGGCATTCACATGAGCCTGAATGAAAAAAAAAAGGCAATTGATTCAGTAGTACACCAACAAACAATGATTCTCTGGCAGAGTTTGTGTTCACATTCCATTATCTTCAGCTATGAGCATGACGATAATCAAAGTTATAAAAAAAAAAAAAAAAAAAAAAAAAAACGAAGAAAGAAAAAAAAAAAAGGACAAGGGATTGTTGTGAATGGTACAAATAGCAGTGTTGCTTATTGCTGCCATGGGGACTTCGGCAAGGTCAGAGTATAATCTTGCTGTCATCTCAGCTGGAAAATAATGCTGCCGAACTTCTAGTATTAAGTTACATTTCTGAGAAGAACACTACAGAATGCTAATGCCTTTTAGGTACATTTTTGGGATGAGTAAAAGCAGAACTCTTCTTTTTATTTTAGGATATCTGGTGGAGACTAACCATGCATATTGGAAAAAAACCTTTGTGATTATTATTATTATTATTATTATTAGATGCAGAGGTTATTCATTCATCTTTAGTAACTGCCTGGTTTAAGTTGTGATGGTTTGAAATAGTCTATTGGTCTGTTTAAAAATTAGGAAATGGAACCAACTACTGTATATTTCTTAACATCTCAGCTAAGAGCAACTAAAAATGATGACTGCACATAGTTCTACAGCAAGTATATGCACTGTATATTTGCAAATAGGGTCAGTATAAGTACAAAAAGCCTGAAGGAAAACCTTTATAATTTCTCCCATTGTTTAATGCAGGTAGGCACCATAATCATTTCAACATAATATTTACTTTTCTTTTTCAATGCAAGTTTTCCAGTGATGCTGAAGCCTTATCTACATTACACCTGCAATAGTGAGGTGAAGATCAGATCATTTTAGTGACTTGGTTCTTTTAATCTGGTTCATCAAAATGAACAAATCTTTTTTTTTTTTGAGTCATTTAGTTTATTTCGTTCTAATAATCACCTTCATAGTGTATATGGCAGTCGACAAAAGGATGAATGACTCAGTCCAGAAGACTCATGAGATGAACTACAATTCGGTTTCCTGTACTGTTTTGGAGGATTTTATGATGCTTTTCATATACGCATCCCGTAGAAAATAAACAAATCACTGAGACTATTCGTTCTTCTTAGTCAATTCAGGAAAAAAAAAAACTTTCACCGTACTTCATCATTTTTAACTTTCTATTACTTATTAACTTTGAATAATGGACAGTAAAGCTCAAAGTGTCTTTTTTTTCAAGATATTTAAATTGGGTATGTTCCACTTTTAACAGGAACTGTTAACATTTGAAGTTAGATAGGGCATTTTCAGCTGTGAGTCCCAAAAACTGTGGCGAAGGCTAACAGGTTAAGGACTCATTCAAAATGAACGAATCGTTCATGAATGAATCACTAACCTGCAAACAGTTTCTGATTAACAATGACTTAACACGGTAAAATCTTCTTTGATTACATCCATTATAAACGGCCATATTGCGATTATTTTGACTTGGTTATTTAACATGAAGATAAAAGGGTCCCTGGTGGTCTAGTGGTTAGGATGCGGCGCTCTCACCGCTGCGATCCGGGTTCGAGCCCAGGTCAGGGAACCAACCCCAGCCACTCTCAGTGCCGGTCCCAAGCCCGGATAAATGGGGAGGGTTGCGTTAGGAAGGGCATCCAGCGTAAAAGCATGTGTCAAATCAAACATGCGGCGGATCCGCTGTGGCGCCCCCTAACGGGAGAAGCCGAAATGAAGTTTATTTAACATTAAGATAAAAGACAAAATATGTGGTCAATCGATGTTATCCAGAAATCATTTTGTCACTAAACATAACAAGATGCAAGATACAGGTAAGTCCATGCTCCAAAATGTAAAACATCAAACGTTATTGCAGGCATGAGTCTAAACATGGGAATGAAACTGGAAACAAAGAACAGGAAATGCAAGAACATACTGTAAGCCGTAGTAAGAAACAATATAATGAATGAAACTTTGCAATGAGAAAAAGGAAAATGACGGCTTATACTGAAAAATTAATGGTGAACACGGAGCAGGTGCACACATTAGGTAACTAACCAATGACTAAAACACAGGCATATGGCAATGTAAATGGCATAAGCATGGCATTGTAGACAGTGGGGTGTTTTTTTTTTGTGTTACTTCCTTTATGGTGAAGAATCCATTCAGATTTAAATCCATATACGGGGGCAGTTATTTGAAAGACCAAAAACAGATACTAATAGTATCATTGCATTAAAGCTTTAAATACTGTATGTGCCATTTTTCATTAAATCATGTGTTTTAGTTTGCAGCTGGCAAAATTAGTTGTACTGTCTTAGGACCTTTTTATGGTGGTGGAAAAGTGGGCACCAGTCACAGGAAATATTTTCTGTCATTCCATTCAGTTCATATTTTTAAAACGTTTTTTTTTGGCCTGCATGACCGAGATGATTCTCATTCTCCTTTCAAGAGTGGCTAAATTCTGCATGCAGCAGCATCAATAACAAGAGCATGAAGATTGAAGGTTTTGTTCCTTACCTTGCAGACCTCCCACTCCCCTCAGGGGCCAATTGTGTTGCATTTCCTTTGATTTTCTTCAAGATGAACAACAGACGATGAAGAAAATGAGGGAATTTGCCTCGAAGCACCAGAAGGCGTTATTACACCCCTACAGGGGGTCATTAGTAACAGCTGTTTCAGTAGGAGCATAGCCAAACCAGTAAATCACTTGACTGTAGGAAAGTCACCGAAATGCTATAAAAGTAATCGCGTCAAACAAGTTGGAAAATGCTCAAATATAATCAACATGAAGCCAATAGTTGGTTCCTCACCAATTACCTAGAAAGTACGGTTATTTAAAAAAAAAAAAAAAAAAAAAAAACAGCTTTCATGAGGAATTCATGAATGAAATCAAGCTGGCATAAAATCAGACTTTGTGCTTCAATCTGTCCAAACTATCACCCTTATTTCATGATAAAAAAAAGAAGAGGTAAAAAAGGCAGGCTCCATTAATACTGGGGTGTATGTTCACCATAATTTAAAATGCATTGCTGAAAATGAGCTTTCTTCACAGGTGATTTGAGGTTAAGCCCTGCTGAGCCCACTATAGCAATCTTCATGAAATAACTACAAAGCAGCTGCTGGCTAGATAAGGAAACCATAAAAAAAGCAACGGATTCGACCTCCGAAGCTGCTTCTCTTTCCCTGCCTCTTACTAATCTTAAAAAGAAGCAAACCTGGAATTATTAATATCCTGGCACGGGTAATCTCCCCAGTGAGGTGCAATTAATCACAGGGTTACAGCCTGGGCATGGCTGATTTCTGGCAGCGTGGTTCAAAACAGAGGTGTGCAAGAGTCAGGGTGATGTGTATCTTCCTTCTTGTACATACCAGGACCTTTCGAGAATCTGAGTAATGCTCAATTATGCACCGCAGCCGAAGGTGCGCATCCGTTTGACATTAAATTATGATTAATTGTAAAGTTCTAGGTGAAAAAAGTGGAAAAAAAATGTCAGGGGAAAACATTTAATTATGATTCTCACACTGCTTTAAGAACATTTGAAGCTTTCCAGGGTTAAGCTGTGAATATATGGCTTAAATTACTGCAACCCGGATAGCAAAGGGGAAAAGAAAATGGGCGGTTTAGAGGATTTATACTCTGTGGAATGCTTTTTCATGTCCTTGACGCCATTTTAGAGTAGCTTGTTCACATGGCGCATCGGGTGTGCATTCATAGACCAACACACACACACACTTTCCAGTCACTCATCCCAGTCTGTCCCATGCATTGGTATTGAAATAGATGTTGATATGAGGGGAAAAACAGTTCCTGTGTACACCCCAAGAATACACTTTAGTGTGCTAATTGTGACTGATAAAGTGAGATGGCAGACTCAAATAGGAGGCAGACTATCAGGGGTTTGCCGTTAACTATTTACTGTGTGACTGCTAAAACCTAGTGATATCTCTCAGGGCTCCTCTGGCTGCTCTTCAGTATCAGCTGTACTACACTTGGAGCAATTATCAGCAATCCAGGCACGTCATTTAAACATAAAAACCTCCTCTGGAGTTCCTTTGGAAATTTCAACAAATCACCCTGAAATAGAGCCTGAACAATAGAACAAGTAACACGCTTTTCAAAGTTAAACAATTCCTGAAGGATAAAACCTGTCTTTCAGTTCTTTCCAGAGAGAATGGAATAATAAAAACAGAAAAAAAAGAACTCACATCCTGACAAAAGAGGTACTTTCCTATTATCCTTGAAGTGCACAAATAGTTACACAGAATAATAATGTTCTTTAAACCACGTCAAATTGTTGATTAATTTTGTATTACAGAACCGCTCTGACAGTGGTGCTGGCTGTGAATCGAATCTCAGGTTTGTACGGTTGATGCGCCACATCATCTAAGTCCAACGATAGATGGAGTACACCATTCCCGTACTTGAGTAAAAGTACAAATCCCCTGCTTTAATAATACACTAGTACAAATACAACCCCACTCCCCAAAAAGTTAGGACAATGTGCAGATTGTACATTTTTTTTTTTTCTTTTACATTTTATTCACAATAGAACATAGAAAACATCCCAAATGTTCAAACTGTTCAAATGTTCAAACTGTACTATTTTAAGAGAAAGAAATATAGTAATTTTGGAACTGATGGCTACAACACATCAACACAAAAGAACAGTAAGATGGTTGGGTATAAACAGTGTATTTTACAGAGGCAGTAAAGATGGGCAGAGCTTCACTAATCTGTGAAAGACTGTGTCTACAAATTTCTAAATGTTTCTCAACATAAAATTGCAAAACAGTTGAATATAACATCATTTACAGCAGATCATATAATATGACATTATATTATGTGCTGTAATATAATATAATGTAATATATTTTATTACAGCACATAATATAATGTCATCAAAAGTTTTAAAGAATCTGGAGAGAAAAAAAACTAATTTTGGATGCTTGTGATCTTCTGGCTCTCAGGCGGCATAGTCGTGATTCTGTAATGAAAATCATTGCATGGTCTCATTAACACTACCAGAATACCTTATTGTCTGTAAACACAGTTTGCCATGTCATCCACAAATGCATGTTAAATCTCTATCATGCAAAGAAGAAGTCATGCGTGAACATGATCCAGAAATGCTGCCATCCTCTCTTGGCCAAAGCTCATGTAATATGTACTGAGGAAAAGGGGAAAACTTTTCTGTGGTCAGATGAATCTAAATTTTTTTTATTTTTTATTTTTTTTGGAAACCATGGACACCACGTCCACCTGAAAAGGAGAGGGACCATCTGGCTTGTTTTTAGAGCTCAAAAAAGCCACATCTCAGATGGTATAAATGTGCATTTAGTGCCTGTGGACCGGGCAGGTTTCACATTTCGAAGGCTCCATCAATGCTGAATAGTATATACAGGTTTTAAAGCAACAGATGCTCCCATCCAGAATAAGTCTTTCTCAGGGAAGGTCTGACTTGTTTAAAAAATCCAGGTGCTGAACAGTCTAGACCTTTCACCATTTGAAAATATTTGACACAACATGAAACAAAAAAACACAACAAAGGACACCCAGAACTGTTGAGCAGTTAGAATCCTGTATTAGACACATATGGGACAAAATTCCTTTTTGAAAAAAGTCTCACAAATGTATACAGAAAATGTGATGGTACATAGTGGTAAACATGGCCCTATCCCAACTTTTTTTGAGACCTGTAGCAGCTATCATATCCAAAATTACATTAAAAAAAAAAAATGTTAGTTACGTTTTGTATATTCTAATTGAAACATTTTATTTGTTTCTTTATTGTGAATGAAATATGGATTTATGAGATTTGCAAATCATTACATTCTGTTTTCATTTACATTTTACACATTGTCCCACCTTTTTTTTTTATTGAATTTGTATTCCTTTTACTTTACTACGTGAGTAAAATTATATGTTTTTGAGTGTACTTAAGTATCAAAAAATGCTGATCTATAAAAACTCTTTTATTATAATTATGAATGCAATTTTAGAGTTTCAGTCTCTGGAACATTATGCCTTTTTAGAGAGGGTTTTATTGTTGCAGAAAGACAGTGAGTGAACCCTGTGTCCACATGAACTCTTGCGAGAACTTTAGTCTTGTGACTGGTTCTTGTTTAATGAAATATATTGTGATGGTATAGTCCTGTCTAAGAGTGATGATTAAGCAATCAAAGTGTGATCATTTAAGAAAAACATAAAATTACTGACACAGTGTAAACCTCTATAGGATAACTTTTATTGAACGTTTACGGAAAGTAAGATGACAAGTTTATACGAGGTGGTATCAAAAAGTTGTAATGGTTCTTACTGGTGTTTTATTGATACCAGGTCTGTGATTTTATCATGGACAGCAAGTTAGAACAAAGAGAAAACTTGAAATTCTAAATGAAACTGGGCAATTCTGCTACAGAAGCATTTGGCATGACACACGTTTGACATGCGGCGATGATGCAACGAGTCGTTTGAGGTGTTTGAGTGGCACATGTGCTTCAAAAGCGGAAGAACATCACTGGTAGACAATGAGAGATCAGGAAGACCTTCAACGTACTCAACCCCCGAAAATTTAAAAAACCTTTGGCCACTTGTGCATAATGATTGTCGGAGCACAATCCACGTTATCTCACATCCTCACACACACTACTCATCAGATTTGGCTCCTGCGGACTTCAAAGGTGAAAGATCCGGCTCAAAGGTCACCGTTTTGACACTGTTACGGAGATCCAGCATAAATCGCAGAAGTTGCTTGACACGCTTAGAAAAGATTTCCAGAACATATTCCAAAAGTGGCAGGAACGCTGGGAGCCCTGTACTGTTTTGAAGGCGATAGTGCGTAAATGTAGATAAATAAAGTTCTTTCTTGTAAATAGAGTAAGTCTTGAAACTTTTTGATACCACCACCTACCCATAGACTACTTTATAGCTGCTACAACATAAGCGATAACAGGACATAAACAGTCTTGGGGATGTTCCGTGACGTTAAGTGCAAACGTAAAGTGTTCAAACTTTGACGTTTGTTAACAAAAGCCCGTTTCGAATCAACGGAAGAGAAATAACATGTGAGGTGCTACTGGAAAACAATCAATTCATGTTGACTTGCACCACACTGTCACCGATTATTGTTTTCTTAAACAGCACAGGCTGAAGCATTTTTATTCCTTGCTGTGGAACTTCCCCAGTCAGCGCCATATTTGCAGTGCCCACAGTGCTCAAATAGTCAGTAAAAGCGCTGCCCTTTTCTCCCATGCTTCTGGACAGAACGTGCTTTGTTTGCCTTGAGTTCAGTCCAGGAGCGTTACCTGCGGGAAGGTCGATGGGAGGAAAGCAGAAATCCGGAACAGTGGAGTCAGGCTGATTTGAAAGAGCGAGGGAGATGCACAGGGGTGTTCTGCTCCACTAGTCTGAGCAAATAGTCGAGATAATATAGGAAAAGGGAATACCTGACACTCCATGGGCTGCGAAAGCAGATGGTCTAAATTAGTCACAAATTAAGTCATGAATTGATTCCTCTTTTCTTTTCTTTTTTTCCTTTTTTGTTTTTTGAGAGACCTTTGTGCACAAGCTAATTGGGTCAGTGTTAGCCAGAGATTGGTACGTAATGAAGTAGAAATACTTTGTTACTGTACTTATGTCGATTTTTCTGGTATCAGTACTACTTCACTCATTACATTGTTTATATATAAAAATATATATAATACAAATATCTGTACTTTCTACTTCTTCCATTTTTAAAACAGGCTCATTACTTTACTAAGTTTTAATCTATTCGGTGACATGATCAATATTCTTTCTTCTCACTGTGCACAGTTTTCAGCTCATCAACCTAGTTCTTTTCATTGCGTGGCTTTTTCAATTTACCACTGATGTATTATCTCCTGGCACCATAGATGTCGGCTAGTTTACAAAGCTAACAACAAGCAAGGCAGAAGGCAACAAGATGTATAGCTAACGTGGATGAGACAGAGGGAGTCAGTGATGTAAACATGACTGAGAACAGAGACATTCCTGATCACCTGATCGTCATCATCTTTTCTCTGCTTGTGTGCTTTATGTTGGATGTTCAGCCTTTTGTGTTAATATATTAATTCGATGTGAGGTCCAGTTTCCAGCGTGACACTAAAACAGGTAGTAGTAATGGCTACTTTTTACTTAAGTACATGTCAGAGCCCAAACTTCTTTACTTTAACTTGAGTGAAAAAGTGTAGTCAGAACTTCAACTTTTACCAGAATCTTTTAAAACCAGAGTATCTGTACTTCTACTCGAGTGTAGGATGTGTGTACTTTTGGTAGGTTTGCGCTGAAATAAACGTGCGAGAGCATGGTCCGAATAGAGCGCGACAGAAAAAGACAAATGGCGATGGTTCGCCTGCCTTTTTAATTCAGACACAGGGCAGCGACTTCATATGCAAGCATTGCATGGCGAATCGGCATTTTGCCTCCAGTTCGTTTTGCTCTCTCTCTCTCTCGCTCTTCTTTCAGCCACCCTCTCCTCTTACTTCTCCTCCTCCCTTCTTTCTCTTTTTCCTCCTCTCTCTCATTCACAGAGCTCTCTGCAGTGTGACCTTGAAGTCCCTCCAAGCTTCATTGTCAGTGCAGCATTCAGGATCCGGCTCAGCCCGCACGCCTCCGCTCTGCCGCCGCTCATACATCGATGTGGCAAAGGAACAATGAATGTATTTCTCAACAATATAAATTACACAGTGTGCCACTAAACCTCCATCCCCCCTCCCCCTTTACCCCACTCCGACACCTTCTCAAAAAAAAAAAAAAGATGATGATTTCTGAATTATAAACACCAAGATTGCTGGGATTTTCTTTCCTATCTCTCCGAAAAAGAAATATTCTTTGTCTTACTATTTCATTACGGTGTGTATGCTTTAGACTCTCAGCACACACAAACACGTTTGCTTACTGAATAGAGGCATTCTTTATATATAGACAATTCAGAAGGCTACATTGTAAATACAGTTCTCGAGGCCTATCTTGGAGGAAAGCAAATACTTTAGACACACACACACACACACACACACACACACACACACACACACACACACACACACACACACACACACGTACACTTGTCTTAGCCAAGAGTGTTTGCAAGCGGTTACCCTATTGGATTCTGTTCATAGGAGATAGCCAATGACGCAGGTTTGTCGAGTCAATAGAAAATACAGAGTGAGTCATGCTCATGTCTCACACACACTCACTCACACACACACACACACACACACACACATATACACACGAACCTCAGCGCCGTGCACAGAGAAGCTATTCAGCAATGCCAGTGCAATATTCTCCACCCCCAACCCGGCAGCAGCAGCAGCACACAGATACAGTGACAACATCGGATAACTGCATATCTAAGGAGGAAATTAAGCAAGCTCCGTAGTGCATTTAGGATATTAAACTAAGCCAAGCATGCCGTCTGGAAGAATATTTCCGTCACGATATCTAAAGAAGCAGGCCAGCTTTTCTCCAAGGGTCAGATTTCTTTAAGGGCTCTTCATATCAAGGCTGTTTTTTTTGTTCAATACAAATCAGGGGATCTTAAACAGAGCTGTTCTACCATCATAGCAGCTTTATTGTAGAATGCATTTCAGCAAATCCAATCCATAAAAAACTCCTTTTTTCTTCTTCTTCTTCTTCCTCTTCTTCTTCTTTCTATTAGCATTCAGTCTTTGATGGTTTTAAAGCTCTTATGCTGAAACCGAATGGCTCCACATCTTCAATTAGAAATTACTCAAAATTGATGGCAGCCTGAGAAAAACCCAGAATTTTTCTAAAAGCAGAGTATTCAAAAATATATATATATTATATATTTATTTGACCACTTCTGGCTCTTATTCCTCCGATCTTTGCAGGCAGCCAGCCAAAACAAGGTTACAAAGCAGCCTAAATAATACACATTTTTTTGTTGGGGAAAAACAATTGTGGTTTCTTTAAATTAATTTTACCTTCTTTTCCTGTTGCTTGGATGTTTTCCAGACTTGAGCCACGATGACACATCAACAACATGTGTGTACAAAAAAACCTGACTTAGGCCTGTCTTGCAGGTTAAGTGTGTTGAAAAGCTGGAACAAGAATGACTCATGCTTCGGATGGGTGTATTTGTAATTTATAACTAGCCAGTAGCAATTACCGGATATATTTCCTCAATCACAGATTAACAATTCCTAACGCTTTTGACGTGTCTGCTTTCATGCTGTCCTCATTATTACCCAAAGGACATTTTGGTATGTGTAAAAAAAAAAAAAAAAAAAAAAACCACCTCTTCAGTAGGATAGAAATAGGTGTCATTTGTGACTATTACACTTCATCCCCTTAAAAAAAAAAATCTCTTAGCTTGAGTACACTGATGTATTTACACAGCAGGCAATGTGCATTGTTGTCGGTGCTTCATCTTTCGCATTAATGGCGAGCATGATTGAGGGGAAACTATTCACATTTTTTTTTGGCTTTACTTTCTGAGATGAATTATCCAATGCTAAAAATCAATACGGCTATCCGAAGGCAAGCTTCATCTCAACACATCAATGTACTCGCTAAGTTCGTAATGACACAACATAAGCAACAATGGGATAGTAAAAACATCTCTATAGCATGCTACAAATATAACTAAACATTACAAAAGGATTAGTACACCTCAGACTTATTCATCCATATGTGGTTCTTCTCCAAACTGTTACCACAAAGTCGGAGGAACACAATTGTATAGGGTGTCTTTGAATGTGGTAGCATTAAGTTTTTTCATTTTTTTATTAGTTTGGAGAACCAAACCTGTTCCAGCATGGCAATACCCAAAGCCATCCATGAAGATATGGTTTACATGGGTTGGAGTAGAAGATTATCAGTGACCTGTTGTAGAGCTCTGACCCTAAATCTATTAAAGACCTTTGGGATGAATTGGAATGCTGACTACACCCCAGGCCTCCTCATCTCACCTACAACAGTACCTGGCTTTACTAACACCCTTGTGTCTGAATGAGCACAAATCAATAAATCTTCACAACAAAAAAAAGTGGAAGTTATTATAATAGCAAATGGAAACTAAATGAAAAATTTAATTGAATGAATTTTTTTTTTTTTTTTTTTTTTTTTACAATTTCTTTATATTTTTGTCTTTAGGTTAAAAAAATATTTTTTTCAAAATCATTTTCTATGACTTTCTATGACCTGTTGTAATATAAATATCAAAATCCACAAAAAAGACCTAAAAAATTCCACTTACACAAATACAAATACATTTTCAAAGCTAATTTTATAAAGGATTAGGCTCCACCCACTTTTCCACAATCAAACCATGCCATTTAAGCCTAAATATCATTTGTAAGAAAAAAGGTTTTCATATCTTTTGTTACAATTTTGTATGTAATATACAGTAAAGGCACTACATATACTTCTGTGTCTGTATGAATTGGTCTGTCACATGCAAAACCCAGATCTCTACCCAAAACAACAAACCAGCTATGGATTTTATAAGAATGTTTTGGGTAGGTGAAACTTGCTTATGGACATGTAGTCAAGGACAAGTTCTCGTTAATCACATGTACATTCTGACTCAGCGTCTAATCCCTCTGGAGGAGACCTGGTTCTCTGAAAACTGATGACATGAATCGATTCTCCATAATACTAAAGCCTGACAGGTCAGAAGACAGCTTAAAGAGCATGCATGTGCTTTGATCGCATTTTGATATGTGAGCAAATTTCAGGCCTGGCTGCTTGATTATTTCACTGGTTGAAATATTCAGCTATAATTTGTACACCTGAACCTTCCATTTTCCATGTAATTTAGCTGCCCAAAAGAACGATGGGTTGCTTTAAAGGAAGCAAACCTCTCTTAAAAGTTTCAGAGTATTACTTCGGTCCACTTTCAGAGCCGAATAAATGATGGACATATTTAAAGAACTCAACATTTAATATCCAGCACTGACTCGAATCAAGAATGTCATGTCAATTGAATGAAGCATCACAGATAAAGAAAAAACAAAAACAAAAAAATGTAATGTTGACACAGTCGCATACCTTTCAAGGACTTTGTGCTGAATGGATTGCTTGTTGCTATCAAAGGCTCAAGAAGCCATCATCAATGCCGGGCTGTGCCATCCAACCGATCCTCTACTTGAGTGTGTACTTTTCTCCACAAGTCGAGTTGGAATGATTGTGATTTGTGACAAGGCGGCACAAGCTCGACGAAAAGTGGGACAAGAGTGCGTGTGAAGATTGAAGAGAGAAACTCGATTGAAGGGTGGAGTGCCCCAGATGCTGCTAGCGTACTCCTGACTAAAGCTACTTCAGCCTTACTTTCCGAATCAAATCAAACCCCCCCCCCCCCCCCCCCTCCTTTTGGGTTTCCAAAGAGGGTAAATTCAAAAGCTCATCCCAAACATTTAAAATGGAAATTCAAATTTTAATTTCTCAATGAAATCTTTCAAAGTGTTATTAATTTGAACAAACTGCTGTCGAGCCATTGCCAATTTTTCTTTTTGATCAATAATTTAAATGAATGAACTGACATAAGCTTAGTCATTAATTTAGTTAGTAGATTAGTTAGCTAGCTATTCATTGATCCATCCATCCATTTTATTGAGAGGGTGAAACATCAGCTTGCTCTGTTTCTACAAGCCTTTGAAGCTTTATTGTTCTGACTAATAGGTGTTCCCTTTAGAGCTGCGACTAACATATTACAACCAGGAATCCAACAAGGACTGTCAGGTCAGAAAAAAACTAAGGATGCACAACTAGAAGAACTGAGAACATATAAGTTGACACCTGCTTAGGACTGCTATAATTTCTGCTAAAAAATCTTTTTTTAGCAGAAAAAAACTGCCACATGCTAAAACAAAAAACCTGGTCAAACTGGTGGACTGTCCCATCTTATTTTATTTGACTAAACTGATGAAAATGCAGACACTGTCAAGGTAATTTCTTATGAATAATATCAGTATGATCAGTAAGGTGTAAATGCTGCTTTGTTGTGCAGTGGTGAACTTCATTGTATATATTAAGCATTTGGGAAGAAGCATTTACTTTAACTTCACTACATTTCAAAGTCAAATATCTTATTTTTTTTACTAAAATCATTGGTTCCTTTTTCCCCTGGTGGTCTAGTGGTTAGGATGTGGCGCTCTCACCGCTGCAGCCCGGGTTCGAAACCCCGGTCAGGGAACCAACCCCAGCCATTAGGGTTGCACAAGCCTTAGTGCCGGTCCCAAGCCCGGATTAATGGGGAGGGTTGCATTAGGAAGGGCATCCAGCGTAAAAACATGTACTAAATCAAACATGCGGATGGTCCGCTGTGGCGCCCCCTAATGGGAGAAGCCGAAAGAAAGTTTATTGATTCCTTTTTATTTATGAGCATGAAAACTTGGTCAAACACCCAGCAAGCCACCGATCAGGATCACGCACACGCTCTGTTTTGAACTTGTTTTGATTGGCGCCTTGGTGGCATCTATTTACATACAGTTCAGCGTCAGATGTGCTAGAAGTAATATTTCAGTCTTTTCACATAAACTGAGTTGATTTAGTAAAGAGTCTTATGACAGAAATGAGAATAGGAACATTATAGCCGTAATAAATCATAGAATTTTGAACACTTAAGTCCGTTTGAAGGCAAATACTTTTGTACTTTTACTCAATTGAAAGTTTAAATGGAGCACTTTTACTTTACATAGTGTATATCATGGTTTATGTACTTCAGTATTGTATAATAAAATCATCCTAAAACCCAGTTATTATAGTTATTGTTATATAAAAGCAGTATATTCACGATACTGAAGTGCTTGTGTTGGCCTGCATACAAGATCAGCTCCTCATTTGCAGGTACTCATGCACAATGACATGCCCTGCATCCAAGAACACTGCTTGAGTGATGGTAGCAAAAGAAAAATCATGTTATGGTAACAGCTTGTAAAAGCAAACCTACAATTATGTGAATCTTTTCTGAGAATTCACGTGAAAATGTCCTTATTAGCAAATAATTAAATAATGTTTTCTTTTCTGCCACCACTCACATGCTGGTAAAGATCTAGTGGTTTGACCATTGTCATATGTGTTCCTAAAAAAAAAAACAAAAAAAAACGCTGAGGCTAGTTAGCATTCATTCAACATAGCCATATTTTACGCTGCTACACTCCTAAACTACATTCCTTGAATAGTGCCAAAGAACAAAAAAAACCTGGGGGATTATTCATCATTTTCAATGTGTAAGTAAGGATGGATGGAGGATTGATGGAACAAATCTTTTTTTTTTGCTTCAGCCAAGGACCTCATCACTGGGGTTGATTGAGTTCAAAACACATTTACCATCTACAGCTCATCCCGAGTCTTCGGATTCAGTAAGCATAAATGCAAATTCATTTGGTGTGTAAAAACGCCACTTTCTTCTACAATGGCATTCTTCCAAAGCTGGTCAAGGCAGCAAAACATTCTCTTTTTCTCTTTCTATCTCTCATCTCTCAGATCTAATGCTTGAGTTTTCTTTGCTTAACATTAGGACTTCTGTATATCTATTTTAAAAACACAATGGAGCTGGCATTCTATCAGAAATACAGAATGAAGAAGTGAATAACCACAGCACACTGGTGACTAAATTACATTTCATGAGGGACATATAAGTAGAGGACACCTGAATTGGATTAAAAACGTCAGAACCACATTATAATGTAGACAAACAACTGCAACGTTGCATTTCGCTGTTTACAGGATGTCCCAGCAAAACTATTTTCAATATCAGGGCTTTGCGTGGTGTACTTCTCTATACCACGGGCGCTTTGTTTGGATTTGCACATGTAATCCTCTTTACAGCTTAGAATGCCACAAAGTCAAAACACCTTTAAGTCTCTGAATGTCTGGTAACGAGAGAAAGAGGGGGAATAGATAGCTGGAATATTATCCTGTCTTTCAGCAATATCTCGCACACTCGTTTTTAACACCAACCTCCTGACCGTCAATTAATAATAGACAGACAACGTGGGCAAGCCTGCAGTCATATGCTCGAAGCACTTGGAACATGTGAGGTAGTTGTCAATTGGCCATTGATGGGAGGAGCTGAACTCGGAACAGAAAAATATATATATACGCAGCACCTGTGGTGTGAACAATATTGCCTTTGGTCTAATGTTAGCTTAGGGAGTCAGGCGGAGTATCTGCCAGCATTAAATAAAGACATGTTGCCATGTGCATGAATATTGTCAAAGGGCTTCTGCTGGAGTGTTTTCTAAGCAGATGATTGGTGCTCATACTTGAAAAACAAAGGGAATTTTTGCTCAATTATGTAATCAAAATGTAGGTACATAATTGCTAGAACATTCTGGATCAAATGTGTATAGATATGACACCCTTAATTATTATATGCTTTGCCCTTTAAAAGTCACTATCCAAACATTCCTACAGTGAGATTTCAAAACACTTGCAACAGGTTCAGCGAATTATTGACATGAGCGTTAGATAAACATTCCTTCGAAAGTTTCTTTAGTGGAGGAGAAAAGAAAAGACCAAGGATTGGTGATAACGGGGTGACATTTACTGACAAGAAAAAGCAAAAAAAGAAAGCAGCTTTCATACAAGAATTTGATGACTCGTATCTAAAATATAGTTTCACTGATACGGGCCGTTTACATGCTCCAGTCCCTATGTGTGTAGTATGTGGAGATACAGTAGGCAACAAGTCAAAATTGCATGGGTATTTTGAATCTAAGCATCCAGCATTGAGAGACAAACCATTGGGTTTTTTCCAAAGAAAACAACAATATAGACAACAATAATATAGATATGAAATAATAGATAAGAATAATCAATGTGCAGCTTATAGCAGTACAGATTTACTGTCCTCTAAAAAAAAAAAATTCAACATACAGCCATTATTGTCAAAATTTGCTGGCAACAAAAGTGAGTACACCCTAAATGAACATGTCAACACTGTGTGTTAATATTTTGTGTGAACACCATTGTTATCTAGCACTGCCTTAATCCTCCTAAACATGGAATTCACCAAAGCTGCACTCTTGGAAAACTGTCGTTCAGCTCAGTTTCTGAAGGAAGGGCATCATGTTCTGCTTTATAATGTTACAGTACATGATGGAATCCATGTTTTCCTCAATAAACCGCAGCTCCCCAGTACCAGCTGCACTCATGCAGCCCCAGACCATGATGCCACCACCACCATGCCTGACTGTAGGCAACATCTTTGTTTTAGAGTCCAAAAAAACTGGGCTTTGAAACACCAAAAATAGAAAATAAATTGGGACAACTGAACTCTGTCAACTGGACAGATGCCTTACTCTTGTCAACGCTGGCGAGAGTAAGGCATCTCACAAGGTGGGAGATGTGTACATTCTGGCAGAGTCCCAAAATATTAGACTGCACACACGCCGTTATGTTTGCCTGGCACGCAAAACTTAAAATATTTTTTTATTTTGTCATATACTATCATCAACATAAGATCGAAAAAATGTAAGTCGAACCATCTTAACTCTATCTCTCTCTCTCTCTCTCTCTCTCTCTCTCTCTCTCTCTCTCTCTATATATATATATATATATATATATATATATATATATATATATATATATATATATATATATATATATGGTGGGCTAGCAACCTGACCCCGTAACAAAACTGCTAAGGAAACGCCAAATAAGCAATCAGGCCCACCCAATGTGCTCATGGTGCAGGAGGACTTGAAAAAAAAACACATCCCACCAGCCTCAAGACATTTTTCCAAATGAAATTGATCCATCGTGTACGAAAGTCTTCGAAAACACTTCAGACTCCTTATATAGTAATAGTATTTTGCATCAATAAAGCTGCAGATCCTTTCGGTCTTGCAATGTGTGAAATGGGTACTCTATGATTTGGGTTTGTTTGTTCAGCACAACAAACAGATGCATGATCAGATTGAGGCTCCGTCTGGGAAATTAAAAATTTCTCTCAGTATTCTGGTTACCACCTACCTAAACAATGCTGGAGACCAATTGACACTTTTAAATGGCATTGGTATTTCTTAATGGCAGTGGCCTCTGTCCATAAGATAATGATAAATCATTCAGGAATGGTTTGATGAAATATTTCAAGGTGTTGCCTTGGGCTCCAAATTCCCCAGATCTGAATCCAAGCGAGCATCTGTGCAATGTGCTGGACAAACAAGTCTGATCCATGGAGGCCCCATCTCACAGCTTACAGGATTTAAGGGATCTGCCTCTAACGCCTTGGTGCCAGAAACCACAGCACACCTTCAGAGGTCTTGTGAATTCTCTTGACATGTCAAAGCTGTTTCAGAGGTCTTTTTTTTCTGAAAACTGTTCTTAAAATTGAAATGAAAAACCTTTGCCTTTTGAATGCACCTTTATTACAAAGAGTCCAGTTCCAATTAAACCCCTCTCTACCAATCAGCTAATGCAAGGTTACTTGAAACAAAAACATTCTCATTCCAACTCAATTTGTGATTTTATGGAAAGCACTATCTTACACATTGTTCCACAAGCTCTCATTGGTGTTTAGTTGCCAGTAACATCCCCCAGGGTAAATGAAAGCTTTTTATTGATTATATTGTTCAGTCTATTATGTCTGTTATAAGGAACATGTTATTTCTGCTATTGACCAGACATGTTAATCACTCAGAACTACTGACTAAGCAATCATGAACCCAGCTGCCTTCTAAGGTATCAATGAGGACAGTAACAAACACATTGTTTAACAGGTTAACTGAGCCTCAGAGCAGATAAGTGATTGTAAAGAGCATTTACTGTGACTAAGTTTGTGACCTTTACCATTGAGCTCATGATCATTATCTCGCAAACACAAAAAATAATGAATATTAGTAGCAACTTGTTGTAAAAGTGAGCCCTAAATGGCACAATTTTAAATGATATATATCTTATAAAAGTATGTTTTTATGGTATGGTGACAATTCATTGACATGTTGTTGTTTTTTTTCCATTTCTAAGCTAGGTCTGTGTCACATCAGTGCCAGATATTATGGATCTACCAGATGCTTTGGTTGCTTCTAAATTTTGTTTTCTGTAGATCCTTAAAATGGATTAGTTCTGGTATGGGACCTTTGTGATGAGAAAGAAAACAATTTTATGTTTGCAATCCAGAGGCATCAATAACCCATTGCATTATAGTAAATTTGTTGCCAGGTTCGAGTCATGTCAAGTTCAGATTCGAAAACCCAAGCAAAGTGTAAATTGGTTTCTTTTATCCTTTTTGTTCTGTGGTATTATGCCAGAAATTGAGATTCTTTCGAATTTTTTGAGGGCACAAAATATTGACAAATATTGAGCTTTTAGTATAAGGAAAGAAAAAGAAGAAGGAATAACAGACACATACACACAAAAATGTGTCTTCGAGGCTGAGTGAGAACAAATAAAAGCAGCTAGCAAAGCCAACTCTTTGCTAAAGCAGTTAAGGATTGGTGTCAAAGCAAACACAGCTTCGACACATGCCAAGTGTGGAGGATCTGACAGTTTACGCCTCTCCATATGTTCCCAAGCACTGGCTGCTATGTTAAAAGCGTCTCAAGTCTCTACAAGCGTCTGGACATTCCAGATCAGGTGGATAAATGTCGTCCTTCTCCTTCTGATTGTTATCAGAACACTCTGGGCCTGTCTCCAGTAGGCTAGCCTTCTCTGATGTTCCCTTTTGATTAGGGCCATGCTAGCGGGGGTGAGGAGGGAAATGCCTGGGTTCATGCTTTCACTTGCTCCAGGCAAACATGGCTTGAGAATGTAAATCTCTGGGTCAAGCCTCCCTGCTGCCTGTGGCATCTTAATTTCATCATTTCAATTACGACAGCCCCCCTCTTTCAGTCCTCCATGGTGATAAAAGACACCCATTGACCGTGTAATGTAGCTCGAGACAGCACACTGAACAAAAAAATCACCCCTCCTGATAATCTTTGCTCTAGTATGCTGCATTGCACATATTTTTAAGCAGTAAGTCATAATAAGTTATAGTAAGTGGCTGCTAACTATGAAAGTACACACTTAGGCCCGTGTGAGGATTATCAGCTAGCAAACATAGAAACATGTATATATGTAAACCTGTTCATGTGCATCTATACATTTTTATAATATATTTTTAGATTGAAAAATTATAATCACTAGAATGATACTATGGTAGCTTGTTTGCATTTCAGATTGGAAACTGAAAATCTAGCATCTCAAATGTCATGCTAAATACTTATGATTTTGGGGTTCGGTTATTCCCTTTTGAATTTTCTCCCTTTTCTCATTCATAACTGACACTAATACAGGACTGTCCTGATTGTGAATCATGGTTTTGTTTTGAATTTGGTGATTTGGCAAAATAGCAATGAACTCATTCAACTTAATCAATCATGACATGAATGACAAGTCAAAACAAGAAAAGAATTATTTGCATGTCATATTATTATTATTATTGGTAGTAGTAGTAATATAAGTAATCCAGAAATTAGTGGTGAAATGTAAAACCTCTCTAGCTGAGATGAGTTATATCGCCACACAGTAACAGTGGGATATCATAGAGCACAACTATTATGCCATTTATATCAACAACATAAACCTGGTCTAAAATTTGCTGCAATAAATTTGTCTCATTTTCTGAGAAATCAAGTAATTTAATTTTTACTCCATATTAATTAAGGTGTCTACTGAGCATCTGTTAATTTCGAGGACACTATGCAGCATGTTTGTTTTGAGATATCCAAAATGGATGGGAGTTGAACTTTAGGTCAAACAGCAGGTCTAAAAGCACTCAAGAAAACAGCCACTGCCGGCTCTTCTCACTCTCTTTTATGATTTTATTGCGGTTGCATTTAGCAACATCTTTTACACTTCACCCAGCAGGCAACTTAGCATCTGTCAGGTCTTGAAGCTCCATTAAAGAGGCCTTGCACACCTTTTAGCCGTGATTAATTTATGAGCACCGGTTGCTTGGTTACCTAGATTTAGATTTTCTAAGAACAGGAATCTTGGAGAGCATCAGTAGCATTACTTAAGGGTTCCGGAAACTTTTGTAACCAGGGACCCTTTTAACTTATTCATTAAAAAAAATTCTTTGAACTTTTCAGTACAGATTTCATCATATTTTATTAACTTTACTGAAATGTCTGCAGATATTTTATGTATTTTCCTGGAGACAAAATAAGACATTGTTATTTACTGAAGATTAGATTGAGTCAATTCCTTTCAAGCACATCTGTAAATAAATAATGACAAAAAAAATGTTCCAGGGATCAGCAACATTCATTCATTCATTCATTCATTCATTCATTTTCTCCCGCTTATCCGTAATCCGGGTCGCGGGGGCAGCAGTCTAAGCAGGCCCCCGCCTTCGACTGCTGCCCAAACCTCACAGCACCGTCCCTTACGGTCCCTCCTGCAGGTGGTGAGCCCACGGGAAGGGATCAGCAACATAACTATAAAAAAATAAATATAAAGGTAGAATGTGATTTCCATTGCTGTAATTTAATTGAAAAAATCCTCTTTTGTGAACCACGTTGAGAACCGAAATTATATAATTATATGACTTTGAAAACATTGCCGATATTTAGAGATTCTAATTCTAACAGATTTTTGGTGGATGTCTGGGTGTATACACTAATGCTTACAGACAAAGCTCACACACAAAACAATCTTTAACCTAGAAAGATCCCCTGGAACACATCTGACCCTGCTTTCTCACTAAAATAAACATCAGGACTGTCTATCTTGCAACATTATGGTTTTGTTTTGCTGAAGAAAGACAGACAAGATAGAAAATTGTTGAAATATTGGTTGGGGTTATATATATTGGTTGAAAAAAAAAAAAACCCAGTGCAAAACAGTGCTAGTTTTATAGTGGATGGCACTAGAAGGCTCTCTTTAAAGGCTCTGGCATGGAGAAGCTGGTGTTGGATCTGTGATGATCACAAATGTTGAGCTATTTTATAAGTTGCTCAGTAGCTCCTAGTTTTATAACCATAATGACTGTATAAGACTGTAGAAAGAACATTAATTATAACCTTATACTCCAGTACTCATGTTAGTTCTCACTCTCCAGTGTTCTGTATTGTTGAAAGATTTATGATCAAACTCTTGATGTCACCCAAATGAGGATGGGTTCCCCTTTTGAGTCTGGTTCCTCTCAAGGGATTGCTTGAGAAGAAGAAATTCCTCATTACATCTAAGGGAGTTTTTCCTTGCCACAGTTGCCACGGCTGCTCATCAGGGATAAACACACACCATTCACCTTCACTGTTGATTTCTGTAAAGCTGCTTTGAGACAATGTCTGTTGTGAAAAGCGCTATACAAATAAACTTGACTTGACTTGACTTGACAAGTCATGTATTTACTGGCTTGTTTGTTTTGCTTTTTTGTTTCCTACAGTGATTTTAGTATAATATGTCAAATAACTTAAGCAATAATGTATGTGCTCAAATTTTCCACAGTGGATGATAAACTGGATTCAGGGATCTGCTGCGCATGACAACAGATTCATTTGATTTCCTTTTGAGCCATCACTGACCGTTTCTCACTGTCATATTTGGTATTTGTAACACAGGGGCTCATGCTTAAAAATTGCAAAGAATCATTTGCGATTAAAAATATTGCCATTTTTGGAAAATCGGCAGGAAATCGTGCTGCTACATGAGAATATGAAGCAATAATTGGCAAGCTTGGAAAGTAGTATTCCCTAGTGTCACAACAGAAATACCATTTGCCATCATCAAGAGATAATGAGTTAGAATTATGATGATGCCACAGTCATCTGTATCCAGAAGCCAAGGAAACATATCTTAGCCTTCAACCTTGCTGGTTCATAGCTATTATATGATAAGAAAGAGCTGCCTGGTGATAGTAAGTGGTACGTGGCCCAGAGCCTTAAATTTAGCTCACTACTGGGAAACTGGGGCTAAAACTCTGTAGTGTGCACTAGGCGAATTTGAATGGTGGCAACACACAGGTAAAAACTAGTCATCAACGAACCTGCCGTGAGGTTTCACATTAGGTAACCATGTCCCCCTTTTCCTCAATGTCGTGACAAGGAAAAGTAATGACTTGGACACTGGGTGAAGGTCTGTAAGCACCCCTTCAGCCCTGTCAGAAGTGTAACTAGGCTCTATTCATATTTCATAGCCATCGCTAAAACCTGTCCAAGCCAGAGATGATTAATCCGAAAATCCTTTTATTGAGTAATGAAAAATGCATGAGGACCTACTGAATGACTTGGTGGGCAGATGGGCAGTTTAATGTCTCTAGCTTTAATTCAAAACATGCTCACTGCTGATGCCAGTGCATTGCCCTGAGACGTCATGATTGATTTGCTTGCATTTCTAATCAGGAGATAAAAGCGAAGCAATAATACTTCAATCTTATACTATTGGCAAGTTCCCAATGTGCTTGTTTATTCTTATCAGCAATGTTAAAGCTGAATTTCTTTTTTTAAAGAAACGTTGACTTCGCATAAATAATGCAATGTTTATTAGGAGTTCTTTCTTTCTTTCTTTCTTTCTTTCTTTCTTTCTTTCTTTCTTTCTTTCTTTCTTTCTTTCTTTCTTTCTTTCTTTCTTTCTTTCTTTCTTTCTTTCTTTCTTTCTTTCTTTCTTTCTTTGTCTTTCGCTCTTTTGCAGGGCTGTTTTTTAGATTTAAACAAACCCTGCCCCCCTTTTTTCCTGGTTACCTAACAATATTTCCAATAGATTTCCATTATCAGCTCCAAATCTTGTTCAAATGTGCTGTGTTATTGCCTCTGGAGCAATGCACAAAGAACCTGAAGACCCTTCTTGGTTTAAAATGCAGGATTTTTTCCCCCTCCCGCTTCAAAAATTTGTTCTTCAGATGACCGGGAGGTAATGGATTTCTCATCAGGGAATAAGGGTGATGACTTCAAACCCCTTCCTTCTCAACACGCACAGAGACACACAACTGTATAGTTTTTATGTAGCCAGAACTATCTAGCAGAAGAGATGTTTTTCAAATGACTTCAAGCTGTTTAATCGAGTAGCTTTTCCTCTATTTATTGAAAAAATTATCCTCTTTTTTTTTTTTTTTACAAACAAAATGCTGCTAGGGGATGAGATGCCCCTAAAATGATTCTTAATCTTGAATCATTCTAGTTTTCCACCCTAAAAGAGCAAATGTTTGTGAGACTGCTGATCTGCTACCACATTGGTGGTAGAACAGTATATTGCACTATAACTCAAATTATTGTATATCATCAGTATATTTTATATACCATTGCCAAAGACACGAACAGTGTGTAGGGTTTTGAAAAATAAACACAAGGTCAAGTTTTATTTGTAAAGCTGGTTTCTTACATTACATTTATGATGCCCTTATCCAGAGTGACTTTTATTTTTCTAATTTATAGAACTGAACAGTGGAGTGGTTAAGGGCCATGCTCAGGGGCCCAGGAGAAGGAGCTTGGTGAGGCTGGGATTTGAACTAATGACCATCTGATACAAAAGCCTTAACCACTAAGCTACCACTCTCCTTATAGTTTCAAGTTTTTTTCACAAGTGATCACAAGAAAAGATAAAAGCTATGGAAAAGAACTTTCAGAATCAATAGCTAACTTGGTCTAAATTTTATAACATTACTCATCAATCAGATTTCACCTTGTTGACTTTTTGA
This sequence comes from Silurus aristotelis, assembly GCF_946808225.1. Lineage (NCBI taxonomy): Eukaryota > Metazoa > Chordata > Actinopteri > Siluriformes > Siluridae > Silurus > Silurus aristotelis. The sequence continues at coordinate 14,545,851 of NC_139601.1, read as the reverse complement.
ATGAACTATTTAAAAAGAAAAAGTTGTCATTTCAATATCTATACTATAGTCCAGGAAAAATGTGTTTATAATAATGAAAGCAAAAATCAATCGATAAATTGTGAATCAAAGAACAATGAGTAAAAAAATCAAAAAAAGTTAATTAAAGCAGAAAGCAACGAGTCGATGAATATCATTGAAAGAGTCATCATATCCAGAAAAAGAAATCATGTCAAAATAAATGAATTTTGAAAAGAAAAAAAAAAAAAAACAAGTTAACAAATTAGTTCAACTTAAAATTCCCTTGAAAAAGAAAACTAAAAATACAAAATATAAAATACAATAAATGCAACAATCATTGAGGAACGAAATTCTATAAATTAAATGAAAAATAAAATAAATAATATAATGTAAATGCATTTACCTGGATACATTTTATTAATAAATAAACACCCACATGTGATATTTATGTAATTTCTTGCAAATTATCAAGGTTAGTTAATATTCTATAATATTCTATAATATTCTATAATATTCTAGAATATTCTATAAATACTAACCTTGATAATTTGCAAGAAATTACATAAATATCACATGTGGGTGTTTATTTATTAATAAAATGTATCCAGGTACATGCATTTACATTATATTATTTATTTTATTTTTCATTTAATTCATAGAATTTCTTGGGTTGGCATTTTGTAATAATATTACTTTTATAAAAAACTGTATTTAAATTGTACTTATTAGAAATGAATGACATCCAATATATTACTCTTGCTTACTTGAATATGTAAGATTTGTTCACAATGTCTGTAACGTTTGCCAACATCAGAATCTACTTAGATTGAAAAAGATTGTTCAAGTAGAGAGTTACAACTTTCTATAGTTGGTATTATGTGTACACTGTGTATAAGGAAACTTCTACATCTAATTGTGTAATGATTTAGCCATTCAAACCAGTAAATCGGGTGCTTAAAAAAAGCTTGGCGTTTCGCCCTCCAGCACATCCGCTGTGTCGGTGGAGAAGGGGCTATGCAATCCGACCCCAAAAAAGTTGTGAGGGCGAAAAAAACCAAAACACTGAAATTAATTTCTTTGCTCGAGGATTGCCAATGGAAAGGAAGTGGACGTGAGTTTTTGCAAGTTTTGGCAAGCGCCATTCCAAGTGGCTAACTTTGTTATTCTTAATAGAGGAGCCAAATAACTATGAGTCACAGTGAAATCAATTCTTCAACGCTTCTCTGTGGATCCATTTCACGCTGCTATTTATCAGACTCGGCTATTTTTGGACCGGCTTAGGAATTAGATACGTCAATGATAGCATCCTGCTGAAACCCACACATGCGCACACACGTGAAAACTTTCTAGCGTTGTGAAAAATGAATTCTTAATATGGCAAGAGGTTAGGATTCAATAGAGCCCAATGGAATTAGCATACACAGCTGAAAAGTTTTTTTTTTTCAATTTCGGAAAGAAAATGTCAGGTGGATTTCTTTGCTATGATACAAATACTGGGATTATATTCTGTTATCCTCGTCCAAAGCACAGAGGTAAGAGAAAAAGACAGACAGAGCAAAAGAGTAAAACAGAGCTATGAAGCGCTCCTGTAGCAGCCTTTCGATGCAGTTGGGACATTAAAAGTGTAGGACAGGGCACATTAATAACAGTACGTAGAACTGCCAGTCACATTAATCAGGCGCTTGCAGAGCGAAGCAGACAGCCAACACAGTCCCTGAGCCCCTGGAGCTCTTTATGTGGAGGTCAGCTCAGTTAGAGAGTAAGAGAGAAAAGAGAGAGAGAGAGAAAGAGACACAGGCTTACATGCCTTCGTAATCTCTGCTCCTATCTCACTTAACACGGCTGTCAAGTCAGCAACACGGATTCTTTTTCAACCTAGACAGACTGTTCTTTTTTTTTTTTTTTTTTTTTTTTTTTTGTAGTATTAAAGTTGTATTGGAAAGTCATCCTTTTTATTTAGCACCAGAAAGCTTGTGATTAGTTCTCTATCTTGGGGTTGTGTGACTGTTGCAGTCAATTATGCAGTTTTAGCAATTATTGACAGTTATTTGATCGATGATAGGTCGCATTTATCAGTCTTTTAGTAACATCCCACATCCCAAGGCTGATTTGCATTTGGTGACAGAATTCCATAAAATTAACATCAAAATCCACAAAAATCTAAAGTTAACAATATTAAAATGACTAGACAACAGCAAAGTAAGACTTTCTCAGAAGTGGAAGTTGTTTAGACTTGTGTGTATATAAATATATAATAAAATATTTGTAATATATAATGTGTGTGTCATATCTCTCATATATCTCTTTTGAGTTGCTCTGAACTTAACTTGTAGTCTGTAAATACTCATATATATAAGCTGTTTTATGATTTTTTTTTTTATATGTGTACTTTTTTATTGTTTTATTGTTTTATTTGTGGCATATACGTTTTTTTTGTACAGTTGTAAAGTCTTGTCTTGTATCTGTTTCAAAATTTCCCATTGGGGATTGATCAAATACTTTCTATGCTACTCTACTGGGTACAGATCTTAAAATATGACAAAGGTATTGGAATATAAAAGACATTTATGTCAATTCTATACACATCCCAATAAAACCCTTGTTTTGTGATGTACTTAACGGAAAATTCATTTGTGAAAATGTCGTTCTTTTAATTGGTTTTGAACGTACAGGTTACAGTTTTTCAATCGGAGATAAAATTGCAAAAATGTTCTAAGCAAAAAAAATAAAATAATGAAAAATGTCAGCAAAAGTTTAAACTTCTGGCAAAGAAAATCCGTTTAGATTAGACAAAATCTGTCATTTCCTGTGGTTGCATTTATGTAATGATATGTAGAGAGATGAAATGATGTTAAGACGTGATGTAGATATAGAGTTAAGATGAAATACACATATAAATTTAAGATAGAATGAAGATTTTGAGTTAATATATAATAAAGAACTGTTATGGGAGAAGTGCATGTAAATATTTAATCTATGTGCTAATGAAATAAATAAATTATTACCAAAGAGCTAAATTTAGTTGTTAATAATGGGCAGAAAGCTAATGGCAGCATGGTCTGTGCTTAGTATTTAGGACATTACAAAATCATGCTTAGCATATGTTAAGTTGAATATAAAGTGTATCAGTGTTGAATGTAGTTACGGAGAAGATTTTCCACTGGAATTTGGAGTGTAGTGATTTGTGCCAAATCAGCCACAAGGGCATAATTGAAGTCGTACTAATGTAGGGTAGAAAAAGTCTGGGGTGGAGTCAGCGTCAGATCTCTATAACAGGCTACTCGAGATCTTCTACTCCAACGCATGTAAAACATATTTTTATGGAGCTTGCTTTCTGCACATCCTAGTATCCTAGTTTAAGTAAAGGTCAATTTGAATTCCACCACATCCAAAATCATCTGCCTCCAACTTTGTGGTTTGGGAAAGAACCACATATATCAAGAAAAGTCCTATTTTGGTCTATATAATGTACCTTTTCTATTCAGATATCAAACTTGCAGGGAAGATTTTAATGGGAAATAACTTCCACAGATTTAAATGAGAAATAAGCATAATATTAGATTCATAATAAACTATGTGCAGTAAATATACTTTTTATGCCTGTTACATAACAACAGGATTTTATACCTTGCAGTTTCTTGGTACGTGATATACAAGAATTACGTATGCTAATTACATGTGAGTAGGTTTTTCCAGAAAATATTTTACTTTAATATGGAAATTGGGACCAAATTGAAACCAATAGATCGAACAATGAAATCAGGAACTGTCCAAGCACCTTGACTATATATTACACCATCACATAAGTCACTTGGTCCATTTTATATGTTTATATACATATAAAAGATATAATGTATATAAATGTCTAATTGTATGTATATGTATGATTTAAATGTGTGTCTAATTATTAAGAATGACATTATTTTGATTCTTGAGAAAAAATAAATTAAAGCAAATGAGAAACTCTCCCTCTCAGAGGCTAGCCCGCTCAATAAGAGTGTTTGTACAGCCTGCTGCTGATCTTTGAACCTTTGGCTCTGAAGTAGACCTATAATCAAGCATTCTGCAAGTGCTCTGAAATTGCACACTCAAGGTGCTTTGGACTGATTGAGCCTGGCTCTAATCTACAGACCGAGAAAGCACTTACGACAGATTCTTGGCCACACTGCAGGGGCAAAGTATTGTTTATGAAAGAGTTGCATGTGATTGACATGAGCAGCGTTTGCTCAATTCATGTTTACTTTAAAGAATATGTAACCGCCAGTACAGGCATGTTAGAGGGCATGTCTCATGGCCTGCTTATTTCAAACATGCAAGTCGATTACGTCTTCCGAATGAATGACATAGTCTGTCATCTGTTTGCACATGGTTTTTTTGTTTTTTTACCTGAAGGTTGCCTGGGAATGACAAATGTGTGTACAAATTGATACAATCAAAGGGCAAGTGTTACATTAGTCTTTACTATTTAAAAATTATACTGATCTTTTTAAAAGTTTCATTAAAAGATTCATCAGTATCTTAATAAAACAGGACAAAATAATTTACAATTTAAAAGGAAAAAATTAAAAACTTAAAAGGTATAAACCTGATACAAATATCTAATATGTAATTTCTCTGAGACTTTTTTGATGCACTTCACCACCTTAAAGCTACAGACACATATAAGGTGCATAAAATCCACCCAGAGGAAAAGCCTTTCATGTAAGTTATACATTATATAATACAATAATTGGATGAGACATGCTTTGAATAAATAATAATAATAATAATAATAATAATAATAAGTTCCCTGTGTGATGTGATTGATCAGCCATTTTCTTTTCACCTCACTAATGAACTTATAAAAAAACCCCTACATATATATATATAGTGGAGGGCTGCAGTGATGTTTGCCCTACTGGAAATGGCTTGGTGTTTGCTCTGATATTTATTGTTAGCTGTGAGACCATCTATAGAGAGGTGTGTGTCTTTCCAAATCATGTTTAATCAATAAGCTTTTACTCAGGTGGACTCTAGTCATGGTGTAGAAAAAATCTAAGCAATGGTTAAGAGAAATGAGAGGCACCTGAGCTAATCTTGTTTTCAAAGGGTCTGGATACATATGTACATGTGATACTTCAGTTATTTTTAATATGAAAAAATACACAGATATTTCTATAATTCTGTTTTTTTTTTTTAATGATCGTAGTATCAGGTTGCAACATAATAAAATAAAAACAAGTGAAGGGAATATTGATAGAATAGCCTTATAACCTATATAGCCTTATAACCTTCTACTTGTTGTACCTTTACAACCGTGTCTGCACATTTTTCACTGCCATAGCCTTATAACCATTTACAGGTGCTTTCAACAATGTCCACAAATCTCTTCACTGCTGTAGCCTTTATATTTATTCACTGTACATATGTTTACATATACATATATTACATGCTGTGCATATACCACATATTTATCTGCACTTGTCTATTTGCACAATTGCTATTTTTGCACTTTTGGTAGATGCTAAACTGCATTTCGTTGCTTGGTACCTGTACTGTTCAATGACAATAAAGTTTGTTCTATCTATCTATCTATCTATCTATCTATCTATCTATCTATCTATCTATCTATCTATCTATCTATCTATCTATCTATCTATCTATCTATCTATCTATCTATCTATCTATCTAAAGAATACTTTCAGAATACACTATATATATATATATATATATATATATATATATATATATATATATATATGCATACTTGTTAGTTTATTAGCTGGGTTTTTTTTTATTGCTATTGCGAAACACAAGACACGACTATTAGACAGCAAATTTGTCCTGACCATGTCTGGGGTAAGTGGAAAAGTGCTTTGCTTGGTCATAATCATGCTTCGACTTCATTGATCAGACGCTAGCAGAACTACACTACAGCTTCCCCAAGAGAATCTGGCCAATAAATCAGTCAGGAATCAATGTAAACGCCTTCAAGTCTTTATTCAAGTGATAAACTGGAAAGTGACAGGTTGCTGATCACATGGTTACTAAGTCAGAACTGTTCCCCAAAGAATATATCATAAAGAGCATTCTAACCCAATGCAAACATATAGACATGTCATTGACTCCAGGCTATTATCAGCTCCACACAGCTTTCCACTGCTCTACACTGCCTCCATATTGGTTTTTGGATCCCGATGCCAATAAGTGCCCTGTGGTTGTGAACATCTGTGCCATCCCCCAGCACCCCCCCCCCCCACACACACACACACACACACCCTTTTCTATTACACATTATTAAGCTTACAGGAAACATATTTGCATGTTCAGCCCACTGACCTCCAAAAATAGCCAGGAAACATTTTCATTGCATAACATTGCAGTTGATTATTAAGTTGCCTTCTGGGCAGGAAAGCAGCTTGCTTTAAAAAGCTATCAGAAAACAATAGAAGGCTGGCTTGGCTCGTCAATTGGCTGAATAACGAGGGGGCAAACTAATAACTATTATTACAAGATGCTCTTTTCTCAGCGTCTCCTAATTGGGTCTTCTGCTTCGTAATACTATAATTCAGGTCTTATATTGGGTGAATGATGTTTATGATTTTCAGCTCTATGCTCTCTGGCACAATCCTATCATGTTTTTCTTTGATATTTGTACATTTTCTTTTTCTTGTGTTTAATCGCGCTGAAAAAAAAAGAAAAGAAAAAGAAAACTCACGTGTGCCAGAGAGCCTCTGTTAAACCCTCCGGCGAGAAATTTAACCCAAAACTGCATAAGCACGCGCATTAAACATTCTGTCTCACTTTTCTTTGGCCACACTGGATAAAAGCATCTGTAAAATGTAAGCTTTTTACAACGTACTAAGTAGGCAGGCCAAAGTTAGTTAAAACTTTCGAAAAGTAACTTTCATACAGTACATTCTCTACATTCGACATTGAAAAGAACTTTCCACACCTCTGTCAAACATGTGCTGCTGATTTCCGAGCATCACCTCTCTGGGGAAATAAAAAACATTCAGCCAATACTTTAGTAAAAAAAAAAAAGAAAAATTCTGTTTTGTAGTCACGACTTCAAAGCAATGGAATGCACATCAGAATACCTTTGTTTTTTTTTTTTTAGGCCGAACAGAAAACAAGTGCATATATCATAGTTAAAGACAAAGCAGTCTGGATGCAGACAAAATATTTCAGCTTGTACAAAAGCAGACTGTATATATTCATCTGTAGTGATGCATCAATAGCGTTATTATTATTAATATTAATATTGTTTTTATTATTTTTATTATTATGGTACTTCTTGATACAGACACTGAAATAAGCGACCTACATAGTTTCTATCAATAAAAGGGCATCTGAGAACATGAGAAGTGCTGCAAGCAACGAATTCCTTTTTTTGCTGAGCTTCATGTTTAAGATGTTATGTTGTTTAAACTGTATCTTTAATATAGAGCATGGGGGCGGCTGACCTTGCAGAGAGACCCAGCAATATACAGTAAGTGAGTGTGGTCATTAAAAATGACTGACCTGACTTCAGTGAACAGAGTAACATCGGTGAGCATGGTCATTAAAAATGAGAGCAAGGTGCTGTAAAGTGCTTGAGTTGGCGAGCAAAGTGTGGAGCCACAGGCGAGAAATTGGAAGCGATTGTGCCTTAGTGCTCAGTGCTCGCTGAAGTGAAGTGCTTAAATGCATGATAGATTCCCTTGTGCTACAGTACATGCTCAAGCCATGTACTTGATTTAAATACTTGTAAGAACTATACGACGTTTATTTGCACTGTCAAAAGATGCTGTAGTACATTTGCTTTGATTATTAATAAATCCAAATTACTGACAATTCATCTCATCTGTCTGTTAGCCCAACAATCTATAGCAAGTCAATTAATTTTGTGTTTTCCAAGCTGAAAGTAGATTATCACAGTCTTGAATAAATGACCAATTCTAGAATCATCTCTATTAATCTAATACTTACAGTAGCGTCTCATAATTTGATATGGATAAACCTTTTTGTTGTGTTATAGCATGGAGCTTTCAGAAAATGAAACATCCACAAAAGCCAGTCAGCCTCGTGGCTTTACGGACAAATCCTTGTCCTGATGTGCAGGCTGTGTTGTCAGATGAAGGGATTACGAGTCAGCTGACTGGGTTTCATTAAAAACATGAGTACAAGGAGAACCTCTGCTCTGGCAACAACAACAAAAAATCTCTATTTATTCAGGCTAAGCCCATTAAAAATGCTCTTATTTGCCAGGCTGCCTGATTGGGGAACGAGACAGTAGTCTTGGGCCGTGTCTCTGGAGCAATTCGGGTCCAAGAGCTTTGTTCAGGAAAACAGTGAGGTTTGAGGAAAGCCAGCAAACTCATTATTGCAAAGTTCGGTTTTACACAATATTGGTGACTTTTGCTCCTTTGTATAATTTCATTAGTGTGAATATAATTTAAAGGTACTGCTTTCATACCAGTATTACCAGTTAACCGTCAAACCTTCAGTAAATAGTAGAGAAGTGACAAAAAAACCCACGTCGCTGCTGTGAAAGTTAATCAAAGACTGATGCGATGTAGAATAGAATAGAATAAGTTCTTATTACCACTCTGAAGTTGGTTATATTTCTAAAACTCTATTTCCTGTTCTGTTTTTTTTTTTCTTCATTTCATCATTTCTTCATTTGCTTCATCAACTCTTTTATGTTTCTGTGAAAAGACTCTCACGTTACTCAGCACACCAATCTATTAACAGAATTATATTATTTAGTCAAACACTGATTGATATCTATTAAAACTATCATGAGCCCAAAACGTTCTTTTCAACCGCTTAAATAAAATTGCATAAATGAGGTCACGGGTGTTGTGGCAAGTCAGAGTCAAGAGTTTCATAAATCATTTATTACTCTCAAAATGTTATACTTGCTGTTATACTGTATGATGCTAATGTTCGTGCTAATAGATAGCATCAAGCGGCAATCAAAACAAGTTTAAAACAGTGTATGTTCTACTCTGATTGGTGGATTGCTGTGTGCTTAGACCATTTAAGTTTTTATCTACTTGTAAATAAAAAGGAACGACTGATTTCACAAAATGTTTTTGAGTAAAAAGCTTTTTAAGTACGGTAATGAATTACATTTAATTCCTTTCTGTCCACCACAGGCTACTCTTAATGCTAGTTCCTGTTATCACTAATGTTATAGCAGGTATAAACACTTGTACCCTTATTGGTGTGCATTTGGTGCATCCTAAAGAGTAAAACTAAGAAATACATAAAAATGCAGCTTTGCTTTCTTTACTTTGTGGCTGGGGGGCCAAGGGAGCAAAATCATCTGTGTTTTTTGGGTGGGAGGGAAAGTATACTGTCTCTTGTCAATCAAAGCAACTTTGGCCAATTATGGATATCCGGGTGGATAGAACTTAGAAATTAATTTTAATAGTGTGCATGTGACCAAACTGAGGAAAAAAAAAAGACTTAAAGTGTTTTAAGTCCTGCATTGGTATTTTCTTTTTGAGCCGGGTTCCTACAAATGCTGAATTTTTATATCCATGGTTGTATCCATGACTGCTTGATACTGATTTCCTTACCTCAGCACAGGTAACATCTAAACAGAAAAAAGAGCATGACAAATCTCTTCCATTAAAAAGCAGGTCCACGCTGACCCAGGTGTCGCCTTGAGCTTTACCTCCTGCCTGTAAGTGCATATCTACTTCTCCGAGGTCAGCCGTCCATCACTGTCTGCTTTCTGAACCTCTGATTGAGTGTCCCGTATAAAATATGAGAAAGAGCCAAGTGCCAACAAATCAAGTCGAGAGTTCAGGTCTTCGAAAGGCTTTAAAATACCAGGTGATGGCTGGAGATAAAGGCGATTGAACAAAATGACTGTTTAGAACACTGTAGCTTGTGGGTGAATATTGTTTATTGAATACTGTATGTGCTATATGACGTCTTTGTCACGAAATTCCTTCAAAAACTCTTTCGTTTCCACTAAGCATATCATTGCATGGATGTTTTTAGACTGTTTGAACTCAGCACAAAAGTACAAAATACAACACAGTTCAGCATCTAAAGTGTGTGTGTGTGTTTTATTTGGTCAGTCGGATCCGCAACAGTAGTTTCACTCACCTCATGTTAATAGCGCCATTGAGTCGCTCAATAAACCCTGATCTGTGCAATTAAGCATCTCACGAGGGATTGATTACACCTTACAAATTGAACAAACAACATTTACAGACACAGATAAAAATGTCAGGAGAGATGTTTCGAGTGTTAAATATGAATTGGGAAATAAAGAAGAATATCAGAGTATGAGTTTATATATGTATATTTTCTTTTGCAAACAGCTCGGTGTGCCTGTTTGCTCTGGAGGCTTGAAACCAAATAAGAATGTGTTATTCAGACTGCAATTATAATGTGTTCTAAACAAATTCAAATACACATTTAAATAGAAAGGGCACTGGTTGGTTTTTCTTATCTTTATAGAAATGTAATAACTCCATAAACAATAGTATTTTGAATTGAAATGTGCTTGATTTATATTCTTTTATTCTGAAGAAAATAATCCTGTCTATGAAGCATGGGGCTGGAAGCATCGCAATGTGGAGCTGTTTTGATGAGAGACTGGTGCTCTAGAAATTGGGGTAGGGGGTGATTGTAGGACTACAAAGGTGAAATTTGAAAGCAGTTTTTTTTTTGTCTAAAAATGCTCCACGTACACACTTTGGTTTTCGATCATTTCCCAAAAGTTGCTCATCCACACCGAAATAACTGAAAATGCTTTCATCCCTGTATTGCGTAAGACACTTTGACCTGCGTCATTTCCGCCTGGCGTTTATTGACTCTCGGACTCTTTGAAACGTCACGCCAATGTCTAAAAATGTGTCATTGTTTTCGAAGTCTCGGTTTTCACACTGCAATTTTGAAAAAAAAAAAAAACTTTTTCATATTTATCCACTTTGGAGAGCGTTTTCAAAAAACTACAGGCCAAAACAAAGACAAAAATAAATAAATAAATAATATTTATTCAAATAAATATGTGAACAGGAAGTCCACTGATAGACTTTTCTATTTTGGAATGTTCATCCAAAAAAAAAAACAGCAGTTTTGATTGAAATGTTCTTGATTTATTAATTTTTTTTCAGGAGAACATGAATATTTGAATCTGAAAAACATTATGATGACTGAGGAAACATGTGGGTGGTCGCATCCTAATGTGGGTTTTGATGAAAAAGGGACCGGTGCACCGGTTTGGGGGGGGGGGGGGGGATGGTGTTTCCAGAAATACTAAAGCAACACCTTCAAACTGGACAATGGGCAAAAACACACCTCCAGAGATGCCATAAAACTGCATAAAGACAAGAAAGTTTGTTGAAAAAAAGCTGAAGTCTTTATAATAATAACCAGTCCGCCATCTAATAAAGGAATTTAGCTAACATACTCAGTCATATTACATACATATACAGTATCTTCTATAGAAAGCTTGGCAGATGTTTAAACAGGATTCCGGGTCGAGACCGGTTGTGAACTCGAGCAAAGGAAAACTCGAAGCAACAGATCTGTAGAAGTTAAAAAGTTGAATAAAGTTCAGTATTTTACTGTTTGTAATATTTTGCGAATGAATTATAACCTCTTTTTTCCAGCAGCCTGTATTCTATTAAGTGGTTTTGAGTGTTTCTAGGGGAAGGGATCACATATTAAAAGTAAAAAACTGACCACACCCACTTCTAATTCAGACCCGATCTTTATGAGCACTAAACAGATATAAACAGATATCACACCATTGAAATTGGTTTAAGCTTAGCTACTATCGGTCTGTATTTAAAAGGCCACCATTATGGACAATGATTCATGCTTTTGAATGCTTTTTAAATGCTGGCTAAAAAAAAACATTTGAGACATACTCACTCCCCTAATCATTGTTTCATTTCAGTCCAAATCACTGCAGTGTGTTTTTGACCATCATCTCACTATGAGTGAGTCAAACTCTTTGAACATTCTCACCTCCACTTATTTTTATGCCCACTTTTTAAAAGGGACGTAATTAGAGCTGAGGGACAGCTGCAGGTGCCGTCCACTTTGCCCAAATATGTCAGTGAGCGCAGGAGTGATTAAAATTAGCCCAAGCCTTGTTCCCTGAGATCTGATTTGAGATCAGCCTTCGAAAAAAAAAAAAAAAAGGTGCAGGAAAGGGATATGGAAATAAGCAGGAACTGGAGATAGACTGGTCATGTGGCTCCATGTACAGACCACACACACTCACTAGGCAGCCAACATGAGCACCATGGGTTACTTTTTGCCTTCTGCCACTTCCACACTGACACACAATAACACACAGAGCTGCATACCATGCACCACAGGGGATGTATGGCTAATACCATATAGGGTGGGATCTGATGCTCTCCCACTCTTTCTTGACACCTACTTCACTTTAAACACTAAACCAGCAGTTTGAGAGGTCAGACTGCATGTCACTTCTCTGCAATACAATCTGGGCAAAAATAGAACTGTGAAGCTGTTGACTATAAAGAGAACAGAACAGACATCCTTTAGCACTTAAACACACTGCCATCTCTACATAACTATATAACACTTTCTCTCTCTCTCTCTCTCTCTCTCTCTCTCTCTCTCTCTCTCTCTCTCTCTCTCTCTATATATATATATATATATATATATATATATATATATATATATATATATATATATATATATATATACAGCATATACAAATAAATTCAAATATTGAGTAAATATTTACTGTTTTGTGAAAGCATTAGAAAAAAAATTAAAATCTTAATGTGCAAAAAACAGCTGGTTAAGAGGAGCACTGAAATAAGTGTTGTTGACTGACTATTAGTCAAGTCAAGTCAAGTTTATTTCTATAGCACTTTTTACAACAGACATTGTCTCAAAGCAGCTTTACAGGATTTTAAGAGTTAAGGTGAACAGTGTGCATTTATCCCTGATGAGCAGCAGTGGCGACTGTGGCAAGGAAAAACTCCCTTAGATGTTATGAGGAAGAAACCTTGAGAGGAACCAGACTCAAAAGGGGAACCCATCCTCATTTGGGTGACAATTATGGGGACATGATTGCTATTTTATTGTTGCACCTCTGTGGTTTGGGGTTTGTATCCTGCCCATGCCCTGTGTGATGTGCACCTAAAATTAAAGGGAGTAAAAAAAAAAAAATATATATATATATATATATATATATATATACTGTATATATATATTTTTTCCCAAAAATCTAAGTTAGTAGAGTTAGTTACTGGTGTAGAGTGAGGAGGTCTGGGGTGCATCCAGCATTCCAATTCATTTAGCCACTCAAGATCTTCCACTCTAACCCATGTCAACCATATTTACATGAAGCTGGCTTTGTGCATGGATGCATTGCCATGGTGGAACATGTTTGGGTCTTTTAGTTGCAGAGAATTAAACTTTTAATGCTACTGTATCTTTAGACATCCTATACAATTGTGTGCCTTCTGGTTTTTTTAGTAGGAGTTTGGTTAAGAACCACTCATGGTTTATAACACATCATGTGTCTCAACAGGTGTCAACCACTGGAATACCTAACTGGACACTGTTTAATATAAGGTTTTATAAAAGCTATTTTGCATGGGTCAGTGACAATAATAAGGACTGAAACTAAAATCAAGGCGTTCCAAAGCATTAACTAAATGATATACAGTATATGGGAAAAACCCATATTCAAAATACATAAAGAATACATCCTGCTGAATCATCATTCTCCAAATGTTACTCACTGTTCCATTGTGCTGAACGCTTAAAATGACTGAACTGAGATTTTATGCTTATGGGTGGCAAATATGGAAATAGCTTGACACTCTTTACATAGAATAATTAACATGAGTGATCTGGAAATGGAAGAAAAACCTACGAACTGCGTACACTCTTTAAACGCATCATTAGTACTTCAGGACGATTTCGCCTCATTCAAAACTCATAACCAAACGTAATCTGTATTAACAGGGTAAAATATATAAAAACACACAGATGAAACATTTCACCTTGCATAATTTTTGAACCGAACTTCGGCAATTGAAAGTTAAATAAAGACTTTTTAATCATTTTTAACATTTAGTAATCTAAACCCACCACAGCATCAAATGGAAGCAAAATAATGACATTAATTTGTGTAAAAAATTAAAGAAAAAAGTAAATAAATTTTTTTTGTGATACAAACAGTCAAACAAATAAAACGAACTGTAACTTGTATTCCTTTACAGCCCTAAAGCTCACATAAACCAACTTCTGATCTGAAGGAGATGGTTAGCATGTCAGTACAAATGCTTCTAATTAGCTTCGTACCACAGAATGATGCTCTGATTGGTCAGAAGGTGTTGAGGACATTTTAATAACAGCAGCTCTGACATGTGTCTGACATCTGTCCCATCTGCATAGTTTATGTAAGGGATAATCCAGGGCTAGGTTTTTACAAATATAATGAAGTAGGTCTTGTTTTATTCTTTCATTTATTCACAATTTAAACATAAACCAAGGACTCATTTGTTCTCCTTCATACAACAGATTTTCCTCATTGTTTTTCATCTGGTCCTATTGTTATCTATTCTTTCCTGAAAAGTATTATTATTATAGTCTCACCTTAATTCTGCTGCTATGCTCGAAATTGCACACAATCCTGCACTAATTTCCACCTCTGCTGTTCCGCGAAAAAAAAAAAAAGAACTGTGATGTCTTTCAATAGCTGCAATATGTCCACACCTCACTGTCTTTAATAAATAGCTTGTCAGTCACGGCCAAATTATGAGACTGCCATTTCTCTCACAGATGGAGAATCATGCCGGCGAGCCTGCCTGCTCACAATTATTCGTTTAATAATACGTATTGCTTATTCGTCGCTATCTACACGGGCCGAGGTGATAACGAGAAATAGATCTGTCACGTCGCCGGCGATGTTTTGAAGCCTAGTAAAAATGGAAATGCGCTGTGAAGTTAACGAGCTCTGCAACCCTGTTGATAGTCCTCATAATCTCTGCTACTTTTCACAGACAAATGCACTTAACACCTCGGAAATGCCTCGTCGGAAAAAATGTCCCGGAGAAGGTTGTTCTTCCCATAACTGGAGAACTGGCCACCAAATGACCCTGAAGCAGCAAGAGCGGATCCACCCTAATGTATTGCTGTTGTCAATATCGAGAGGATTGATTCTAACATGAAGGGTTAGGATATTCATTTTGAAATGTATAACTATTTTTACTCTCTTCTCACTCAGTCTTGGGATCACTGCATGATCTGTGCCTACTAAGATCTTTTTTTTTTCACATTGTCTCAAAGCTGCTTCACAGAACGTAAAAAATTTAATATATGTGTGTTGTGTGTTTATGAATTATGTGTGTTTATGAATTATGTGTGTTTGGGTGTTTCAAAAGCAGGAGAGTTGATCAGTTAAAAAGAGGTTTCAAGAGAAAACAAATGTCTAAATGACTTTGTTCCTTTGCCAAAGCTTGAAAAATGGCCTATAACAAAAAGCCTATGACAAAAAGCCTATGACAAAAGATATGTCCAGTCCTTTCTTGTTTAATATGAACAATGATACCTTTCAAAAATACACAATGGGCTAACAAAAACATTTCATAGAAATATAAGTATCTGTATTGACGATACAGGTCTTGGAAGTACTCGGTACTGGATTGAAATGAGAATAAATGTTATTTCTCAACTAAAAAGAGGCGTGTTATTACTGGATTATTGAACATTGTTTTAATATTACATTCCTGTTTTTGTTTGATCTGCATTGTTTAATTTTTATTTACCCATCAAAATTTCAATAACGGCTCTATAGTGAATGATCTTTGGATTTGGAAACAGGCCCAAGGTAGAGATGTGTAAAATAGAGGTCACGTCACATGTCTCAAAAACGATCAGACTAAATACTTGGGCCTTTTCCAACTGTATATGCGAGCATCTTCCAATCCTAACATTCTGAACTTAAAGAGATTAAGGTTCTTTCTCTTCGCTCGCATCCTGAAAACTTTTTATCCTTTAATAAAAAAACAACACATCTCAGCCACATACAGAGCACAAAATTGTCCTTCATTTCACTTACAGTTCAATCTGGCTGCTCTTATTAGTGCACACAAAGGCGAAACACAACGGCATCAAGTCCAAACTCTCAAGATGCTTGGAGTGTACCCAAGCCTCCATTTCTAAACTCCACGCCAAGTGAGAGAGGGACAAACACTCGAGACGGCTGCCAAATTGAAAGCCTGAATAAAGGCAAGAAAAAAAACATTGCCTCGCTTTCAGCTGCCATACTAGAGAGACTGTTTCTCACGAGCCAAAGATGATTCTTTGAGGTGCTAGGTGTTCCTCAGGGGAAAGCTGATCTCAGAATTCCAGAGCTAGAACTATGGACAGGAGTTTGCCCAGGAAAATGCTAGCCATCTTCCGGCTAAACAAGCTGCACTGCCAAAATGGAGTGAAAAGCTGGAGCCAGGATTGGAAAACCTGAAGGGGATCCAACAAGAACACCAGCGAGATTAAACAGCTGCAGCTCTGTTTCAGTGCCCCATTTGATTGTGTCTCCTGGTGTGAGATATCATTTTCTTGACCACAGTTTGCCTGCTTGTGGGGGTTTGCAGAAGATAGTAGAGTTTGAAGAAACAGGATTTGTTTGGTCTTTTTTCTTTTCATAGCTCTGTCATCAACTTCCCAAATTGTTGACTGACATATAGGGGATAGGTGGGGTACCCCCCAAAAAATATTACGACTTATAAGGAACTCAGCACTGGCAACTGCTTGATCACCTCAGTCTATATTCAAAAATAAAACTCAGTTATGTAACTTTTTTGTTGCATGAGGGTGATTCATAAGTCATCCACAAGTCTCTTGGGAAGAAACGGTTCTTTAAAAAAAAAAAATCTCGAAGGCAATGTTATCTAATCCAGGACTCAGTCCTGTGTGAAAAGGATGTCTTTCTGCTCTGGCACAGGTGGAGGTCTGGTGGCGGATTTCAATAAATATGCATAGCAGGATGTCTCTCTCTCTCTCTCTCTCTCTCTCTCTCTCTCTCTCTCTCTCTCTCTCTCTCTCGTTCTCTCATCACATGCACTACAGAACGGCCATTTTCCATTGCGTCAAACAAGTCACCTTATTTGCTTATCCCACAATCTGTTAGCATAGTAAGGGGGTAGGGGTCCCTCTGTGGGGATGGCATTGAAGGAAGCAGAGCCATGGTATATCAAACATATACCATGTGTACACCACATTGCTCTAATGTTCCTGCTTGTGACATTTTTACTACCAGCGTCCAGACCCAATTTCAGATCAGCAATTATTTGATCATGATCATACAAAGAGCACAACAATCCAGCTTCTTTTTACTAATCGTATTCCCAAACTCATTGAGCTCAGTAACTAAGTGGAACCGTCCGTTTTGAGTTTCCCACATTTTACCCATCTTTGCATGAGTTTCCTTCGGGTTTTCTGGTTTTCCAATAGTGCTGAGCTGCTTCTAGAATTTTGGTGCCACTATGATACCATCCACTGTGTGTTCCCTCCACTCTAGTTAGTGTCCACTATGGCCATGACCAAGATGAATGTCTTATAAAAAATCATTTGATGCGACTAAATAATTGACTCTCAGGAAACGAGTTAAAAGCAACCTAACAATAAAAGTTTTAGATCTAAATGGAAGCAAATAATGAAGGAAAAGTTGATAGAGCGGACATGAGGTCCATAAACCCTCATTCTTTCTTTGCTGAATCTTTAATAGTCTTTTTAATAGTCTTTTTTATGGTCTATAAACTTTATTAACCCCCACTAGATTTCGAGAGAATTAATTTAAGGAAAGACATTATAGGTGAACATAAAGATTATTTTTTATATATATTGTATATATCTGTAATTTTTGCCTGTAGGTTAATGATATTCTTTATTCTTACAAGTTATTTATTGCATCAGAAATTTCTTAAAAATATATATGGTATATATATATACAGTACAGACCAAAAGTTTGGACACACCTTCTCATTCAAAGAGTCTTCTTTATTTTCATGACTATGAAAATTGTAGAGTCACACTGAAGGCATCAAGGGCTATTTGACCAAGAAGGAGAGTGATGGGGTGCTGCGCCAGATGACCTGGCCTCCACAGTCACCGGACCTGAACCCAATCGAGATGGTTTAGGGGTGAGCTGGACCGCAAAGTAAAGGCAAAAGGGCCAAAAGGTAGTCACCCGAAATGGTCTTCCAACAGTCTTGAAAGACCATTTCAGGTGACTACCTCTTGAAGCTCATCAAGAGAATGCCAAGAGTGTGCAAAGCAGTAATCAAAGCAAAAGGTGGCTACTTTGAAGGACGTAGAATATGACATTTTTCAGTTGTTTCACACTTTTTTGTTATGTATATAATTCCATATATAATTCCACGTGTTAATTTTTGATGCCTTCAGTGTGAATCTAGTAGTCATAAAAATAAAGAAAACTCTTTGAATGAGAAGGCGTGTCCAAACTTTTGGTCTGTACTGTATATATATATATATATATATATATATATATATATATATATATATATATATATATATATATATATATATATATATATACAGTACAGACCAAAAGTTTAGAATAAGAATAAAATGAAATAAGAAGAAAAATGGCATATAAAAGGATGTGGGTGGATTTTTATGGATATAAATGGATATTTATACTGTATAAAACCAGGAAACAAACATGTCATGACCGGATGTGAGTAGGTCAAGCTTAAACTCTTAGATTTCAGATGAATAAGTGTTCACGAGTAGACACAGTTCACAAGATAAATTGTCATTCCTACTGTTCCCTAACTAGGAGATGTAACTCCTCTAATAATTGAGATGCTTCTAATTTTCCAGATGATGGAATCTTGATTTCTGTTTTTGCAGCTTTTGTGTAGTCTAATCAAAAACACTCATGTTGAGCATGAATTGGTCAACAGTCGTTTTTTAAAGCATTCCTACCAAGCCTTGGATGGCAAACTGTTTTCTGCAGGCATGAAGTAAAACTCAAAGCTATTTGTCACGACTGTGAGATGTGAATATAAATGAATTCATTACGTTTATTACACAAGACAAGTGAAAGCTGATTTAGAAAAAAAACGGGGTTAGTCTGTTAGTCGCTTCAGCAGAAATAGCTCAAGTGTTACTAACAGTGAGAGAAGTGTTAGAGATACCTCAGGGGAGTGTTTAAGGTTTTATCACATTTCAGGAGAGATCAAAAAACATGAGTTTGGACAACACACTAGAAACAATAGACTGTATTTCGGAATTGCAATGTTTATCGAATACAGTGTGTATTTGAAACTTAAAGTTTGGGCTTCTCCAAGCAAATTTTTATTTCATTAGGAGCTCATGATAAAGTGATGAAGATGAAGCTCTGTCATGAGGTGGGTTGGAGATAATGACAGAAGTGTATGAAGGTTAAAATGGTAGGCATTAAAACAAACAAATAAATATATATAACACAAATTAATAATAATTAAAAAAAAAAAATTATAATAAAAAAAAAAAAAAACAACAGGATACAAAATATAACAATAAAAACACAGTAAAAATGAAAACTAAAAATGATCAATTGTTCAACCTCTTCTTGGTCACTGTATAATTCCTTATGGCTTTGGAATGAGTTGCCGCTTCACATCAAGTCCTCACCGAATCTTCACTTTTTTAATTAAAGTCTTAAAACATTCATTTGTTTTAGATTTTGATTTCCTATAAACGCTTTATTTTGTTTAATTCTCTACATTATTCTTAAATACTTTAGTTTTAGTACAAAACTTGTTCAACAGTTGTTTTTAAGTGTGCCTTTTAAATAAATGTGAATGACTGACTAACGTGTTATTTCACAATATAAATGTTATTCCATATTACACCCTTTTCCATGTTTTCTTCCCAATTGTCTATGTTTCCATACATTTTTTTTATCTACCTGAATATATCAAATTTAGTCATTTTTGGCATTTAATATTGTGCCCTTGTTTCATCGATTTTTACTTTGGGTTACTGTATTTCCAGGATTTTTAATTTCCTCTCATGAATGTGTATAGAATTCATCTACACTATATCGCCAAAAGTATTGGGTCACCTGGTCATAAGTACCGTATGTGATTTTTGAGCATTGAATTTCACATTTAGTCACAATTTGCTCTTAGAATTCCCTCCATTCTTGTGGGAAGATGTTCCACTAGATTTTAAAGTCTGCTTATGGATATTTATGTTCATCAGCCACAGGGGTATTATGAAAGTCAGGTACTGATGTAGGTGAGGAGGCCTGGGGTGCAGTCAGTGTTCACATTCATCCCAAAGGTGTTCAGTAGGGATGAGATCAGAACTCTATAGCAGGTCACTCAAGATCTTCCTCTCCAAAGCATGTGACCTATATTTTCATGGAGGTCACTTTGTGCACAGGGGCATCGCCATGCTGGAACAGCGTCTAAAGACGTCCTGTACAATTGAGTGACTCCAGTTTTGTGGTAACAGTTTGGAAAAGAACCACATATAGCAGGAAAGGTCAGGTGACCCAATACTTTTGGCAATACAGTGTATGTTTTCTTGATTCTTCCCACCTTTGAAAACTTAAGAAGTCACACTAGGATGATGGACTAGTGTCTCAATATTCACTAGTGTATTTCCACCTGGAATATATGCTCAAGGCCAGGATAAAGGTTTTACTGAAAAAACTCAAGTGGGTTGAGAAGATGCCAAGATGTTCAAATATTCTTAATCTTTTTTTCTGGTCTCTTGATGATACATGGTGGTGTGGTATAAATGAACAGATGCAATTAACAGAATATTGTGTCCAATATCAAATATCGAAGATGTTATGTTTAAAAGTTCCTTGAGGTTTTAAACTACAGTACATAATATTCAATCTCCTACATGGAATTCTGGCTTGTTTCAGCTCAAAGCTTAAAAAAAAAAAAACATGCACTACGACTCCACCAGTATTCAATGTATGCTATATTGTGCTACTCCCAGACAGTTATGAAGTTAAAGAGAAAAAAAAAAGGAGGAAACTTCATTCTGTTCTTCATGTTTTTTTTTTCACAATCTTGCAAGGCTGAAGGCGTTTGTTGCAGCGCCAAAGCAAAAGAGTAATGTTCCCTAGCTGAGAAGGCAAAATTGCGAGCGGATTTCTCCGTCTATGGAACGCCGATCGGCCTGAAATACAGCAACTCCCTTGGGCTTGAGCTAGCGTGGCATGGTGGGAGGTTGAAGGATGGGAATTACAGTGACGGCTTTCTGGCGACCGACTTTATAGCTTAACTAAAGGGGTCGAAGCATAAAAACCTCCCAGCATGCTGCCTCGAGTCAAAGAGCTGAGGTGAAGCACAGCCGCGAGTTCAGTAGGGAAGTGGAAGTCGCAGAAGCTGCAGCCAATGAAGCAAAGATTCATTTTCTTATTTACATTAAACGCTACATTGCTTAGAGGAGATCTCGGAGGGCTACATGAGAAGATGGTAAAACTGGCACAGAAAGACTACATTTGCAAAAATCGAAAAAGTTTATAAAGTTAACAGTCAAAAGTTGAGAAAAGTAGGATACTACCATGTATGATCACACCCTGAAAAACCTAATGGCTAGCCATAACTGAGTGTCTGAATGCTAGCTTGGCCAGAATGATGATTTATTCAGCACCAAGCATGTCAGCATTTTAGGTGATGTCTCACCCTTACATTATTTTCCGAGTTATTTCAACATAAGTCCAAAGGTAATAAGATACACACAGAATATCTAAGGAAGGTTCTTAATAACTGTTCACCAGCTCTCTTGAAATTGATGTTCTGTGATTTGTTTCCAACGAACCATGGTGCAGGAGCTATCAACATGATTACTTCCCTTGTGACATCATATCCTGTTTCAAGTTTCATGGTTGTTATGTTCAGTCGAGGAGACTGAATGTCTTACTGAAATATGAAGCTAAAATGATATAAAACTAGGCCAGTGCTATTAGCTCAGCATTTTAACACTAAAATCATAAAAAACTTGTGCCAGCATTCATGCATTAAAATGATTTTAAACAATAATGGCTTTGAATTTGGAGGTAAAGATGTGACAAATGTAGTTGTGTAATCATTATATGGTTCAGAAAGTAATGCAGATGAAAGCGAACGGCTATAATTATTATCTATATTTATAATAAAAAAGTAATAATTATTAATAATTTGAACGCTTAAATGCTCTCCCCATTGTGCAATAAAATAAAACAGATGTGCATTACCACTTATCTAAATCTGTACTTTTTTGTGCAATAATACTCATTTATTTTCTTGATATATATCTAAAAAAAAAAGTCCAATAACTTTTATTCTTTTTAATTGATTTTGCTTAAAAAAAAAAAAAAAAAAAAAAAAAAAAAAAAGTGCAGCTGGAAGCTTCTGTCACCGAAACAATTTCCTTGTAAGTGCAAAGATTCTTGGCAATAAAGCTCTTTCTGATTCTGATTAATAAATACATAAAATAAGAATTAATTTTTCAGGTTTTATAGATGATCTTATGGACATAAGCTGCCAATCATACGTGAAAATGAAACACAAAACTAGTGTTTTAAAAAATTGAAAACTAGAAAATTACAACATTTATAAGCAGAGCTACATATGGAACGTGTGCAAACAGTGTTTGTGCAAACAACACAACAAAGTACAATAAGAACAAAAGCATAGTGTAGCACTGATCAGTACACAGAGATAATGTACACTAGATATGGAAGTGCAAAGGCATTGTGCCATGATATACTTTATATGGTACATTTTCTTTAATAAAATGCTGCCATTGAAATGTTTTTATTTTTTTTACTTGCCACTATGTAAGTTTTTTCGCCTGTGGTACTAATACCTATCAAAAAAAAGTTAAGAAAGTTTGAGGATTTGATTGACAGTGTAAAGGGAACTGGCATGTCAATGAGTGTAGCAGTCTTTTTTTTTTCCCAAAAGGCATGGCAGTCAAAAAAAAGGAAAACATTTCCTAGTGAACTCCTGCCTTGTTTGCTCACTGTTCTTTTTATCCGTGGGTAAGTGGAGTTGTCAGTAAGAGTCCTGTTCCACCCTCACCATTGTTTTAGACACACTCGGCTGTCTGTGTAAAAGTCCCACACTTTCCTCTCTCACTTCTGCGCCAGATGTGAAATCCGTTGTGACCTTTTATATAACATGTCACAGCTACTGTTGTGGGCTCCCTTAACTTTGCGATTATTGGGTCTTCGGAGTTCCCGTACAGCTCCGGTTCTCTGTGAATAATCCTGATCGGAATCCTGATCTCACGCAGGCCGTCTGAGTGGATGGCGTAGCTTATTTGGGTCACTTAAGAGGTCGGAAACCCTTGAGAAAAGCCAGTCTAAGTCGTGCGGCTTGGTAATAAGCATGCACCAACACTACAGACACTACGCCTGGCTCTCCTCTCAGTCCCTGTCCTCCCGTCCCAGCATTGTCAGGTTTATCCATGCGAGCTTCGAAACCGGCCCCAGCAGCTCCTTAATTACTTCATTAATTTTAATCAGATCCAATTAATTACTTTTTTTCTCCAGCCCAGTGAAAGTCCTGAGCCTACTGACCATGGTAGGGGACCTTGCGAGTCTTCTGATGCAAAAAAACTTCCAACTCCATAAAAAAAATCTATTATTCCTATGAGGCAAACAGAGACTTTTGTTATTCAGTAATTATTCACTGCTGGCTGCACGTCCAATTTAGTGCTCCAGCAGCAATTAAAGTGATATTTCACACTAAAATATCAGACTCTGTAACCAAAGCTCCAGGCAGAAAAAAGAGAGAGAGAGACGACTGCGATTTTCTTGACTTCCAACGAGTTGTCGCATCAGAACGCATCGATAACTCCTGACACAGCAAGTGCACTTTTACTCATATGGAAATAGTCTAATCAGGAAATTGCCATCATCTGTCTGGAGTTAGAGGTATTGAGTCAGATTCTGGTTTGGGAGGAAATATGACTTTAAGTATCTCCTTGAACATGTCACTTCTTGCCTTTTCGAGGTGATGTAAAGCGTGTGCACACTGTATATGCACACAAATTATACTGTTTTTTATTTTTATTTTTATTTCCACTTTGGGAAAAGGGTTTTGTGACGAGAAAATTCTTTGCACATGATTTCAGTTTGCACCCTAATATGTGATTTTATACGAGAGGTGTTCCAGTTAATGTGTTTGAGTTTCTAAAATAAAAATACAAATTTCAAGGAGTGAACACTACATTTAGTTTTTGACATGCTGCATTTATACACTTATCCCAGCATTTAACTAACGCCTGGAAAGTTTTAGCATAGAAAGATCTGTCAGTACTTCTGAACCAATCTAGGACAGCCTGCTTCACTTTGTCATCAGCGCTGAAATGATCTCTAAGGAACTCTTCGATTAGCCAGAATCAGATGTTTCATGTGCTGAATGTTTACAGGAACGACTGTTGTGACTGGGATCGTCACTGAAGGACGTACGGCCTTTAAAACATTTACACCATGTCTTACTGCCAATCGTCTGTAACCAATCGTCTCCACACCGTACTGTGCTTGAAGTTTTCGGTAGTTATTTGCCTTTGTTCACAAGAAACTTCATCCCCACATGCTGTTCCATGCACGCACTAACACTGTTGTCTGCCTTCTTGGTTGCCATCTGGTCTGGTCTGCGACATGTGCGCTGCTTATCAGTAATAGAACACACAAGCCGCTTAGTACTGCGTGTAGTACTGCCACGTTAGCATCCATTTTTATACATGTCAAATTAAATGTCCTTGTTTGAGCTGAACACCAATCATTCAATATATATATATATATATATATATATATATATATATATATATATATATATATATATATATATATATGTATAATGAGCGAGGGAGACAGAGAAAGAGAGAGAGAGAGAGCACAGCTCTGTTTAATACTTGATTTTGATTGGTTGACAGATTGGAGTACAAGCACAAACAAAACGACAGACAATTTCAATTACTTTAATGAATTATTTACTGCTGAGATACATTATTATACAGCGAATAAATAAATAAATATTGATACTTGTTAACAGGCTTTTTCTGATTTGTTTATTACTACAGCTAAAAGAAATTAATGAATTCAGAATGCGTACATGAATATTAATACGTGTTCACCGGCATTTCTGTCTCATTACACAAATCACATGACCTTTCACACTCTTTTCTTCCCCTTGCTTTTTCTGCCTGTCTCTATCGTTTTGTCTCTATCTATCTCTCTTTCCATTGACTGCATTAGCAAAGCTCAAGCCTCCTTCACCAGTTCTAAAATGATCTTTTCAAAATTTGTATAGGAAACGAATTAAAAAGTCATTCTACACATGAGAATGTTTTAAGCACAAGAACCTGACAAATGTCTGGAAATTAAATATTTCAACAAGGACTTGTGCAACGTGTTGTAACTGTGGTATTAGTGTCCCCACTTTGGGTGTATTTTTTGGGATAATTCAACCATCACTCTTTGATAATCCTATACTATATATGTGTAACTCTCTTTCGGCTTCTCCCGTTAGGGGTCGCCACAGCGGATCCTCCGCATGTTTGATTTGGCACATGTTTTTACGCTGGATGCCCTTCCTAACGCAACCCTCCCCATTTATCCGGGCTTGGGACCGGCACTAAGAGTGGCTGGGGTCGGTTCCCTGACCAGGGATCGAACCCGGGCCGCAACGGTGAGAGCGCCGCATCCTAACCACTAGACCACCAGGGGACATATATATATATATAAAATAGCACCGTGCAAAAAAAGTTGCTGGTTGCATAGAACATATCAAATAACATTTACTTTCGCTACACACTGTGGTATAAAAGCAATAAAACACTTTATGCAACGTTATAATACGCAATAAAGGAAATAATCCAATGCGCAAAACATCGAGCTGCACTGCACTGCACAACACTGTCATGGATTATTATCTTACACAAAGTTTTTTATTCCTTACATGTCCCTGTGGAGTTCGAGCAAAAAAAAAAATTACAGTGTGGATTTAAGGATTTAATCAGGCTCTCTGTTTTCCTAAGACTGTAGTGTAGGCTAGATATTTGTTTCCTGAAGGAACGATGCTGATCTTATTTGCTGTCCCAGTTTTTGACTGTAGAAAAAAAAAAGCGTGGAGCTTCCTAGATGCTTGAGATGTGTTCAAATTGTAATGAGCACACATGCACTGGGAAAACGTCTTGAGAATATATAAATCTCCATGCACTATTTGATTGTGCAAGTGCTTCATTGAAAAGGCTTTGCATCAAGAATTATGGCGCTATGAAGCTGACCTTGTAGTTGTACATATTCATAGAAACACTGTTTAAGCAAAAGTATTTGGACATTTAACTTTTCTAGCCATGTCTAATTCTTCCCATTAAATATCACAAATTTGGATTCATACATTTGTATTGAATGCATTTAAATGTGACAGCATTCAATTTTCTTTTTTCTTCAACTAAGAGACCCAAATCTGTTCCAGCATGACAATGCCATTGTGCACAAAACCAGCTACATGAAGTTTATATGAGTTGGAGTGGAAGATATATAGCACTGCTATAAAGCACTGATCCCAACCCCTACTGCACAACTCTGGAATGAACAGGAGCACTGACTGCATTCCAGACCTCCTTTAGTCACCTACATCAGTACCTGACTTACCAACACTCTTGTGTCTAAATAAACACTTCTGCACAAGCACACTCCAAAATCTAGTGAAACATCTTCCCAGAAGAATGAAGGTTATTATAATTGGAAATGGAGACTAAATGAGGAATAGGATGTTTAACAAAAATTACATATGAACACACACAAACACACACACACACACACACACACACACACACACACACACACACACACACACACACACACACACAGACAGACATATGTACTGTATATATATATATATATATATATATATATATATATATATATATATATATATATATATATATATATATATATATATATATATATATATATATATATCTATAGCTTGGTACATTTACATTTACATTTGAGGCAATTAGCAGATGCCCTTGTCCAGAGCAACGTACAAAAGCGCTTTAGCAATGAATAAAAATGAAAATGAAAAAATTTTAGTTTAAGTGTTTAAGGAAGAGGTAGGTCTTCACCCGTCAGTTCAAAACAGCCAGGGACTCTGCTGTTCGGACATCTAGGGGAAGTTCATTCCACCACCTCGGTGCCAGAACAGAGAAGAGCTTTGAAGTATACTTACCTCTTACCCTGAGAGAAGGTGGTACCAGTCGAGCAGTGCTGGAGGATCTCAGATAGTGTGGTGCAGTGTGAGGTGTGATGAGGTCTCTAAGGTAAGATGGTGCTGGTCCATTTTTGGCCTTGCAGGCAAGCATCAGTGTTTTGAATCTAATACGTGCAGTTACCAGAAGCCAGTGGAGGGTTTTGGACCATATGCAGTGGACAAATAAGTGGTACATCAACAGCAGTGTAAAGAACACACATTGTTACTGAAATACAATGTAGCCAATCAATCAATCAATCAATCAATCAATAAAGATGTACTTACACATACTGACTTTTTATTTCTTCCGAAAAATTTATCAAAGACAAAAACAATACCACAGACTAACAGGTTTATTCGAACAATGCTGTCGACTAACACGCCATTTAACTATAATTAATTATGTCTGCTTAAGCTTCATAACCCTGCTCTCTCCTGCACACACACATGCCAAACGATCAAGGCTGCAGTAATTTACTGGCCCTCCTTAAGGAGCCCGAACTCGAGTGGTATAGCCGCACTTGGCTGCAGGTAATGGGCAAAAGTCTCGTTTCAAAAAATAAACAAGCCAGTAAAAAAGAAAAATCTCTTGTAATGAATTGCAAGAGACTTAACCATCCTCATTTCAATAATGTGCAGCCAAATGTAATTAAATGCCTACTCCGTTACAAAAACGACATAAAAATCATGATGTAATCTGTTTGCCGGTTTAGCGCCCAGAGGTAACCAAACATATTTTAACATTTGGCAAATAGTGGATCATTAAAGATTTAGGATGAGCTTTGGCAGTTCGAAGAACCTGCTTGTAAATTCAGGACATCACACCTGGAATTAGTTGTGTCTTTATTAGAGCTGCATGTGATTGGCAGGTTGTAAGAGCTCGGATTGAAATTCTTGAATATGATTGGCCAGAAGCTGTTCATTAACTTTCTACATCAACAGTGCTGTCTGAAATTTAAATCCCAGCTGTTACCCAAAATACCAATAATAAATAATTTTCCAAGTAACATATAAAAGCTGCATCTTATTACATTCAAGAAAGTGAATTCACAGAGAATTGATGAATAAACTATCCAATGTTCCTGAACATTAAATTCAACTATAAATGGATAATAAGAACAATATAAGGAAACTTGTACTCACTTCAGGGTTCCCTGTTTTAGGTAAATATTCAACTTTGTGGTTATATCAACATGCCTACTGTGTTTTATTCATTACTTGGGCCCAAAAGCAGCTTTAGAGAGATAAATAAGTAAAAAAATATTAAAGGTTAGTGCCTATAAGTGTATCCCTAATGTGCAAGCCAGTGGCGACAGTAGCAAGAAAAAACTCCCTGAGATGGTAAAAGGAAGAACTCTTGAGAGGAACCACACTCCAAAAGGGAAACCCATCTTCATCTGGTGGCACCGAATGTCCATTTATTACAGTTCCATCATTGCTGAGGTGTGCTGCACAGTGATAGTCCTAAGTCATTGTAGTAGACTGTTTATATCAAACTACAATCCAGACAAATCCTATTGTTCTTGAGTTGTTCAGTAAGTTCATTGATCTTCAGGCTGTTCATGTAAAACTGTCCTCCGCTGCACAGAGTGAGCTCCAAATACCTCATCTACTGTATCTTTTCTCCAATTAGTTTTAGCATATTTAAGTCATCATTTGGTTAAAATAACAGTTTATAATATATTCTCACAATCTACTTTATTAGATATATATGTAAACCAAAATCTATGCAGTGATCTAATCAGCCAATCATGTGATTAAGAAGCAAAAAGCATAAAATCATGCAGATATAGGGCAAGAGATTCATTTATGTTTACATAAAACAACCAAATTGAACAATAATGATTTCTGTGGCTTTAACCTGCCCAGTTTTTGTGATCCTGTACCCATGACAGCATCAGATTCTTGTTCTTGGCTGCCAACCTGAACCTGTGTGTTGTTCTGCTCTCGTAGCTCATCCACCTCAGGGTATGATGTGCTGAGTTGCTTCTGAAATGCTTTTCTGTTCATTACTGTTTTGCTTATTTGAGTTAATATAGTCTTCCTGCCAGATCTTTCTAATTAACAAGGTATTTTAGCCCTAAGACCCCCCCCCCCCCCCCCCACACACACACACACACACACACACACAAGATGTTTTTTGCATAAACTCTAGAAACTGTGACTGTGTGTGAAATTCTCCAGAGACCAGCAGTTTCTAAAATACTCAAATACCCATCTGGCACTAACAACCATGCAACAATAAAAATCACAGAGATCACTTTTTTTTTTTTTTTTTTTTTTTCTATCTAATGTTTAATGTGAAATTACACAAATGACTTGTCCCTGCATAATATCTTGAATCGGACTGCTTTCAAATGATTGGCTGATTGCATAACAGCATTGATTGTGCAAATGTATCTAAAAAAACATGGACAACGACTGTATAACTCCAAACTTTATTGTAATAGCTTGCTAGCTAATAATTTATGCAGGTTACTAGTTGCTAACTTTCTAGATACTAAGCCAAAACTTGTTAGATCCAGTGGTGGACAGTAATGAAGTAAATGTAATTTGTAACTTAAGTAACTTTTTTTTATCTGTACTTTACTAAAGTATTTCTATTAGGGGAGATTTTTACTTTAACTGCATTACATTTTTAAAGTCAAATATCATCCTTTTTTTTACTTAACTACATTTTGCGAAAGCAGTCGTTCGTTTTTTTTTTTTTTTTTTTTATGAGTGGATAAAAACTGTTCAAGCACGCAGTACCAATCAGGGTTGAGCATGTGCTCTGTTTTGAACTTGTTTTGATTGCCGCTTTATGTAATGATCATTTAATAGATAACAATTATTAACTAACTAACTTATTTATTTCTATTAATAGAGTGGTGTGTTAAAGGTTCCCTGGTGGTCTAGTGTTTAGGATTCGGTGCTCTCACCACCACGGCCCGGGTTCGATTCCCGGGAACCGAACCCAGCCATTAGGGTTGCACAAGCCACTTAGTGCACCCAAGCCTGGATTAATAGTAAGGGTTGCGTTGCCAAATCGAACATGCGGATCATGAATACGGATGACCCGCTGTGGTGACCCCTAATGGGAGAAACGGAAAAAAAGAAGTAGATCGGTGCGTTAAAAATAACGGTGTTTTCACATAAACTGAGTTAAATAATCAAAAAGTCTTGTGACAAAAATGATAATAGGAACACTAAAGCCATAATAAATTATAGTACTTTGGACACTTAAGTACATTTAAAGGCAAATACTTTTGTACTTTAACTCAAGTGAAAGTTGAAAAGGGAGCATTTTTACCTTTGCTGAAGTAATACCACCTTGTATGTCTCTACTCAAGTACACGGTTTATGTACTTCGGCCACCTAGGTATGATTTCCACAAAACAGTAGTAAAGTTGTGTTCAGTATCAGAAAATAGCTTCTGCTACTCTGACATCCATCAACATGAAAACATGAATTTGATTTATTCTTCTTCAGTAACCGCTTTGAACTGGTCAGGAACACAGAAAGTAAAGCAAGAATACACCACTGACATGATGTCAGTCCATCACAGCACATTATACACTCACATACACACATTCATACCTAGAGGCATTTTTTTCAAGAAGCCAACCCACCCACAGGGACGGAAGGTAGAGGTTGGAGGAAATCAGGGTGTCTAGATGGATTCGAATTGTATGAAACAAGAGAAGTCAAGCTTAGGATTGAACCTTGGAGTTGGGAATGTACTGGAGGTTGAACATTTTTTTAAAAAGCTGTCTAAATAGACAGGTACCTATAAAAGGATGCTGCTACTAAACACCTACATAAAAATACAAAAATAAAACCCACACAAAAAGTTTATTTGTGCAAGTTTCCAAACACTGTAATATACTTAATATAGCTGGCTGTCCCTGAGTTTTTTTGTTTTGTTTTTTCAGCACGATTCGAAGCAGCACTTTCTTTTTGCAAGTCAACCTTCTTCTCGTGGGACTTACATTCCCAATTAGTCTTTATCTGGCTGTGTGCAGGGTAATGCAAAAGCAAAACTGGTTTTCTAGCCCAAGCTGGCAAATGTTGTCATTAGATGCTTCTAAATTGCAAATTGAAGATAAGCAGGATTCACTTTAAAGTAGTGTACGTGCGTTAATACAGTAAACCAGGGCCAGGGTGTTTTAGCTGCAGAGTCATTGGAATGGAGAGAGTTTGCTGTTATCTTTTGCCAGGCAAAATGGAGCTCACTACCCCAGCCCCGCTAATGTCTTTTTCATTTGCACCTTATAGTTTATAACTGTTCAGGCATATGCTTAATTAAAAATAAATTGTCATTTAAATGAACTTCGTTAAAACGTAAATGCCAAAATGAGCTTTCATGCTAATCATGTATATCAAGACATAGACATTCAGTAGGGTCAAGCAGAAAGCTTCAATACTTTCTTTCCCCTTGTGATTTGGGTTATGAATAAATAGTTTTAATACATTATCTGTTATATAGTAACAATGTAGACAGGAACTCGGACATAGCGGTGAACACTCCATATAAAAAAAAATGTGTGCAGCTGTTAATAAGGGGAAGAAAAGAGTCAACAAGGTGGTAACAAGGAGGGATTTTTATGCATAAGGATGTCTTTGCAATTTATTGATTGTTTTTGGTCCTATTAAGATCTAGATAAGAGAAAAACACTCTAATTTATAGTGCGCTTCCCACAACATAACAGTAAATGAATAAAAAGCCTGATGTTTCCTTTTATAATTTTTCTAACAAGAGATGTGTGGAAGCTAAGAGGAATTACCACATTAACACATGCTGTTATAGGAAAATAATCAGTGTAGTAACATCACACTAACCCAATATTCTTAACATAACTCTTGTATAACAACATGCTCTATTGCGAAGGTCCACAACAGAGAACCCTGTTCCTATTAATGCCTATCTGAGGGAATATAAGAAGAGTAAATTATCAGGAAGTCTGTCCCCTCAGGTTCCTAGAGTCCCAGGACTTCTACTGTAAATGAATAATAATAAATTAAAAAATACCTTACATTTGTCCTGAAACAGTTAGTATTTGACACAGTGCTACAATAACAGAAGTCATGAATTTCACATCGTGCCACAGTGTATTTTAAAATACTGCTTGGTTCCAGGGTAGCTGGATGTTCAACCTCTTGCAAGCATTATTATTTCTTTAAATCTCTCCCAATGGTGATATTAAAATATGGGATCTGACATCAGTATAAAGATCTTTTAGACCTTTAAACAAGCACTGAGAATTCCTGGGAAATACAAATCTTGTCTGTATTTTGTATATAAATCTTTTTTTATGGAAACATTAGATTTTTTTTGTGAAATGTGAAAATGTGTCCCATTCAAAATTAATAAATAAATAAACCAACTTTTCTGCATTGATACATCTCACCACTTTCCAGATGTTAGAACAGGTCTGTACAAATGGCAGAGGACTGAGAACAATGGTGAAATCTGCTAGCTGTGCACTTTCTCACATTTATGGGATAAAATTTTACCCCCGACTTCTGGAGGGCTGTGATATGTGCAGGCGTCTGTGCTAGTCTGACAATTAGCTGTCCTTGATTCCCACAATGACACACTTTATCAAATGATTCATTCCTCCATCTTGCGTAAGAGCTTTTGAGACTTGCCATGGATTTACGTCCTATGGAAGCAAATCAGGAATACACCATGAATGGAATGCTAGTGTAAACAAGATTTAGAGGCAATTTCAAATTCACCACTGGGATATTTTTTGGGAGGTGGAAGGAAACCAAATAAACCCTGAGGAAATGCACATAAAAACATACAAACTCCGTTTTATTGACCATATTTTCTCCATTGCTCCTGTATTTCTAATGGACCCCTGAACCACTTATAGAGTGGTCCTTGGATAGTTGATGGTTCTACCATTCCTGAAAGGAATTCCTTCCATTTAAGGTAACCTTTTCACTTTGTAAGTGTCCATGTCCATTTGCAACTCTAAAACCTTTCTTGCAAGGCTTCAAAAGGTCAGCTAAAGCCATCATTATGCAACGGAATGTGGCCACCATGTTGTGTGTGGCCAATCAGGTGAGAATTTTACGAGGTGAAAGACCACCAAATGTTGCATTATTGGCCACCAGCACACAGCCGTAGTAGTAATTGGTAGCCACCAGATGTGACCATTTAAATGTTTAATTATGAAGTTAATATCTTCAATTTCCTCCACTTAGCTGATTAACAAAGGGTCGACCAAAATAATGCACCGATTATGGCATTTTCTTTTCTTTTAAACCTCATTACTCAGCTGTTTTGGCCTGAGGGGTATATTGTGAATTGATTGCCCAGACTTTAATGTTTCTTGCTGTCTGTTTTCTCTTTTATGTTACTACAAAACTAAAAGAAAAAAAGTTAAGCTGCTGGAATGTTTTTGAAAATCACATCATATGTAATATAATTCCAGAATGGCATGATCGAAAGTTTTTTAGCTGAGTTTAGACTTCAGTCTATAAATTTACAATATGGCAAATTTCAGCGCCAAGTCCCATACCTGCTGCGAGCTTCTCTGGCCCTAATAATGATTTCTCAGGGAAATTGTTATACACATAAGTGCTAATGAACTTTTCATATTATATCTGTATCTCAGAGGGTCATAATAATAAAAGGAAATCAGAATATGGAAATCTCTCTCTCTCTCTCTCTCTCTCTCTCTCTCTATATATATATATATATATATATATATATATATATATATATATATACATACACAAGCACAAAGTAGTGCCTGTCCACCTTCAAAAATAATTACATCACACTGAGCAATGGACCACCTTCTAGTAATATAGGCACTACTATTAGATGGCTAATTTAAAATTAGTTCTGGATTACAGCTTCTTTATGTTATTAAACTCATAAATCAAAGCTGTGCCTATGGAAAAAGGAAAATGCACCCAGGCAAAGTGCTGAAAAAGTGTTCCTGAGACCTGTACATCTGGATTTACTTAAAGTATAGAGATCAAAATACGTTTTATAATTTCTTACATGATGCTCATTTAATGTTGTCATCACATGCGTGACAAAGTTCACCATAATGTAGAGAAACTCTACAAAAATCTAGGGTTCAATTTGAACAAACAGAACAAATCTTTCCACGTCTTGGACGTAATCCCCCACAATGGCAGCATCAAAATAAGCATTAGTATCATTCACCGAGATCTTTTTCAGGTAGATGCATGGTTGTGCCATTTTTTTTTTCCTTTACAAATTTTATATTTCAACAATTTGAATGATGCACACAAAATGTTTACATGTTGGCGTATTTTATTTGTAGCCAAACCATTAATAGCTGATTGCTTTTTATGATAAAGTTTGTCTAGGGTTAATAAAAAAAAAAAAAAAAACTCAGGTCTTTCAGGAACAGTTGTTTTTACAGAGATTAAGCACAGCAAGCCAATTTAACTAATTTTCATATAGGTTCATTCATTATCTTATTTAGATTCATGACATTAAGTCAAACTCATTCATAGTTCCTGTCTGTAACACAAACAACTTGAAATGTTCAAAGGGTTAGGGTTATGCAAAGTGCTGTATAGTTTAGCATAATATCAACTGCATACATAAACAGCTTTATGGTTTTTATTGCATTCCCATACAGTAGAACACACTTATACCTTAAAAAAATTATCACACTGATTATCTCTTCATAATGGCACCTTTTACTGGGTGAAATATTTTAGGCCACAAGGCGAATATTTTGTCCTCAAAGTTGATGTGTTAATAGCAGGAAAAATGGGCAAGCATAAGGATTTTGACAAGAGTTTGACAAGGGCCAAATTGTGATGTCTAGACAACTGGATCAGAACATCTCCAAAACTGCAGCTCTTGTGGGATGTTTCTGGTCTGCAGTGGTCAGTATCTAATCAAAGTGGTGAACTGGCGACAGGGTCATGAGCGGCCGAGGCTCATTGATGTTCGTGGAGAGAGAAGACTGGCCCGTGTGGTCCGATCCAACAGATGAGCTCCTGTAGCTCAAATTGCTGAAGAAGTTAATGCTGTTAATGCTTGAAGTGTCAGGACTGTTTTGGCTGCAAAACGGGGACCAACATAATATATTTAGGTGGTCATAATATTATGGCTGATTGGTGTATGTAGTGAGCAACTAGTCGGCCATCTTTAATGACATAATCACTGTATTTCACAGGTAATGTTTTGGTGTCACCTGGTTATACCATCCATGTATGGTAAGACATAGATGACATTAAAGACTAAAATAGTTCTTTTATATTATGTTTTTATGATCATTTTCTATATTATCATTATTAATGGTCTTTCTATATGCTTGTATTATGCTTTCAGCTATAAAAAAATTATCTTGATGCTAGTGGGTAATGCCCAAACACTTGTTATAAGAATAACATTTTAGACATCACTAGGAACAATACTGGGAATAAGCCAACAGAGCTCTTACAGCAAACAGCTCAGTCTGATTGTAAAATCTTGACAAATGAAAGAAAGTGTAAGAGACTCCATTCTCTCTGACAATGGGCAAAGTGAGACTTGATGGAGCCCCATACACTCGCTGACTTCTGATGCTCACATTAAAATGGTGGGTTGGTTTCCTGCATTCCATTTCCCCAGCTTTCTCTAAAGCCTTAATTAGAACTGACTGTCATTAATTGTTTGGTTGATATGAATGGCAAGGGAATGCTTGATTCATGATTGGGAGGTGACAATTTGAGGGCTGCTGAGAGATTATAAGGGGGTAATTACGGGTAGAGGGGGTGGTGGGATGTGGTTGAGAGCCCACTACCAAAGGAAAGTAATGATGCAAACATCTAAGGACCACTTAAAAAAAGAAGAAGATATTCCTACTGCATAGCTCCTCTGATTATAATAGCTTCCCTTAAGCATAATGCAAGAAATGGCGAGCACAGCAGGCTCTATAACATCTATTTTGTGTCAAAAGGGAAAAGAAACTAAAGACAAGCTTTTGCCAAACAAACCAGCACCCCTTGCCCTTAAAAACACAATGATAAAGAATGAAAGTTAATATCACAGCAATGTCTGAAATGTTTTGGGAGTTTGGGAAGATTGTGTATGACATTGTTTCTGAAACCTGACCTTTTTTTTTTTTTTATATAAATATCATCATTCCCAAAGTTAAAATAGAGACACTGAAAGAACTAAAGCGCATTGAGATAAGAGAAAAATTCTCTTTTATCTGGGGGAGAAAAAAAATCCTTTCCCAATGACAGGTCAGGACATGTTCGACAGGACGGAATGTGGTCACAGCTTCTTTGTTCATGCATATCCATCCCTTTTACTCAGAAATGTTGCCAAGCTACTAGGCAGGAACCTTCAGAACCTGGCCTGAAGTAATAAATGCAAAAAGAATAGCTTGTCTTGGGAAACCAGATGGGAACCATTTCCCAAGAAAAGACCTAGCAATCACATGAACAGAAAGCAATTAGACCTAAAGAGCACCTATTGTTTTGTGGATTATCTAAGCAGCGACATGCATTCGTCATGCCAGAAGATTCTCTGTATTTCTACATTAGCACCAATTACTGAAGCTCACTGGATTGATGAGACATGTGTGATAGGTAAAGAAAAAAACATGACCGTTTCTGAAGTGGATTATTTTTCTGGAACTGCACAAAGAATTACAGTGAGGAAAATAAGTATTTAAAACAAGTTCTCCCACTTAGAAATCATGGAGGGGTCTGAAATTGTCATGGTAGGTGCATGTCCACTGGGAGAGACATAATCTAAAAAGAAAAATCTAGAAATCACAATATATGATTTTTAAACTATTTATTGATAAAGCGTCAAATAAGTATTTGAACACCTGTCTATCAGCTAGAATTCTGACCCTCAAAGACCTGTTAGTCTGCCTTTAAAATGTCCACCTCCACTACATTTATTATCCTAAATTAGATGCACCTGTTTGAGGTCGTTAGCTGCATAAAGACACCTGTCCACCCCATACAATCAGTAAGAATCCAACTACTAACATGGCCAAGACCAAAGAGCTGTCCAAAGACACTAGAGACAAAATTGTATACCTCCACAAGGCTGGAAAGGGCTACGGGGAAATTGCCAAGCAGCTTGGTGAAAAAAGGTCCACTGTTGGAGCAATCATTAGAAAATGGAAGAAGCTAAACATGACTGTC
Source organism: Silurus aristotelis (assembly GCF_946808225.1). Classification (NCBI taxonomy): domain Eukaryota; kingdom Metazoa; phylum Chordata; class Actinopteri; order Siluriformes; family Siluridae; genus Silurus; species Silurus aristotelis. The sequence goes on along the minus strand of NC_139601.1, from coordinate 14,508,505 downwards.
AATCTCCCTCGGACTGGGGCTCCATGCAAGATCTCACCTCGTGGGGTCTCAATGATCCTAAGGAAGGTGAGAAATCAGCCCAGAACTACACGGGAGGAGCTGGTCAATGACCTGAAAAGAGCTGGGACCACCGTTTCCAAGGTTACTGTTGGTAATACACTAAGACGTCATGGTTTGAAATCACGCATGGCACGGAAGGTTCCCCTGCTTAAACCAGCACATGTCCAGGCACGTCTTAAGTTTGCCAATGACCATTTGGATGATCCAGAGGAGTCATGGGAGAAAGTCATGTGGTCAGATGAGACCAAAATAGAACTTTTGGGTCATAATTCCACTAAACGTGTTTGGAGGAAGAAGAATGATGAGTACCATCCCAAGAACACCATCCCTATTGTAAAGCATGGGGGTGGTAGCATCATGCTTTGTGGGTGTTTTTCTGTACATGGGACAGGGCGACTGCACTGTATTAAGGAGAGGATGACCGGGGCCATGTATTGCGAGATTTTGGGGAATAACCTCCTTCCCTCAGTTAGAGCATTGAAGATGGGTCGAGGTTGGGTCTTCCAACATGACAATGACCCGAAGCACACAGCCAGGATAACCAAGGAGTGGCTCTGTAAGAAGCATATCAAGGTTCTGGCGTGGCCTAGCCAGTCTCCAGACCTAAACCCAATAGAGAATCTTTGGAGGGAGCTCAAACTCCGTGTTTCTCAGCGACAGGCCAGAAACCTGACTGATCTAGAGAAGATCTGTGTGGAGGAGTGGGCCAAAATCCCTCCTGCAGTGTGTGCTAACCTGGTGAAAAACTACAGGAAACATTTGACCTCTGTAATTGCAAACAAAGGCTACTGTACCAAATATTAACATTGACTTTCTCAGGTGTTCAAATACTTATTTGCAGCTGTATCATACAAATAAATAGTTAAAAAATCATATATTGTGATTTCTGGATTTATTTTTTTTAGATTATGTCTCTCACAGTGGACATGCACCTTATATTGGTAGAAAAATGCTGAAGATGGAGCCACCAGGTAGGAGGAAAAGAGGAAGGCCAAGGAGGAGGTTCATGGATGTGGTGAGGGAAGACATGCAGGTAGTTGGTGTGAAAGAGGCAGATGTAGAGGACAGGGTGGTATGGAGACGGATGATCCGCTGTGGCGACTCCTAATGGGAGCAGCCGAAAGAAGAAGAAGGAGAAGACAGTGGACATGCACCTACGATGACAATTTCAGACCCCTCCATGATTTCTAAGTGGGAGAACTTGCAAAATAGCAGGGTGTTCAAATACTTATTTTCCTCACTGTATATTGCTTTCAAACCACAATGACTAGCGACGCTTTTAAAAAATATAGCTATGTTAATGTTGTGGAATGTTAAAATTAAAACAGCTATAAACAGCTATTCCTTAACTGGTCTCTTTTTTCCTGTTAACGTGCAGAGAATTTACTGAGTGTCGATATGGTCTCACACTGAAGACTCCTTCCATTGATATTGAAAAATATCTCATTAGAAAACTTCTTAGATAATGCAGTTTGCCCACTATATAAGTTTGTATGGATAAGTGGTTACTATAGAAACAATAATGAATTATAATAAGGAATATAATATCATCTTCTTACTCATGTTGGTTGGTGTCAGAGCTGTGACTCAATGTTCAACAGTGCAGCTGAATAATAAAAAATAAATAAAAGAAACATAGTAGTATCAGAGTCAGTTCATCTTCTGAAACATGCTATGTAGTATAACATAAGATGCTAAGACGGATTAAGATCGTCTAGAAGAAACATAATGGAGTGAGATGAGCAGATCAGGCATCTGTTTTAATCCCCTTCGTTCAGTTCTGCAGGATGATTCGCTGAGAATCCACTAGCGCACCTCATCCAAAACAATCTCTCGGAAGCCAAATCCCATATTACCATTGTTATTCATGTTCAATGAAAAGCTGACTATGCTTCTGTTTGAAGTTCTTCATAGATGCTGCACGGCTCTTCTTGAAAAATGAAGACAAGCTGAAACATCCAGCTACAGGCACAGTCCATTTAGTCCATTAAATCACAAGAGAGCCAATGTTCTCTGCAGCCCAACTCCCCCCGCACACACATATACACACACACACACACGAGAGACACAAGACCTACACACTACCCACAGAAGGTGTAACCAACCTTACCAGAAATAGAACAGATGGCGTGTCACAAAATGCACACCGAAAGGAGAATCCAGGTTTTTTTTCTCCCTTTTAAGGGAAATTTGCTAATGTTTTATTTTTGAGACTGGAGCGAATATGTAAAGTAATCCTCAACCATCTTTTATCATTATATAGATGTTTACTCTCAGCATATAGAATCTTGAATCATTTTAAAATTCATTGCTTCTACATCTATCAAAAGGTGGACCATAGATCAAAGGGTGGACTGTAGCTTGGGGAAGTGGTAAGTTAGTGTTTAAGGCTCTGGGTTACTGAAGTTTGGGGGTGCAAGCCCTAGTATAGCCAAGCTGCCACTCTTGGGGCCTTTAAGCAAGATTCTTTACCCTCTGTGCTCCAGGGGCGCTTTAACATGGCTGATCCTGCACTTTGACCTTAGCTTACTTCATTACTGGGAAATACACAGACTAGGCATAATATTATGACATTATAACATTATGAATGAGTGAATAACACTGATTATCTTTTCATCATGGAATCTGTTAGTGGGTGGGATATATTAGGCTGCAAGTGAATATTTTGTCCTCAAAGTTGATGTGTTAGAAGCAAGAAAAATGGGCAAGTGTAAGGATTTGAGGGAGTTTGACAAGGGCCAAATTGTGATGTCTAGACGACTGGGTCAGAGCATCTCCAAATCTGCAGCTCTTGTGGGTCTGCAGTGGTCAGTATCTTTTAAAGGTGGTCCAAAGGAGTGAGGTCTGGCCCATGTTGTCTGATCCAACAGACAATCTACTGTAGATTAAATTGCTAAGTTAAAAAGTTAATGCTGTTAATGCTTGACAGGTCAGGACTGTTTTGGGAACAACACAATATTAGGCAGTAGGTAATAAGGTTATGCCTGATCAGTGGCCAGAAGGTCATGCCTGATTGGTGTAATTTCCATGTGTGTTCAATAATGTATTCTAAAATAAAAATGAAACAAATGTTACTAGTTAAAATAAGAAAAAAGATCTTATCTGCTAAGAGCCATAGTTCTAAAAGTTCTAAAAGTTGTAACATGAAGCCCACTTTAAAACAAAACACAGGGTACCTCTAAGGAATTGTCAAACTCGCAATGGTTAACTATTAACAGTGGTCACAACTCAAGTTCTTTGAAAGCTTACTTGAACACCACTAGTTTAGACAGAATCAGTGCAAAATAGCATTACTAGATCAATTATTTACAAACCACAAATAGTACATAGTCAATTTAAAAGCTCTGATGGAGAAAAAAGAAATATCATTAGACATAACATAGCTAAGGAACCAGGCTTCAAGGAAAAGTTTTCCATTTTGGGTTGGAGCTCCCAAGAAGATTCAGGTCCCATCCTGATCTTGAGACCAGCTAAGCTGCCCTCACCCTCCCCGAGTCCTCCAGGATCTTAGAGCTTAATCAGGTGTACATGGGCTGCCTGCTAGGATTACTCGACCTTGGGTGCCCATTGTTCCCATCTGGAAGCCTCAGATTGCAAAGTTTTCTAGCTGAAGCTTTGGATTGTTTAGAGCCATCAGAGGGGTGGAACGCATTGCATTCCACCTACGTTGCCACTTCTTGCGTTCCTCGCAGACTCCTACGCATATATAAACACACACACATAGACACACACTCCCACACTGCCCATTACTCTAGTGAGGAAAACAGCTTCATCAGAATTCTCCCCCATCGCCTGGCCCCGAGAGCCTCTCGGTTAGGCTGGGATTGGACAAGGTTCATTACCCCTCTTTGATGTGTTTCTTCTTTCAATTTTACAACTCTGCACCTTTTCCCTAGTCAGGATCAACCCTTAGTACAGATAAAGACCAACACTTCACACAGCTGTTGTAAGAAAAAAAAGCAGCTTTCACCTCAGGCCTCAGTTTTATTTTAACCAAAGTAGAAGATCACTTGAATGCAGGTGACTCCTTTTGCTTATGCTCCCAAATTGATGGTCAGTGATGCAGTAACTTTCCACATTTCTAGAAATGGTCAGATTTTCCAAATGAAAGACAACATACTTTAACTACATTCAAATCAGATTCATTTATTATCTGCAAGTGAAGATCCAAGAAAAAGGGCCAATCAGATAATGTTATAATTGCAGTGCATTAAGTACACTCGTTGCTCATCAGGGTTGCTGGGGTATAGACCATAGACACCGAAAAGAACATTAATGTCCAAGTAATGAATGGTTCATCACAAGCAATAAACCTAAATAAGAATCGGGTCAAGATTCGATTTCAACTGAAGAAATTCAAGACCTGATATTTTAAATGATCAGCATTTTACCTCCAGGTTAACACAATAACCAGCTGTTTACTGAGACATATTAAGAACTTTCAGGGTTTCTCAAGAAGTCAGAGTAAATGTTTACTATAAATGTTTGGCCCAGAAATCCAAATTCATATTTCAAAGTTTTTTGAACAATTAAACAATATATATAATAACAATTATATAAAGACAGTTTATATATTTTTTTATTATTTTTCCTTCATTAGTCTTATCTTCAACCAATTTTATGCTCTTTATTATGCCTATGATCTACTCCCAGGAATTGATCTACAGTTGTTGCTTGTTTGCAGGAAACATGGTTCATTGGTGCATGTGCGTGCTCCTGCCCACAATTCCCTTATTAACTCTTCCCTTGGTTGTTAAATCATGAAATTTGTGCAACTTCTAGTTATATCAATGTTATAGGGATTCTTTTGAAAAAGCGTTTAACTTAAGACTGTTCAATGCCAGAATGTCTTCCTAACTTGGAGAATAAAGCAAGTCAGGCCTTCTCTGTCAATTACAAGGTGGTATCAAAACATTTCAAGACTAATGGTGCTACTGGTGCTACGTATCTGACCACGTCTGCGATTTCATCAAGGACAGCAAGTCAGAGCAAAGAGCAAACGTAAAATTCTGCGTGAAACTGGCCACAGACGTACACATGACATACAGCGATGCTGCAATAAGTAATTTGAGGTGCTTTTCAAGAGCGGAGGAACATCTCTGGAAGACAACGAGAGATCAGAAAAAGACCTTTAATGGGCTCAACCTCCAAAAATGTTGAAACCATTTGAAAACTTGTGCATGTTGATCGCTGGACAACAACCCACATGATCTCACTTCCGCACCCACCCTACTCGCCAGATTTGTCTCCTGTGGACTTTGCCCTCTTTTCACAAAGATGAAGATCCAGCTTAAAGGACATATTCTAGAAGTGGCAGGAACTCTGGGAGCGCTGTATTGCTGTGCAAGGGGTCTCTTTTAAAGGTGATAGTGTGTAAACAGATAAATAAAGTACTTTCTTATAAGCAGCTAGTCTCAAGACTTTTTGATACCACCTTGATTTGAACTATCTTTGTCTTTTTAGCTATTAGTTAACCATGCAGACAGGTCCGTTGCCTCCTGGTGATGCACCGTGCAGCTCTCCAGCTCCATGAGCCAACATGCCTTCACCTTGATTCAGCAGTTAACAATTAGTGATGCCAAATTATCCAGATCTACTTAGAATGATCTCATTCATACAACTGAACAGTTGCTCCAAGGGCCCAGCATTGCCAGCTTAGTAGTGCTGGGATTTAAACTCACAACTTTCTGATCAGAAGTCCATATTAAACACTGAGCTACTCCTTCCCCACAGGAATCTATGTCATGAAAACAAATTGTCTAACAAATCGTGTTATATAAACTGGGTACTGGCAGTGATAAGAAAGAAAAAATAAAACACAACAGTTTATTTTAAATTTTTTTGCTTAGCTTTAGATGTGCCATATCTCAAATGTTAAAATTTTTTAAATGCATGACTTTCTGTTTCAAAAAGAGAAAAAAGGAGTCATTGTAAGAAAACAAATCAGATCTTAAGCCAACCCAAAGGGTCTTTTAATAAGTGCGTTACGATGTACGATGCAGTTAAATGGTAACTCCACCACAAGAATGTCAAGTTTTGATCTCGAGCAAAAATGTCAAAGCCAATATCTGGCCTCTCCCCTAACAAGGCTGAAATGTTTGGGTTAAGAATGGAAAGGAAGATGAATATGAGACTGGGCTTTGAAGGTTGCCTTTTAATTTCGCAGGTCTTGCCTCAACCATCTCCCTTTTGCACGCGGGAGGACGAGATGTGGCCTGATGAGGTCACATCCACCGCCGTTGCCTCAGCAACGTCTAATTGCTTTGCCCTGTTTTGTTTATCTCTCTTTCCTCCTCCTCTTTTCTTCCATAGCTCAGATACATTCAATCTAATTTCAGTGTGTCCACTAATCCTTTTGTAAGGCCCATAATCATGTGGTTTCATTTGCTGCATCAGTACATCATGAAGTGGGGAATAGTTTAATGCAGAAAAACCACTTACTCTTTAATGTCATCTTTAGTACTCAGCTTTTTCCCCCCTTTTTTCTTTTCTTTTTCTAACATCACCCCACCTCTTCAGTGGAAAATAGGGTCTTAGTTGAGCAATATGTAGTTTTACTGGTCTGTTTAACCCAGTAGTAAGCAAGCAATAGGGGAAATAGAGAAATAGGGGCTATAAATTTATATATTTATATACAAACAGCCAAGAACAAAACTGACAATATCCCTAGAATAGGATTGGAAGCAAGTACCTTGAACTGCAATAATATGCTTAATATGCATTCATTTCAAATGTTAGGAAATGTCATTTTTCGCTAAGTGAATCCAAGTTTTTTTTCAATCAGAGTGGTCGGAATGCATGTGGGCTCACTCGAGAATTGCTGCAGAAGAACTCAAGACTGCATTGACTACGGCCTTTTGTTTGCCAAGGGTAACAGAGGACATAGCAGACATATGCGAGCGTGGCTTTAGATTTCATTTCGCTATGAAATGAACTTTGTCCGTGTCCTTTACAGCACCCATGCCTCTTTGGTGCCAAGAGGAGGTTTACAAGTATGCCAGCCTCAGAGGAATGCATGAGAACAAGCGAAGGGAGGCTCCCTCACCACCCCTCCCCCGACAATGCTCCCTGTGAGAAAACAATAATGCAGCTGCCTTGGCACTTTCCACCAAAGTCACAATGAGATCTCATAAATGAGCAAAGACTTCACCTAAATATGAAAAGGTATGAAAAGTTAAAGAATAAAGCAAGGGTTTATTTTGCTTTAAAAAAAAAATCTAAGGAGGATTAGTGTTATTCTTATCAACTTAACTCCCAGGAAGTTTCTTCAAGATCAATTCGAAAGATGATTGAAAGGTCAAGCAGGTGAAATATTTTAGCAGGCGTGCTCTAGTGAATAGACGCACAAAGCAGGCATTCTTAAAGATCTTATAGAGGGATCTTATAGAGATCTTATAGAGATCTTCAACTATCAATGCCCTTTATGTAATTGAGCTAAAGTGTCCATTTGAAAAAAAAAATAAAAATTATATATATGAAATATGTATATGTTTATTTGATATCATTTGGAACAAGCCATAAATGTAATCACAATATGGCATGCTGTAAATAGAAACAAATAAAATAATCGAATAGGACCATTTAATTCCAAAATGTAATAAATAAATATTAGACTACTAATTAATTAGTAGTGTATGAATGAACACAATACTTCTTTTTTTTTTTTTTTTCATTTGCAAAGAAGACATTGGAGAAGACAGCATCTTATTTGGAGACTATAAACAGCTTAAATTAAATTGTAAGCACAGCAGATGATTACTCTGTGGGAGTGTAACCTATCTCTGAATACAAGTAACGTTTCCCATAGGCTCAAGTGGGCAACTTAGAAGGAAAGTGAGTGTTTACATTAATGGCATTTGGTAGACGCCCTTATTTGAAGTGACTTACAGTTATCTCAGTTTTACATCTGAGTAATTGAGGGTTGAGGGCCTTGCTCAAGGGCCCAGCAGTGGAAGCTTGGTGCAGCTGGGATTTGAACCAATGACCTTCCAACCAGAAGTCCAACATCTTATCCACTGAGTTACCACTTCCAGCCAGTGTTCATTATTAGTTATATTTCAACACAAGTGTTAACATTTCTGACCAGACTTTCAATTATATAATTAATACAATTAAAAACCAGTAAGATTTCAATATAAAATCTGTCCTTTATTTACATTTATGTTGGTCATGTAGTAAATGAGTACATGTAAGAACATAAAATGTATTTTTATTACTGCCTCTATAGAGCATTATCAGTCCATCTGATGCTTGTTTCAACAAGACCCAAAAGCCACATAGCTGAATTCTAAAGTATGAAATGACTCGATGACATCAGCCATTGCTTACCCAATTCAATCAATTCAGTGCAGTGCTGCACAGCTGCTTTGTTCTAACACGTTAACAGCTGAGGGGGAAGTTTGAGGAATATAATGCTCGTCTGCTGGCTGCGTTAAGCGTCACAAGTTGGCTGAGAGATTTATAGTCCTCCGGATTTGTGTAAGGGGCCAGGAATGTGTTCCAATTTCAGCTTCTTCAATCAGACCTACCTAATGTAATAGCCTCATCTCTCCTGGATGCACACTGGTCCCTCCACCACCACCACCACCACACACCCCCATCTCCTACAGCATGCCCACACACACACACACACACACACACACACACACACACACACACACACACACACACACACACACACACACACACACACACACACACATTTCCAGGCAGATCAGTAGGAGCCAGTTCAACAGAGCGCAGGTGTCCGTTCAGCCATTTCTATCAATTTCAGCCACTGCATCGCCAAGTGGGTGCTGGATGAAATCGGGGGCACAGCGGTGACTCCCATAAACATTTTACAAGGATGATTACTTACTGGTTAAACTGGAGAAACCGACAGCCCACAACCCACATCTCCTCCCTCCAACCCCCCGTCTCAAATCAGCAGCCTCTGTTTTGCCTCTGTAATGTGTTCATTAGTGGTTTATAGTGTTTCGTGCTCCAGATTGTATGCAAATGTGGAAGCTTTAACTTTTGGCTAGTCTCATTTTAAACCGTGAGCTGCAGATGCCAAATTTGGCTTTACATTCTGGAGTGACAGATTTATCTCTTTATTTTCTATCAAATTGTTTTATTAGATTTTTTTATACTTTAGCCAAAGATATAAATCTAGCAAGACCTGGTCAGGTTTGAACCAGATGTGGCTGAGTGTAAAACTCTGAGACCACATAAAAAAATTGATATATTAGGGCTGTCAATCGATCAAAATATTCAATCGCGAGCAATCGTATGATAATATTAAATTAACACGTTTTACATTTTTAATATTCTAATCAACATAGACAAATATGGATGCTTTATGCAAATGTATGTTTATTATTATTGAAACCAAAATCAACATAGAGCATGAAAACTGAATATTCTGGTAAATGTTTTAAAGTAAAGATGTTGTTTTAAATTATGTAAATCATCAGGACACCTAAGAAAACATTTGTTATGTTTGCACACGGACGGTTTTAATTGCCGGATGTGCGCATCGTGGGGGATTTTGGTGCTGAGACTTGGTGCATCAGTAAAACAAATGTTTAGTGATTAAAAATTATCTTTCTGTGGAGTTTTTTTTTTTTTTTTTCAAATAAAGAAAAGGATGTCATGAATAAATGTGTGTTGCGTTGTAGGTTTTAATTTCACCTCTTTTACATAAATGTATTTATATTTGTAATAAAAATAGTCGAACACATATACATATACATATAAAGTATTTTATGTGGATATAATGGGGACCAAATATTTATTCTGAATACACAAACTTTTATACTGAAAGACGTATACAAATGTAATAGATTAATGTTTAGGGATATACAGTATGTAATGAAAAGGATAGGGATTCAAATGTTTGATATTACAACAACCTCCACTCTTTTGGGAAGATGTTCCACTAGAAGTTTGCTTGTGTGAATTCTGCTCATTCAGCCACAAGGGTATTAGATACAAACATACTGATGTAGAGTGAGGTGACCTGGGGGGCAGTCATTCTAATTTATCTCATATGTGTTCAGTAGGGTTGAGGGTTGACCCTCATGACCCTCCACTCTAACCAATGCAGACCATTTCAACCTCCAACTTTGTGTTATTTGAAATATTTTTTTTACACAATAGTAATAGCTTAGACCTAAAATGTTTATAATATTATATTTAACTTTTTTCTTACTAACTTCAAATAGTGCATAAAGTACCATGTGCATTCAAAATGATTCATGAATGAATGAAAAAGAATTATCCTGCCATGTTTGATTCCCAAAACGATCTACATATCTCTATCTCTGTAGGTTTTATAGCAATTATACATGAAAGGCATTTATTTGGTTTCAGTTCATTCAGTTTTCATAGACTGCGTATACATTTGCCACCTCATAGTGCGAAAAATAGACATTTATTATCACATAAGCCAGGTTTATTTTTTTTATCTAATATTCATATGATTTTATTTCCTAGCCATTTCTATTTTTTTTTTGGCTTAACTATGATCGGTTCAGTCCAAGTCATAAAGCCTTAAAAAATGAAAAGCTGATAAATATGTAATTACAGTGAGGAGCAGGCTCAGTTTGCCTATTATAAAACCTCATTGGTACCTATGAGAAATAATAAATCAAAAGAGAAATAATAAACTGCCACAGACAGTTCAGCAGGACCTTGTGGCTCTATATCTGGAAAGAAGGAGAGAGAGAGAGAGAGAGAGAGAGAGAGAGAGAGAGAGAGAGAGAGAGAGAGAGAGAGAGAGAGAGAGAGAGAGAGTCCTCTGGGACTGGGTTGAGGTTGAATGTGTCACAGACAGTAGGTGACATTAAATTTATGATGCAGCAATGCTCCCGGCTCACAGCTCCCTGACAGGTGAGCTGAAATTATGAATGAGCTGTGCATGGTGATAACACTGCAAGTATGTGGAGACTGGATTTAAAAAAAAAAATGATAGTGAATTAGTGAATTATTTATAGCACAGAAAAAGGAGGAACAGAGGTGGCTTCGCAAGTCTGAGTCACCTTTAACCCGAAATACTGCACATACATGAGTAGGACTAGAGACATCTATCTGGAGCCATTTAAATGTTCCTCAATGTTAATAGTGACCTTTATTTAAGACTTTAAAGAAATACTGGCTACCTGTTATTGTGGAAGGGAAAATCACATACATTATGCATACAGTTATACATTAAAAAAATGTACAAGTACATTTCACTGTTATGCCTGGCTGATCAGTCATCATCTGAATATTATATGATAATAATCAAAAGCCTAAAGATATATGAATGTGCATTTGGCACCTTTTTTTTTTTTTTTTGTCTCCTTGTTATTTCACTTCCACAGTAACTGAATCCTACAGTACCTCAATGACATTAGTTATAGAGTAGCATGGCCTGTGAATTGTGGTATCTGGTAGTTTTTCAGAAATGTGCAAGTCTGTTTCTGGTAACAGTATAATATCTTCAATAATTTCACGAGCTCTATTTTGCCAAATATATACCTCCATGATCATGATCAAGATGTTACTTACTTGGGTGATTTTTTTTTTCTGGCATCCTATCAGATCCCAGTTTTAATGAAGATGTTCCTAGCAAGCAAACAAGCAATCAAGCAAGCGAAAGAAAGAAAAAAAAAAGAAAGAAAGAAAGATTGCAAATGACACTATTTCTTTTCTGTAACTGCGCTAAGCCTAACTGTAAAAAAAAAGAGAAACACCATGAGTAAGAAACACTCAGCCACTGTCATTTTATATTTCAATGCAATCAGCAAAACCTTACATTTAACCCTCATGTATGAAAGAAGTTACTTTTTATTCTATAAAACTGACGTCAGCATAGCAAAAAAAAGAAAAACGACCAAACTCATAAGAATAACAGAAATATGGCACCAACAAGTATCAGATTCAATAAAAGCATTTTTAATATATTATCAGTGATTCATTCAATATGGACATGCAAAATTGTATGTTTTTGTGTTTTTGGTCTTCAAGATGCAGTGTATGCATTCAGAACCTTTATTTATTTAATGCACTGATTCAAATTCATTATTTGGAGTTTTGTAACTTTAAACCTTTTTGTTGTTAATATCATGCTCTGCACAATAGAATGTGTATTGAATGTCTGGAATTTTAAAGCTACAATCACAAGATTGATAGAAGAAGAAAATAAAAATAAATAAAAGCCTGGATATACCTGTATCCAACTAGTTTGCTGAGTGAGCATGCGGTTACGGTTAAACCAAATTTGCCGTTACTTAGTGTTCTTCTTCTATGTTGATAAATTAAATCTTTACATAGCTTTTCACTAAACAAATGACTACTCATACTATCACAACCAGACCACTTGAAAAAAAAAAAAAAAACAATCCAAAAGACACTTTTTGACACACTTAACACTGTTACGTTTTGAAGTAGTCACCTACAGCAGTCAATTTTCCACTTTGTTGAACTGAAGCTTTTTTGGGGGGAGTGATTAGTTCTAGTAGCAAGTTGTACATTCATATCAGCTTGGCTAACACTAGCGAACCCGAAGTGTGGCGTCTGCCAGAGATTTAATTAAACCTGCATATTTCTACATAAGAAAGCAACTCGTGTTGCATTGAATCGTAGTGAAACTGCATACAAAATAGTCTATAGGCGTCTTTGATCTCTGAACAGCTTTAAGGCTTCTTAAAATAAAAAATAAAAAAGTGAAGTTCAGTATTAAGATGTAAAACCTGGTTATGCTGAATTGCTATTTTGTTATACTAGTATTATATATTTTATACTAGTATTTGTATACTTTATATTACTTTGAATATATAATATTTTTTACATTGTTTTTTTGCTGTTTTACAAATTGCACAAATTGTAAATGTTTACTAGCATGATCATAATTCAGTCTAAAATTTATGTCTGTTATTTGTTTTATTTACTTGCTTTTTACTATTATTTTAAGCACTTAGACCAACCAAGGTTAATTTTAAATGTGCTTTATAAATAAAAATTGATTTGATTTGATTTAGTTATGTTAAATGTTAGCCAACAAAAGCTAACATGCTGTCAGGGCGGCGATCACGAAGCAGAAGCGGAAGTAGCTCAATCACTGTTTATTAGTCTTTTCACAATAAGCACATACATAAGCCTTCACGTGAAGCGTGACTAAGCCCCGAATGCGGGTATAATAACCAAACGAAAAGTAAACTCCAACACAAACGAGTAATCCACAGGGAAAGTATAATCCAAAAGAAACCAGTAATCCTAGGAGACGGAGTCCAGAGACAGAACCAGCAGGGAATGCTGGCTGTCGAGGATCCACGAGATCACCAGCATGACCTTTAAGAACCGACAGCCTGTGACTCAAGAACGTGAGTTTATATAGTCGTATCGTTAACGAGTCACAGGTGTCGGGAATCAAAGCCGGCAGTGGAAGAGCGAAGGCAGCGTGGCAGGTGGATACCTGACACATGCTAAAAAACAACAGCTATATTCATAATACCTAAACATACTTGTTAACTAGTACAGTAATAATACGGTGTATTTGTAGACTAATAGGAAGCTGTCACTGGGAACAACACCAGTTTTATTACTTATATCTGAAATTATATCATAAATGAAATTGCTAGCACAATTTTAATTCTAAAGTTTAAAAAAGTTTGATAAATGTAATAAACTCATCAAACAACCCGCTTTATTCAAAAAATTTTGCTAGCATAAAACTACTTCTGTTCACCCCAACTAGCTGAACGGTAATATATGTCTGTCACAGTACAAACTAAAATGTATGTAGAAGCCAATTGGTAACAGACATGGATCTACTGTTAACTCATTATTTTAATGACTGCTTTATTCATAACTACTTGAAGAAAAGCTAACATATTAGTTAGTAGTACAAACTAGCTGCACCAACTGCTAGCTGGCTGATCACACACCCCTCACACTCACTCCTCTGTTGTCAGAAAAAAGGTACTCAAATCCAGGCTGTGAAACAGTTTCTTTCCTCAATTTGTTTGACTGCTCAATTCAAAGGGACTGGAATGACACACAAATAAACAAACTTAAAATTCCTGTTTTGTACAAATGACTGTATATTCAGAGTTTGCATGTACAGTGTTTGTTATTATATGGACATTTGCATTTACACAAATCTACTGTAATGTCTTACGTTGTTTTCGCACTACGTCACAGACGAACACATTACAGTATGTAGTGTCCTAGGCAGTTTTGTATATCTGTGTCTTTTTTAAAATGATTTATTTATCTTGTCTTATATAGCACCTTGGTTCTGGGAAACCATTGTTGTTTATGGTTGGAACGACAATAAAAGCCTACTTTACTTGACTTGCTGCATGTTAAGATGTCAAAAGCAATGAAAATAGCAGCTTTATTTCTAATCCCTTAATTGGTAGCTAGCATGGCGATAATTCTTAGAATACAAACCAGCCGAATGCTAATAATAATTAGCTGTCACTGTGCTTACAGACAGCAGGTTTCTTCCTAATCTTTTTAATGATAGCAACATGATTAAAAACTAACAGTGCAAGCTAGCTGTCTCCATCCTTAAAAAAAACACTTTATTTATGTCTTAAATCCTAGCTAGCATAATCCTAATTTTGATTATTTAAACTAGCTGAATGGTGAAAGCTGTCTGTCACAATGAGAAAACAGCAGCACTGTTATAGAAATTGGTAAATGATCAGACTTCAATTTGCAATTTAGTGTAAATCAACACTTCAAGTCGAGTAGACAGTAAAGATTTCATAATATCTTTTTATAATTACAGCAAGTAAAAATCTACATGTGATGACCAACTGACGCAAGGAAAATACAGATCTTTCAGATATATGGGAAGTGAGCAGCAGAACCAAAGTAAAGTACAAAAAAAAATCTTTAGACTTAAGTACAGTAACATTCTACATTATGATGTCTCACTTCTGCTTACACATGACAATATATTTATTTCCTGATGAACTGCGCCTCACAATTTGATGGTTTTGCTCTGATCTGAAATACTGTGCTTCCACTTGTCTTAGTGTTGTTATCCATTTTCTAATATATGCAGCTGGCTGTGAAAAAAAAAAAAAAATCCACACCATCTGCTTTTTAATTCTGCAGCTTGCACAAATCTGAGAAAAACTGAGCTCTCTTCTGATAAAATAACAATCATTACATAATGCTTGAATGGATGTGCACTGTTCGAGAAAGCCAAAACAAAGATGTCGAAGCTAATCTGGTAGAAGGTATTTGTCGAGTTTGGTGGATCGCCATGCCTGCAGAACAGAGCAAGGAAAGGCACTTTCTCGTCTTATGCATATATTCATGGAAACAGTGTTTTATCTATCCACAGGCCACGGGCGTACGCGTTTGTGGAAGAAGCATCTGCAAACATATGTATGCATGATACATCCAAGAAAACAGTACCTTCAATCTATCAGTCAATTCTGTAAAAGCCCACACATGTCCAACACATCATGACACAGTCAGCAGGCTAGAGAAACTAATACAAGGTCACAAGTTTATTATTTTTGTACATTAAAGTTCCCTAGTGTGCTAGTTAAACTTTCACAAGCGAAAGAGCAGCCTAAAAAGGAAGATTATACAACAGTTAGTTCCGGTCTACTCATCTTTATTGGTCAAGCGGCATCCCAAGAGTGACTATAGATTTAGTATAATCATCTGTGTTCGCCATGTAAAATTTCACTTCCTCATCCAAAGCCATTACTATAATAGTGTTAGCAACATCATCTACAAAATGGCAAATGAACTTATATGATAATACAAACTAGCTGCATACAGTTAGCCAGCTGTCACCCTGCTAACAAACAACAGTATTTTTTCCTTATCTCTCAATAGATAACTAGCATGGAAAAACAAACAAACAAAAAAAAAAATACAAGCTAGCTACATGTTACAAGCTAGGTGTCACCATGCTAACAAACAACAGCTTGCTGCATATTGATAACAAGCTGTCACTTGCTACAAAACCTTTTTTTTCTTAATCTGCCAAATCAGCTAACATGATAATGAATCTGAAGATACAAACTTGCTAACAAACAACAGCTTAGTTTCTAATCTATTAAATGATAGCTAGCTTTTGATATGTTGCTTGTATGTCTTCTAGCTTTTGTTTTTTTCCCCCAGGCTGTCACAATTCTAACAAAAAACAGCTGTTTTCTTTAATTCCTGAAATGATAGGTAATATAATAGAAAACTGTGAATACTAGCTTGCTATGTGTTAAACGCTAGCTTGCATTATGTTCATAGCTAGCACTCAGCCTTCTAACAAACAGATTTATTTGTAATTTCTCAAAAGACACAAGCATGATACTAATTAGGATAAATTAAACTAGTTTTTAATAATAGCTGTCTGTCACAATACTAAAAAGACGTAGGAGATTGGTTACAGAAATTGGTACATTTGTCAACATAAATTAAAACTTAGCTTGACACTGAAAATGAAAAAGTGACAGTATATATATATATATATATATATATATATATATATATATATATATATATATATATATATATATATATATATATATATACACATTTCATTATGGTGACATGTAATTTATGTTTATGTTATGTTGATTTAAAATTTTTTAATGAAAGCACTTTTGGAGTAAATGTACAAATCAGTGTGAGCAAGCAAGCCAGTTAAAGCAAATGCTCCAAAGTGAGTGTTGATCATCTGGATCTATTTCCACCAGTGGAAAAAAAGAAAAGAAAAGAAGTAAGCATTGGATCATATTGTGTCCGAAAATGTCTCATCAAATTTGAATGTCTTGTTGAAATGAATTATGGCAATCGTTTTAATTAATCATTAATTATATTTTTAGTAATTATAAAAATTATTATAAAATGTATATTATATACTTTTTTTTTATATAGGACTAAAACACTTATTATGGCACAGTAACAGTGTGTCCAGTTGTGTTTTATTGTTTATTGCAAACTGCAGGACGGTCAAGAGAACTTTCACCAGTTTGTGCTGAAACTAGATTTTATGATGAGAGTGGGTGTAGGGATGTTTCTGTGCCATGTTCAGTTCACAAACTGCTGCATCACACTCCCTGTTTTACTTAACATAAGAACAAATCATGATCTATATAACAGTCTACAATGACATAACAGCACATGCAAATTACATTACATGACATATCAAATCTAAGATAATATAATGATCGAAGATCATGCGTTCAAGCGTATGAAGCTTAGTAACATTATGGCAGGTTTGAATCTTCAGTAAAACAATTTAAATTTTCCACAGCAACTGAGCCACATAAATTGTAAAGATATGCGTAATCTGGAAAGAAGATCGCCATTCATACCATCTCTGCATTAAATAATGAAGCGGTGTTTATTATGAAGCAAACATGTGGCAATATATAAAGAGTGCTGTCTATGAGCTAGCCCGCTTTCTTCTCATAATGCACCAATGAACAGATTACTTAGTCCGAATACAGACATCTCTCACCTCTCATATTTACGTGGTCAACATTGTATTATTGCATCGAAAGGAATAAAATTTCATTTTTCACATACACAACCATACACTGTATTACATGCAGTGAAAAATCAACACTGATCTGTGACATAAAATGAAATAAAAAATAAAAAGATGATATAAATAAAAATGACAAATAACAAAATACAAATAGAAAGTATATATATAAAAAAAAAAGTGTAATGAAAGAGGGAAAAAAAAAAGTGTGGTGAAATGAATTTACAAAAAGGAAAATATAAATAAATAAATAAATAAATAAATAAATAAATAAATAAATAAATACAGAAGACATGTATGGCACCCATAAATAAAATGTGTTATTATTAGTATTATTATAACTGTCATAAACAGAGAGACCTATTTGTTTCATTTGTTTAATATATATATATATATAGTGCAAAACCTGAAGAAGATGATGTGCACAGGTGGCCTTTAACTGAAAGGAAAAAAAAAATAATAATTCACATTTGTTAAAAAATAGTGAGAGAAAAACGTGGGGGATGTTTCTGCTTCATCGCTTTAGGATGGTTTGATTCAGAGCTTGGGTTACTGAATGTCTCCCTGCATCTGGGAATGCTGCAGTTTTAATATTTTCTGCCCACTTTTTTAATACAAGGCACTAGGTGCCATGGCTACTTCAAGTTCTGAGTGTATAAACACATCTTCACACTGAATATTCAGAAAGAATTAATGAATAAAGAAATGTATATTATAAATTATTTTTTTATAAATAATTATATTATATTATATTATATTATATTATATTATATTATATTATATTATATTATATTATATTATATAACTTAACAATACACTATACTGGAGAGTGAAGTACGGTGTTTTTTTATTTAAACTGTATGAAATTTTATAGCCATCAGAATAGAATAGAATAGAAAAGAATAGAATAGAATGGCCTTTATTTGTCACATATACATTAAAGCACAGTGAAATTATTTTCTTCGCATACAACAGCTTGCTTGGAAGATGGGGTCAGAGCGCAGGGTCAGCCATGATACAGTGCCCCTGGAGCACAGAGGGTTAAGGGCCTTGTTTAAGGGCCCAAGAGTGACAGCTTGGCAATACCAAGGCTTAAGTCCCTGACCTTACAATCAGTAACTCAGCACCTCAACCACTGAGCGACCACTTCCCCATTTTTTACTGCACCTACTTGTAATGCAATGTAAGATGGACTACAGATATGATAGATATTTTGTAGCAGTTGTACAACAGGACAGAAACCGCCAAGAATATTTACACAAGGACACCATTGGGTTTTAATGCCCTGCCCTATTTGCCCTCAGTCTGTCCAAGTGCCCTCTTGTCTGCGTTACATAAATTGTATTTTATATTGCCCCTGGGTGACACATTCTTGAAACCGGAGTCCTGTTCCAGCATTGCTGCATGTGGACACTTCAGCTCTATCAACTATGACATTCAAAGAGATCTCTATGCTAATAATCTAAACATGTATATTATTGAGACTTACTGTATATGCTTCTATTTTTTTTTTTTATTTACCAAAACAAAAAAAACAATTATCAGTTTAAATTAATGTGATAATGTAGGACTTGTCAATTTGGCTATAAATGCACCAGTACTTAATTTCACACTCACTAATCTAATTAGCTAACATCTGTAATCTGTTGCTAATGTTACAAATACATGTTTTTATGTACAAAATCAAAATGAAACTAGAGTTTCATGAAGTTCATGACAGTGCAGTTAGAAAATATTACACATATATGCTTGGAAGGGCAAAATTAATAAGCTTCTTCTCTCAAAAAAAAATTTTAATAAAAATCATGGCAACACAGCTTTCAAAGTTGTACATGAACAAACCACAAGACTTCGAGAAAAAAGACCATAGTGGACATGTTTGTCCATAATCCACAGCACCAAATAACTCCTTATACAATGGCCATTGGTGGATAAGTGATGATTTGGGTTTGTTTTGCAGCCATAGTACCTGAGAAAACTTGTAGTCATAAAGTTGACCATGAACTATATACTAAACTTTTCTAGAGACAAATGTGAGGCCATTTGGCCATCTGCTTGGCTGAAATTGATTCAAATTGATTCAGAAATACTGTGTCAGGACCTCAAGAGTGTTGTGCATAAACAAATAAACACTTAATGAACTGAAGCAACACTATAAGAAAACTAATCTTAAACTGATGATCTGAGAGACTAATAAAGTATATAGAACATGATTACTTCAAGTTATTGCTTGGTGGTTCCAGGAACTATTTAATAATAAGGTGCACTTAGATTTTCACACATGGTTTCTCCATTTAGGTTTTTGTGAAAACAATGACACAGTGTAATATATCATGTGTTGCTGTTCATCTCAGGTTGTATTTACCTAATTTTAAAATTTGATAAGGACCAGATGATTATTATGTCTTAATATGTAAAATGATAGAATTTCACACAACTGTAATTTATGAAATTGTGCTTCAGTAATCTAATTAATAGCCCACTGTTTTGTTTACAGTTACTGTTGTAGGTTGGTTGGTTAGTTAGTTAGTTAGTTAGTTAGTTAGTTAGTTAGTTAGTTAGTTAGTTAGTTATAATAATAAGCAAACATACAGTACAATACAGTACAGCACTAGCCTAAATATGTTTTCATTACATCAACCACATCATCAAAAATAGTGAGGTAAATAATCATGTAAGAAGTTTTTAATTGTTAAAAAAAAAAAAAAAAAAAAATTAATGTTAAAATAAGTAATATTTGTTTAAAACATATTTGTTTTATTCATTAAATTGTTATAATAATAATAATAATAATAATAATAATTATTATTATTATTATTATTATTATTATTATAACAATTTATAATAATAATATAATTTTTATTATTTTTATATATTTTATTATTTTTATATATTTTTAATATAATAATAATAATAATAATAATAATAATAATAATAATAATTATTATTATTATTATTATTATTATTATTATTATTATTTTATTTATTATTTTTTTTTATTATTTTTTTTTTTTTTGCTTAGCCTTTTTAGGAAATTTTAATGAATCTATAATTTAAAGATTATAAACATAAATATGTATTTTTATGAAGTTGCATAAAAAAAGCACAGCTTCATCAGAAATACTGTTAATTAAAAAAAAAAAAGAATAGGAAATGAAAAATGGTTATGATTTATTGAACATGACAAATTTCCCTTGTGTTGTTACAATTTGTTACCACCAGTGTTGTGCTCGTTACTAAAAAATAGTAACTAGTTACAGTTACTCGTTACTTCATTCAAAAAGTAACTCCGTTGATTATTTACACTAAAAAGTAATGCGTTACTGTTAAAAGTAAGTTTTTTGTTTTTTGCTTTTTTAAAGAACCTTCTTTAATGTTCCCATTAATGCCCTTTTATGCGTTATGGTTTATACAAACACAAAACTGACTTAAACACAAATTCATTTTTAAACACTAATTTATTAAAGTCAGAGCAGCACAAACTGAATATATCACAAGGATTTCTGAAATAAATAACAAAACAAGCTGAATAATATATTCACAATCAAAAACTAAAGTGGCTTCTTTAGTTTAGAACACCGGGTTAGCTTCTAGCTACTAGCTCCTCAGGCATGGAGGTCCTGGAGGTGTTTCAACAGATTGGAGTTGCTGTTTAAGAAAGACACAGCTTACATTTGACTTAAAAGTTTTTGTCTTTATGCTCAACTAAAGTGAAATAATGAGCATATTTCCACTTTGAGAAACTCGTCTTGCTCTCGCCTCGACTTGCCATTACTGCCGCACAGACCTGAATAAATGGAGACACGCCCACAGCACGTCTTCTTCGTGTTTACAGTGGTTCATCCACCAATCCTACAATGCGACGCTGCTGTAAGCAGGTTAGACTGTAGTCTACACTTCAGATGAAATTAATTCATTTATAAAAGTAACGGGTAACGCACCATACGGTAACAAAGTTACTTTATTTTTACTAGTAACACGTTACTGCCCAACACTGGTTACCACCTTCAAAATCGTAGAAAGTAGTACAAATGAAGACTATTTATGTGGAGATGTGTTTAAACATTTACCCTGTACTGTATTTCAGAGAGAAACTTCGCTATATCTCACTGATTCTGTTAATTAGCACCGTTAAAACAAATGTTAATTATGTGAAAATATACACAAGGTACTCAGGCAAGACACTAAAATCACAAAGTTGTAATTGAACAATTTATTGAGTGTCAGAGTAATTTGTTATGATTTATCACTGTTAAAAACACACCTTTTTAATCAGTAATATTTCATTAAAATGTTTCAGGAATTAAAAAAATAGTACATGTTGTTTTTATATCATTTTTTTCATACCTGCTTGTGTATTAAAGATAAGCATCATTGAAAAGTCTATGTGATGTCTGTGTGCATTGATGCTGAAGGTGATTCAAGCAAGAGAGAATAAACAGATCCATACTTCACACTGAGGCAGCTTACATACTTAAAATGTATGACAGGGGGAAGTCATTTGATTTGTACAGAACCCACTGATATCAGAAGCCCGTGTCCTATGTCCAAAACTTGTGTGTGATTAGAAACGCCAAGGCCGAGGTTGGGTGTGTTTGGAATGTTTAAGCGTCCTTCCTCTTTGTCGAAAAGGCCTGAACAACACAAACACTTTCAGACACCCCAGTTCATACAAAGACTTTTCTAGAACAAGCATCAATCTCAAGACAATCAAGACAGAACAATACAAGATGGTTTGAGCCAGCAGATAGGAGATGAATAACAAGGCCAGGCTTAGAGAAAATATAGTGTTTAAGAAAAAAAAAGAGAATAAAACAAAAAACAACGCATAATACAATAAATCAACCGAACAGTTAAACCCCCTGGAACTTAAAATGACTCAGCAATAACCCTGGACCTGGCATGACTTAAAAATATTATGCTCTTAGGGGGGAAATGGTTTCTCAAGGATCCTTTGGATAATTAAGGGTTCTTAGCTTTTGAAATGGGACCTATTTCAAATGGTTCCTGATAGGTAAGGACATCGAACAACCTTTAAAGAGTCCACAGGAACTTCTTTTTTCTGTTTTGTTTTGAGAGCTTCTGGTTTGGGTATGTAAAGGAAATGCACTTCGTAACGGAAAAAAGGAAACAACGTTTTTTAGATACTTGCATTACCTCAGAGTTGCAATACTGCAAGTGTCTAGACCTTGTCATAAGTCAGCGAAAAGACATATACATTCAAAGGGATGCATATGTTAAAATACACAGCAACTGTTCCAGTTTGATGGTTACAAAAACAAGCAGGAGACATACAATGATCAACATGAAACACCACCCCCCCCCCCCCCCCACACACACACACACACACACACACACACACACACACACACACACACACAAAACTAACCACTGAGTGGAAATTGCATTGCTCGGAATTGCAGATAACAGAAAAAGCAATAATTTACAATGGGCTGACTGTGTATTCCCAAGAACACGATATACAGTGCAGATCAATTCATCTCCACTTCTGTAAAAGATTAGCAGGTCTGAGTTAAAGATAAGCATCATTAAAATGGTAATAGGACCCCAAGTTCAATTATACCTCAGTGGAGGTGCCAATAAATATCCCCACAGGAATCTTTAACCAGTTAATTAGGGAGTTTCTATTGACCAGGAGAAGGCTACAAATGAACACAGAAACCTATAATCTCAAAACCTAGAGGGGTTTTGAACATTTCAGGTTTCGGATGCTGTTGTTTGCTTAGTTTGAACTCCCACTTGAACAAAATCAGTAATGATACGACTAATGACCTACATGCAGGTCTTTTTTACACTAATGCACAAATAATCTTTAAGGGGAAATGAAGGCACCATGTTTTATGTGATATTTCCACTATTCTTTGCAGTGGCAGCTTTAGCAGCAAGCTCTCTTTTCAACAATAGCCCTCTACTTGAAATGGAGGTCTCATTAGTATCAGTGACCTCACATGTTACCAATGGAAAAATCCTCAGGAGAAATATCTTGCTCCTGTTTTTTGCTACTGGATTGCCAGAATTTTACAAATCACCCTTCATTTTGGATTTTTGCTTCTTCGAATATGGGCATTGACGTTCACCTGCTTAGTCAGGGAAATCACGTATGTGCTTGAGCAGTAGACGTGTGTTTAAACTGACCTCGATATCCCTTGACAAGTGCTCAGTGTCTTGCAGGTTTCAAACCCTTGACCTAGAGCTGCTTGTGTAACTACGTGCAATTGCTTTTGAAATGGCGAAAAAAGGACATGATGGCCATGGCATCTGGGATGGTGCCACATAAAAAGGGGAAACCCTTTGAAGCCTAGAGACTCTTCGTCCCAAATGGGCCGGAAAAGGCGCAAACATTTGTGAGTAAAATCTTATAATCTAATACATCTCCCCCTAGTTTACTCAGGGTTACCCCTTTGTTTGGGATAATCCCCCATTAAAATACAAAAGAAGCCTATACGACTAAACCACATTGTAGAAAGGATTATGAACGTGTTTTGTCTCAAGATAATATATTTTTAATTCTAAACCTAACAGACAAGAAAGACTTTGGGAAGTCTGTCCACAGAGTCTGGTGGTTGTAGTAAGTATGGGTGAGAATACATCACATTTTATTTGTATAGGTTTTCACACTATGCTTAAGCTTTCTATCATTGCACATTATCTATATGGTAATTGTGAGAAGCTAAAATGAAATTTTACGGCTGAATGACAGCATACCCTCCAATGCTGGGTTAAAAACTACATATATATCGTACACATGTATATTTTCATGTATCTGGAAATAGGGCTATTAGATTATGTGTGGTTTTGAAGTATAAGAATGAATCAAAGACTTTTTGCTATCAAACTATTCTTGCATAAATCTAGGAAAATCACTTGGGATGTAAAAAAGGCTACTGAAGTCTCCCTAACTGAACTGTGCTTATTGGGAGACAAATCTTTTCCACCATGAGTTATATCCCAGCAGGAGTATGATTTAGCACCAGCAGGGTTTATCAGTATTGCAGGGATTAACCTCCACCACTGGAGGCCTCTTTTGAAGCAACAGTGGCAGGAAGTAATGATATCAAGGAAAGTTTTATGCCACTTCTAAAGCTGCATAAAAGTTGGTAATAAAGTCCCCTGAGGAAAAAAGGCAGCGTGTGCAACTTGATGTGATGGGAACATGATTAAACTGGGTTTTTTAAAATCTGTTTTCATCCTAGGTCCCGAATTTAGTCAGTACACGTATAGGACGAAGAGTTCTTCAAGGTTCATTTAGGTATATAATAAATAATGAAGGTTTTAGCTTTTCTTTGGGGCGATGTTGGACTGGGGGAACTTCTTTTCACAGACCCTGTAAGGCCAGAGCCAGCATTTCACTTTACATCAACATTATTATTATTATTATTATTTTTATTATTATTATTATTATTATTATTATTATTAATATTATTGTTTTTGTTTGTGATGAACAAAAATGGCATATTATACTAAAATTATTCGGTTGTGAGTTGAGACTGGCAGCCAAACTTGCAAAAGAATTAATTTTAACAAGTGAATAAATTGTATGTAATGTATTGTATTGTACTTCTTATTGTGGAATTACATCAAACCAAATGCAAAATTATTAAACATGATCATTTTGCAACTTTTTTGTTATTTAATATTTTAATAAATGATGCTGGCAGGGGAGGTGGTGGATTAGTGCTTAAGGCATTGGACTTTGGATTCGAAGGTCTTGAGTTCAAATCCCAGGCTTACAAGCTGTCACTCCTGGGCCCCTGGCCAAGGCTCTTAACCCCATAGCTGCTCATTTGTATGAATAAGATAAATGTAACCTCGTCTGGATAAGGGCATCTGCCAAATGCCATAAATCTAAATTTAAATAAAAAAACACACCACCGATGAAACCAAACACAAAACAATGGACAAAGTAACAAAAACCATAACATGAATATGGAACAAGACAAGAAGACAACAATAACAACAAAGAACGAAAAAAAAAGTGCAGGTAAACTGTGACGTATATATATGAATGAACACATGTGGAATTATATATGGAATTATATACATAACAAAAAAGTGAACTGAAAATATGTCATATTGTAGGTTCTTCAAAGTAGGCATCAAGAGAATGCCAAGAGTGTGCAAAGCAGTAATCTAAGCAAAAGGTGGCTACTTTGAAGAACCTACAATATGACATATTTTTAGTTGTTTCACACTTTTTTGTTATGTATATAATTCCATATATAATTCCACATGTGTTCATTCATAGTTTTGATGCCTTCAGTGTGAATCTACAATTTTCATAGTCATGAAAATAAAGAAAACTCTTTGAATGAGAAGGTGTGTCCAAACTTTTGGTCTGTACTGTACATATACGTCATCGTTTGTTTTTCATTTATTTTTGTTATTGTTGTTTACCTGCACTTTTGTTGTTTACCAGTTTACCTGCACTTACCTGCATATATATATACAGACGCTCCCCCTAACGAACATTCACTTTACGGGCTTTTGCAGATACAAACAAACTTGTCTTTCAAGTGAAATTTTTTTGTAGTCAAAAAAAAAAGAGAATATTTTAGGTGAAATCTTTTTTTTTCATTTCTTTTTATTTCTTTCTTAAATATTAAAAATTTCGATTGTTCCGATTTGTTTAAGAATATTTTATTGTATATTTCATAATATTTATAGCTCTTAGGAGATATGCGTAGTCAATAACGAACACAGTGACAACTTATGAACAAATTCGTGGTACGAATGATCATTCGAAACGTAACTCGTTTGTAAGGTGGGGAGCGTCTCTATATGTACCAATTACTGTGATCATGAGTGCAATTAAACATAATATGGCACGTTACGGTTCAGCGGCTTGTGGGAAATACAGTTCTAGTCAATTATCTTGACCATTTCGAGACAGAACAAATAGCTTGAAATAAGTCAAAATTTTTTATTTCTGGTTTGTTTTAAGCTTATAATAGCAAATATACATACTATACTATAATCTGACAATATTCAAGATATTTCCACTTGTCAAGAAGTCATTTTCTTGCAGCATAAAAGATGCGCAATGTGACATTGCAGGAAGCTGACTCAGAGCCACCGCGACCTGAGATAGCTGAAGCTCTGCCAGTGGCAGAAGTTGAAATTCATTGAATTTTCAGAGTGTGGCCACTGCTGCAAGACCATCTGACAATGCAAAACTCATAGGACAGCTACAAATCCGGTGATGAAAACAGCAAAATGCAAGCGAAAACACATATGATGTACAATAAATGAAGTATTATGGCAGGAGAAAGACAGTTACAGTTGTATGATGACTGTATAATGATTTAAGCAGTACAGCTGGTTTTTTAGTCGCAGATCTATCTTTAGAGGATCTTTATTGATCTTAATGATCATTGTAGTCAAAGAGCCTCAAAAAGCATTTTTATCATTTATCAATCATACTTTTTTCTTTTAGATACATTTGCAAAAAAGTAAAGACAGACTTGTAAATTCTACCTTGGGTAATAATCTTACACAATATCATTACCTTGCTAACAGCAATAGACCAAACACTAGTAAGAACAAAACGATTGGATGATTTAAAGAAAGCAAGAAGTAAGATGGATTTCTTTCTGGTCTAGGCTCTAGACTCATTCAGCCTATCAATGAAATGGAGATTTGATATCCATTTGCACTGATCATTTCCACACATTGTTAACAAATGCTTAGTGGTTAAGAGTTCATTTCAAGGAATTTATATTTGTATAGCACTGTTAACAATGGACATTATCAGAAAGTATTCATTAAAGAATGTAGCCGTTTGTTCCTAATAAGTGTAAGTTTGTCCCTAATAAGCGAGCCAGTGGTGACTGTGGCAAGGACAACCTCCCTGAGATGGCATGATGAAGAAACCTTTAGAGGAACCAAACTCAAAAGGGAGCCCATCTTCATCTTACCTCAATGTCCATTCATAACAGTTAATCATTGTTAAGGTGTGCAGTGATGGGTGATTAAATGCAACCTGTGGTCCTAAACCATTGTAGTAGACTGTTGATATTAATTACACTCCAAATCCATATTTAAAGATTTTGCATTGCTTAGTAATTTTATGAATCAAGTTCTGTTGATCAAGTTCAAACACTAGCACCACCAAGCTGCAAATGCTGTGCTCTTGAACTGCTCGGTTATATGGCAAAAAAAATGGCAAAAAAACGGCACTACTAGATTTTTAGTAAGTCATGGCATACTGTAAGCATCAAAGTATTGTTTGAGATGGTGAGTCATAACCAATGTAGTGGACATTACTCATGGAAGTTCCCAACAACAAGAGATTTCCATAGGAGTTACACCAAAAAAAAAAAAAAAAAAAAAACAGCATACACGAAAGTGTTTAGAGTACCATTCATCCAAAATACAATGCCCAGACAATCCAGGTATCATTTGAAGATAAATATTTCCCACGAAAGCTCAAGAATGTGCTCATTACCATTTTTACAAAGCAACAGCTTTGTGTGTATTTATGGCCACACTTACCAAACCTTAAATGTGTGCAATTTAAGTGAGAAAATGTCAGTATAACTGCTGCTACACACAGAAAGCTTAGTAATTTGAATGAATTTACTGCACCTCTGTGTGGGTGTTTGGTAAATCGGGCTTCTATTCAACACTTATGCGTACAATATTTAGACCTTTTTTTAAATCTTTAAGCACGATAATGCCTTTAAGTATTAGATACATAAAAATAATGTTGTTTTGAAGCAAATAAAACTCTAAAATAAAATAAAACTACAGTATGATTACTTGCTATTGCTCTGCATGTATTATTTATACAGTTCATAAATATGAACTTTTAAACAGAACCAAAACAAATCAAATTTTAAATGGAGCAAAAAAAAAAAAAAAAAAAAAAAAAAAAATCCTGAAGAAACAGAAAATAGCCGATCAGATTCCATTCCTTCATGTATGTGACGGAGCTGCTTTTGCAGTTTGAAGAAAAATAACTTTTTGGAAATACACTACATGAACAAAAATATGAATATGATGATTTATGCTCATGTGGCCACAGGAGCATTAGAAAAGTGAAGCACTGACTGATGTAGGATGAGGAGGACTGCGGTAGTGCCTTCCAATTCATTCCAAAGATGTTCAACAGGTTGAGGTCAGACTCGATACCAGGCCACTCAAGATCTTCCACTCCAATGTTCCCATGTGAACCGTATCTTCATGGAGCTGGCTTTGTGCACAGAGGATTGTCATGCTGGAACAGGTTTGGGTCTCCTATTACCTTCATGTGAAGGAAAATGTAATGCTATGGCATCCAGATGCCTCCTATACAATTGTGTGCCTCCAGGTTTGTGGGAAGAACCACATAAGACTGGAAAAGTCAGGTGTCACAAAATTTTTCATATAGTGCATTTTGTGGGATGCCCTTTGTGCTGTAGAATTATGTAGCATTAGCATGCAAACAGGAATTGATGCGAACAATAGTAGAATAACATGATATGATGAAAAATGCTTTATGTGCATAACACCATTCAAAAAAAAAAAAAAAGTACTGTACTGCTTTGTAATTAAATTAGAATTTATACAATGAAGAAAGCGTTAACTAAATTCTTGACGGTCTTGTGTTTGATGTTGACAATTAGAAATGATAAATAATACATTTATAAATATAATACATTTATACATTGATCAATAATTAATGTTTCCCAGCAACCACATCACACAATCTGGGTTTCACAACAAAGACAAAACAACAAAATATCGTTTATAATAAAATAAATCTTTAATTACGACAATGAACATTTAATCATAGGTCCAAAATGAAAGCCGAAAAAAGGAGGACATGCCGAAACAATAATTAAACTCCTTAAACCTCATTATTATTATTATTATTATTATTATTATTATTATTATTATTATAGCAGAAGTATTATGTCTGAGATGTCAAGTTAAACAGTATGTCATTTGGAGCCACAGGCCTAGTCTAGATCTGAACTGGAAAGCTGATGTAAAGGTATGAGCCTGTGTTTTGATAAGATCTGCTGGTCTTGCTGATTTAAATCAGTGTTTCAGGGCCGGTGTGTCTCCAAGCGGAAAGACAAACAAACAGGAGCATGGAGTGCTTACGTAGGTACATTGCTTGTTCTCAGTGCGTTTTACCTTCTCAGTAGCAGTAGCGTAGGTGGGAAATCATTTTAGGTGGGGTGAGTAATTTTGCTAAATAAAATCAGAACTACTAAATGAATAAATATGATGAGCTCGTGCTTTTTGGCCAAACAGTAGTAAAAGTCGTGTCATTGGATTGTTTATAGCTTAATCTTCCATTCACCATCAATCAAGTAACTGAACAGAATTGGGGACTTTGCATGGTCTTGATTGTTGACTCTTTGTTCTAACCACAGCCGCTGGTAGCCAATGAAATGAAAACAAACCAAGAGAAGATATTCAATTGATGCCGATACATACATATTTCATTAATATTATAGTGTGATTATGAAGCAAATCTTTGTGAATTGACACGCTTGCAGTATACACTCACTGTCCACTTTATTAGGAACACCATTTGAAATAAATGGTGTCACCCGGTCTTTTTCAGTTTGTACGATTTGCATGCTCACTAAAGCTTCATAATCTTGTCTTTTGATTGACTTAGAACCTGACATGGTATTCTGTTTCCCTGTCTCAGCCCCTCCACTTCAATTTCTGATGTGTCACTTGCTTTTTCTGCTCAATATGGTTGTACAGTACGATTATGCGAGTTAATATAAACTTCCTGCCAACTCGAAGCAGTTTGATCATTCTGCTCTGATCTGTCTCATTAACTAGAGTACGTGGTACCAACCACCATCACAGTCACAGAGATCACACTTTTACTCCATTCTTGATTCATGTTTGATCTGGATCCTCATGATTTAATTCACTGAGCTGCCGCACAAATGATTGGCCGATTAAATATGTCCATAAATAGTATCTGCTCAGGTCGTCTGGTATTCGAAGTGACTGGTAAGTGTATATATATATATCAGAAATTATCAGAGATGTTAAATCATTCATTCATTCATTCATTCATTTTCTCCCGCTTATCCGTAATTCGGGTCGCGGGGGCAGCAGTCTAAGCAGGCCCCCGCCTTCGACTGCTGCCCAATCCTCACAGCACCGTCCCTTACGGTCCCTCCTGCAGGTGGTGAGCCCACGGGAAGGCGGCCCCACGTCACTCCGACGTCACGGACCTTGATATTTCCCTCGTAAGGGACCATGTTAAATCATGTATATGTTTAAATATATATATATATATTTATTTACAGTCCTGATTAGTCAAATACATAGATTAATCATTTATTTGTATTTATTATTTTTTTTTTAAATAACAGTATAGCTTGGACAATAGCACCAATTTAATAGTTTATATTACAGTAAATCGATTGGTTTAATGCCACCAGTCCCTCGTGTGGTGAAGGTGGCATTAATACACATAAAACGTTCACCTGAAGAGACAATAGTTTCGCACTTTTCAAATAAAAGTACAATAACAGAAACCTCCTATGGCATTAATACTACAATTAACAAATAAATGACACAATATGTGTAACTCTTTAATAAATAAACAGTTGTAATCTTTGGCACAACCATGCAGTATTGTATAAGAGGAATAAAACACTTTACAGTGCGCTTTTAGAAACATAATCAGCTTAATGGTGATAAATGTAATTCTGTATTCAGTCAGGCCAAATTTCCCTACCATCATCGAGGTGTTTTTTTTATACATGCAAGTTCAGTTGTATATATTTCTTTACATAACCAAAGGCAGAAAAAAAATCATATGAAAAATAACTCTGCTTTCGACAACACTCAGTACGCAGTGAAAGCCCTGGGGAGCCTATGATGTATCAGGGAACTCAATAAGCACTAAGTATTAAACATCCACCATCTTTTCCTGCACTCATGCTGATGAGAGACATTTCGAGCTTTTTGTGGTGATGAAGGCTGGATCAGAAAAATGGCAGGCGTATCGTACAATTGAACTGAATAATTTATCAACCGAAGCTGTGATTAGTCTGGCATGAATCGATGGCCTTGTGGCAAACTCGTTTGATTACGTTGGACTCACTGAATCCCAAAAACTAACAGTCGGTCAATGAAGAACCGGGGCTTGAAATGAATGTGAAAATAAAAGGATATGTTGGTTTAATCCTGTCCATTAAAATGTGCAAATACCTACCAGCTTTAAACCCGACTCAGTCTTGAGACTAGGATCGAGTAATGCATAGAGAAAAGGGCAAAACCGTCCATGCCATGGAGATGGCATAGAGAGTGTGTGTGTAAGAGTGAGAGAGAGAGAGAGAGAGAGAGAGAGAGAGAGAGAGAGAGAGAGAGAGAGAGAGAGAGAGAGAGAGATTAAAAGTGAGAGAGAGAAAGAGAGAGAGAGAGATCAAATCAAAGACTGATTAGATCAATATGCACTGCTCTGAAGGACCTCTTGGCTCACAGCTTGCTTAAAATAACCAGAATGAATAAATCAAAATAGGACTGGGAGAAGAAAAAAAAAAGAGCAAGAAGAATACATGCCAATACTTTTACATTGCACACACAAACACACACACACACTCACACTTCTCCGGGTGCTCAGGAGCTTTTCATGCGTTCCCCAGCACTTGATTGCCCTGAAGCCACAAAGAGAGAGAGAGAGAGAGAGAGAGAGAGAGAGAGAGAGAGAGAGAGAGAGAGAGAGAGAGAGAGAGAGAGAAAGACGGGAGTGCATTCGACTTGTCCAATATTCTTATACATCAAACTTTGGGTCTACAAGTGAAATGCAGCTGCATTCAAAGCAGGAGAAAGTAGGCGCTTCTGTGTGTGTGTGTGTGTGTGTGTGTGTGTGTGTGTGTGTGTGTGTGTGTGTGTGTGTGTGTGTGTGCGTGTGCAACATCTTAACGCATCTTTACCCGGTTCAACATATTGAGAAACAAAAAACGGTTGTGGACCGAATGATTTCCAACTTAAAAGCTCACACTATTTAGTTTTTCTTGATGGATTATTTCGTTTTCATGTCTGATATGAATAAAGTGTTTAGAATGGAGGGCTTTTCTTTTCAACACTAAGTGGTGAGGGAATAAGTGTTTACAGCTACTGTAAAGATAGCGATATAAGGAACTCTCATCAAGCTTATATCTAAATGGGTATGGAAAATATGATGTGGCATTTGATGATTGTAATTCATTGAATTACTTTAATTAAGAAAATATTTGTAATAGTTGAAATATTGCGGTCACACAAAAAGATTAAAACACTTTGGGACATGCTGGTGTTCTTTAGGTGAGAAATAAGCATATATAAAACGTGCATATCTGCATATAAAACATGAGGATAAAAAAAAGAAAACTAACCACAAGTAAAAGAAAAATAATACGAAAAAAAAAGAAAAATGTGTAAGAACTTAAAAATAACTGAATTAAGTGTGAATTTTTTTTTTAATTTTAATCAAAAAACATTTCAATCTCAAATCAAAATTAATCAAATAAACACGAGACAATCAAAAAACCCCTAAAAATTATTCACTGTCTAAAATCCCCGTGTAATATGTGAATCATGAATCATATCATTCACATAAAGTGTTTCTTTGACTTCACTATATAAGAGTAATTAAAGAACAC
Organism: Silurus aristotelis; assembly: GCF_946808225.1. Lineage (NCBI taxonomy): Eukaryota > Metazoa > Chordata > Actinopteri > Siluriformes > Siluridae > Silurus > Silurus aristotelis. The sequence continues at coordinate 14,475,331 of NC_139601.1, read as the reverse complement.
TTTCCTGTGGAAAACTAAAGGGCCTTTGTGTGCATGTTGATCTGAGGTGGGTAAAGTATGTGGAATGTGGGAAGGGATTTTAAGTACAGTGAGAGCTGTTGACTGAACACACATACCGCTGTAAGCCGATGGAATGCGTGAAGGCGATCTTTATAGTGTCCTAGGTGCTTGGCTACGCCTCGAACCCTCTTAGAATGTAGCACAGGTTACCTTTTATCACAGCAGGATGCCTCGACACAGCTAATTCCTTATATAGTCTCTTCACAAAGTTGTCTGAAATGGGACTGTTTCCAAAATCAGAGCAGCTGAACAATGTAAAGCTGTATTTTCAGCATTATTTTTTTGTAATATTATTGCTTGGCATGCTCTATGAGATGATCTCAATAAAAACTTGGCTGAATTCTGAACAGAGTAAGCAATAACGCGTTCTCCTTGTCTGATTAGATTTAACGATGACGTTAGACCTGCGATTTAAAGAAATGAATGCTTGCTTCAACAAGAAAAATGGGGTCACTTAAAAAGAAAAGATGTATCACTAATAACGAGGACGTCACGCTTACATTCCCATCATTGCCACTAACGTCTGTTGTCCCGTCCTGTTTTCACTTTTATCTCACCGTGTTTTGTCTGAGACAAAATCAGCAAACGCATACAGTAAATAAACCCAGACCTGGAATTCCCCTCGCAGCCCAAAACACTTGATAAACGAGCAGGTGAAAAAGTGTTTTCCTTTTTCCCCTGAATACCTCAAAAAAAAACTAAACACTCAGCACTTTCAGACATTGAAGAGGGCCGCCAAGGCACGTTCATTCTTGCATGAACAAAGCTGGTCGTTATCACCGGAACCTTCTCGCAACATACCCCTCAATCCTGGAACGTGTTGAGGCACACGGTAGGCGCCGCAGCAGGATGCCACAAGAAAGCCCTCCCATCTCTTTTCCGTTTCATCCCTAGCCGGACGTCATTAGTCGACTCGAATCAAATGGCAGCTTCACCTCTCAGAACGTGAAGCAGGGCACAGAGAGAGGGGAAAAAAGATCAAAGGCATAAAAAGCAAGCATGATGTGCATGCAAAAAGGCTGGTGGAGCAGATAAAATGGGTTAATTTGACGAAGTGCACTACTCCCGTGCCTTTCGAAATCTTGTCTTTACTGTATAAATGATAGCGAGAAGACAAAGGTTCGTCTTGGTTCACAGTAAACTAGTCCAAGAGAATTTCCTCCATGCTCTCACACACTCCAGGTGGAGTAACTCTGTAGTTGCTAATTTAACACCTGGTGATTTTACTGTGCTCTTGTTGTATTATTGGGGCTTGCCGGGTGATGGTAATTGTTTCGCCTGCGAAGCCGTTGGCATCTCACGTACTTTAGGTGAAATAAATGCCAGCCTCTGGGGGAAGTCGTGCGGCGAATAGAGCAATTATACGCAACTCTCATTTAGGGATTGGTACTTTCATGGAAAACAAACGGTTACGTTCTTTTTCCTACAGATATTTCACTGCAAATAATTGCCCAGGCTTCTTCTAACAACAGAATCCAAATCAAGTGTTCCCAGGAGGTACACTGCTTTGACAAATGATATGTTGCTGTTCATCTACCTTTTCGATGTAGAGAGACCTGATCCACGCTTAAACTACCAAAATGGTATTCTACACCTAAGTCTGCATATTTTAAGCGCAAAGTCTGAATAGCAATCACAACCTATTCTAATTCCACTAGGTTGGAGCCTAACGCCCAATTAAATTAAATTAAAACTTGGACATGGCTTCATTATTTTGCATGAGAAATAGTGGGAGCCGTGATTCGCAATTCCATTAATGTGTCCTAAAATAATGAAAATGAAAAATAAAAAAAAATAATTAAAAGAAAGAAGGTAAGGGAAAGTAATGGAAGTCCTGCTGGGTTTAAAATATGACAAGGCAGCTCTCTTTGAGTAAACTCAAACAGTAATTTTAGATAATTATCAAGCTTTATAATTTGACTGTTAAAAAGACTTCTCGAATAGAATTTATATTTCCCTGCAATTTTTTTCAAGTAAAAAAAAAAAATGAAATGCCACCTCATGACCTACAAAGTATAGAGTGAACAATTTACACCTAACCGGGATGACAATCCTCTTGATGGATCTATTGCATCTGACGACACTAGTGTTGTCTCCGCCAGGACCTTGCAGAAGCTTGAAGCCGTGAATAAAATTATCTCAGCGTTACATGCAGCAGCGGCAAAGTCTACAAATGGCAAGGAAAAAAAAGGAGACTTGAAACAATGCAATTATCGGTAGAAAAACAATAAGCGCTGGATTACAATGCACCCTGTAATTTGGCATTTTTAGCCCACTAGCATTTCTGATGTATTCATATGAAAACACGCAGCTCTCTCGGTCCAAGAAGACGGTTTCCATGGTAACCACATGAGGACCATGCACTCTGGGAGTATCTGTTCTTTTTTATCTCTCTCCCTATCTCCCTCTCTCTTTCTCTCTGGCCTTCGTTCTCTATTCCCATTCAGTTTATCTAGGCGATCGATGCATAGTTAACTATCCTTCGTGCTGCGGACTGCTGAAACAGATTAGCTTAAAGGGATAAGTGCAATATTTAGTACTTTGTGCAGTTCTGTACACTGTGTATGTGTTTTCCAACCAGACAAACGTTTGCCAGCAACACAAAGCATTTAATCATCCACAGGCATGTCAAAAGCTTTAGTTAAAGTTTGCATCAAACAATAAAATTCGGGAAACAAATGTGTGATATTTGTTGATATTAGGGTTTTAGAAATTGGTGCTCACGGTCTCTAGAGTTTATACAGTACAATATGGGGGAAAGCCATCCAATTAGAAACCATTCCACAGAGAGAGAGACTCACACTAGTTTGCACACAGTGCACTTTATGTTGTTTTGTGTTGTGTTGTAGCTCTATGTTGTTTAGTGTAGCACCAGGATTCTGGAGGAAGGTTGTCTCATTTTTAATGTGTACCACTGTGTATAGTAGAAATGACAATAAAAGCCTCTTGACTTGACTTGACTGTCCATAAGCATGGTCAGAGGAAAATTGACAGATTGATTCAAGCAATCAGGAAGGTGAGTTGGTGAGATGGTGAGAAGAAAAGCATCCAAGAACATAGAAAAGCACAAGATCAAATCAAGTTCCACTTCTGTGGCAAGAACAAGAATACTTGAGTAAAAGTAGAGATACACAAGGTAAAATATGACTGCAGTAAAAGTAAATGTGCTCCATTTAAACCTTCACTTGAGTAAAAATACAAAAGTATTTGCCTTCAAATTTACTTCATAATAATAATAATTTATCATGGCTGCAATGTTCCTGTTATCATTTCTGCTTTCTCTTTGCTTAATCAACTCAGTTTACGTGAAAAGACTCGATTGTTGCTCAGCACACTGATCTTATAATAGAATAATATTATTTAGTCAAACACTGCTTGATATCTGTTACAGTTATCATGAGCCCAAAACCTTCTTTTCAACTACAAGAAAATCGCACAATAAGGTCACGGGTGTTGTGGAAAGTTTGAGTAAGGAGTTTATTTTATCATTTATTCCTCTCAAAATGATCTGCTTGCTGTTGAACTGACGCTGAACCGTATGTTGGTGATAAGTAGATACCACAGAGCGGCAATCAAAACAAGTTCTAAACGGAGCATGCAATTCACTCTAATTGGTGGCTCGCTGCATGTTTGAACAGTTACGTTTTTATCCTCATAAATAAAAAGGAACGACAGATCTCACAAAATGTAGTTGGGTAAAAAGTAAGATATTTGACTTTAAAATGTAGTGAAGTTGAAGTATAAGTCTCCTCGAATGGAAATACTTCAGTGAAGTACAGACACGTGAAAAAGCTACTTGAGTACACTAACAAATTACATTTACTTCATTACTGTCCACCACTGCTCAAATCTATGTCGTATATTCTTTGTGTTGTGTTCTGGTTATTTTTTTAAGCACCTAATAAGAGTGAAAGAGGTAGCTCAGTGATTAGACTCTGGGTTACTGATTCGATGGCTGGGGCTTCAAGCCATAGTATCACCAACTGCCAATCTTGGGCCCTTGAGTAGGGCCCTTAACCCTCTATGTTCCCAGGGTGCTGTATAATTTTTGACCACAAGGATATGTGAAGAAAGAATTTTACTGTGCTTTATTGTATTCTCCTTCTTTCGGCTGCTCCTATTAGGGGTCTACACAGCGGATCATGTCTCCATACCCCTCTGTCCTCTACATCTGCCTCTTTCAAACCAACTACTTGCAGTCTTCCCTCACCACATCCATAAACCTCCTCCTTGTCCTTCCTCTTTTCCTCCTTCCTGGTGGCTCCGTCCTCAGCATTCTTTTACCGATATACCCCATGTCCCTCCTCTGCACATGTCCAAACCATCTCAATCAGGCTTCTCTCACTTTGTCCCTAAAACGTCCTACATGCACTGTCTCTCTAATAAACTCATTTCTAATCCTGTCTATCGTCGTCACTCCCAATGAAAATCTCAAAATCTTTAGCTCTGCTCCCTCCAGCTCCACCTCCTGTCTTTTACTCAATTGCCACTGTCTCTAAACCATACAACATCTCAGGTCTCACCACAGTCCTATAAACTTTCCCTTTCACTCTCACAGATACTCTTCTATCACAAATCACTCCTGATATCACTCTTCTCCACCCACTCCACCCTGCCTGCACTCTTTTCCTCACTTCTCTAACACACTCTTCATTACTCTGCACTGTTGACCCCAGGTACCTGAACTCCTCCACCATCACCACCTCTTCTCCCTGCAACCGCACCCCTCCACTGCCCTCCCTCTCATTCACACACATGTACTCTGTCTTACTCCTACTGACTTTCATTCCCCTTCTCTCCAGCACATACCTCTATTTCTCAAGGCTCTTCTCAACCTGCTCCCTACTCTCACCACAAATAACAATATCATCCGTCAACCTGTCCATCACCACTAGAAACAGGAAAGGGCTCAGAGCCGATTCTTGATGCAGTCCAAACTCCACCTTAAACCAGTCTGTCGTTGCTACTGCACACTTCACTGCTGTCACACATGTCCTGCACCATCCTCATATACTTCATTGACACACCTGACTTCCTCATGCTGTGCGCTAATGTACATGCAACACATAAAAAATGCCCAATTTACCCCTTTTTTATATGATATTTAAAGGGTCAATAATGTTTTTATAACTCTTTTTTGATATTGCAGTTGATTTATTATAGTTAGTAGACCACATGCTAATCTAATGTCATATGGTACTTGTATTATGACATGATGATTATCAATGTATTTATTATATGAACAATTGCTCAAAATATTTTATATCAATAAACTATATATATTTATTAAGGCCATTACAATTGTATCAATATATACCAATGATTTTTTTTTACAATGCATTATTAGGGCTCATAGAGCTTTCTAAGCCACTATTAGAGTTTATGCTCACGCTTGCTAAGAATGATAAGCAACCTATTAACAATTATAAGCACAGTGAGAATGGTGTATGGATACACATTTGAGATGAAATGATACAAGTCTAGCATAGGAAATTTAGCTTTTATACATTTCGAACCATAATTTTATATTCCAAGTGTGTTCACTATGGTTCCTCCTATAAGAACTGCACTATTGCTAAACATCTCTTCTCTCTCACTGTAGTCTTTACATAGAGGCAGTATTTTTCTATTACATTCCAACAACTTACCACATTAGCTCCTTTTACAAACACATGCCTTATATTGAATTCATTTGTGTAATTTGTGTGTTCAGCATTTGGAAGCATGGACTGAGGCCATTTCTAAAGACAGAATGTTTGATTCCATTTTCCATTCGCTCCATCAGTATTTCCCACCAGTGTCAACACAAATCCATCGATTATGCAAGGGACATTCATCATCTTTCCGTGGAAGTCATTTATATTCACCGGTATCATGAAACAATTTTATTACATGATATGAAAGCCTAAATGAAACAAAACGTGCAGCGTTCACTTACTCGAGGGGGGGGGGGGGTTGGTGGGGGGGGGGGGTTGGGGGGTGAGCGGTTAGGGGGTGATAAAAGACATAGTTTGAACTGCATTTGCCGATATTGGGATATAAAAGTATATTTTTAAGGACCGCATATTTACATTAGAGTAAACATTTCCTGTTGCTCCTGGACTTTGCATTAATAGCACTAATGTTATTGTAAACAGAGCATACGTAATAAATATGGAGAGTTTTTATGATCATAGGAGGACGTCTTCTACATTAGAGATCTACAGATGAATTTACACTCTACAACAATTTTCTTACTCAGTGTCATATTAATAAACTATTTAGCTCATTACCAATTTTTGGTGTTCTCCTTTTCTAATAAATGAAATATATTGTCTCAAAAAAAAAAAAGAAATTCTTTCATTTTCGAGGTTTACGATACATTTTAGATTCTGTTACCATTTTTCTCAGAATCCAACAGTCCCTGCCTTTTCTAACTCTCTCTCTCTCTCTGAAGCACACTGCGGTTTTCACACTACACTACACAACAAAGGGCAGCGCTTACTAAGACCTCTCCTGAGAGACAGCTGTTGGCCATGACTCTCCCAGACGTGACCCAATTCCTCAGCTATCCTTTTGTAGTCCCCTTAGACACACCCCGACCAGGTTATTACACCCACTGAGCGTCCAATGTCATTTTCCCAAACATGTCATCTACTAAACTCATCCATCTGTTTACTTCAAAAAGGATTTCTGATCTAAAAACAGCTACTGGATCCTGAAGAAAATTTCTGATTCAAGGACAGTTATGATCTTTAGGATTTAGGTAGCAGGAAATACGGAGGGGTGAAAAAAAAAATAAATAAATAAAATAAATATATATATATATATATATATATATATATATATATATATATATATATATATATATATATATATATATATATATATATATATTTGTTTATTTATTTATTATTTTTTATATTATAACATTTTATTATTTATATATATATATATATATATATATATATATATATATATATATATATATATATATATATATATATATATATATATATATATATTGCCATCAATTGTCTTCAAATTGATACCTAGCAAAATGTTTAAGCACAAGTATAACAGCAAGGCAAACACGTGTATAGACAGTGTGGGTTTTCCATATGCATCCAAGGATCGTTGTAAAAATCCATAAAGTGAGGGTCATTGGACATATAGGCAACAAATAAGGATAATGAAATATCATAAAACAATGAAAATGTGAGGTTGAAAAACCATAACAAATAAAGAACAGAAAGAAAACTGCATAATGAAAGCCTTAACAGAAAAGCTTGTAACTGCACACTGCAACTGAAAAGACGAATGAATAGACAAATTATACACAGATATTAAATCAGAACATAAAACACCTACGAATAACAGATAAAGGCTAACAAAGTCCCAAAGCACATTCCTTGAAGTTGACCAGTTCACCGACACTTTTTGAGACAGTTTGACTTAGGTTTGTATCATAATTTCATTAATTCACAAACTGCAAAACCTCAGCTGCATTAGTGATGAAGCATTTGTCTCCAGGGAACAGTGACCAAATCTGACTTTCATCCAATGGATGTGAAAACATTTTTTGAACAGGCACAGGTGAGATCACGACTGGCATTTGATACTCGGACAGGCGAATGAAGCGCAGACATTTTTTATTTTGGAGAAACAATAACTAACCTGGATCAAGGAAGGTGACAAGCAACAAGAGAAGACTATTTTGGAACAATGAGTACAATACAAGTTGAGATATATACTAGTTATTATGTAAAACATAACTCAGTCATGTGACATGGTTCGAAGAGGTGCATTGGCTGATGAAAAGTGTCATACATTAGCATAACTCTTACAACAGCATAGAAATCCTGTCACCTATATGTGCATCACATACTATAATTGTAGTAAAGGTTTTTTGGTTAATTGAGTATTAAAGAGACAGATGCATTTATCCCTATATAACATGGCTTAAGTTTAAACAGTGCATTTACATTGCTATTTGTATGTGGATAATCTGGAATCTTATAAGCATGAAACAAACGATTGTAACTGGGTCACAATGTCCAGATCACTACATGTTTGTCTTAGTTTGACATGAGTGAAAATGAAAGATGCACTATATAGACAAAAGCTTGTAGACACTTGACCATAAGATTTCTATGCGATTTTCGAATATTCCATTCCACATTTAGTCCCAGTTTCCTTTTATGAGAACCTCCACTCTTCTGGGAAGATGTTCCACCAGATCCTGTAGTGTGGTTGTAGAAATTTGTGCTCCTAGTAAATTCAGCTACTGATTTAGAGTAAAGGTGTCACAATTCTAATCCATCCCAAAGGGTTAAATTTAGCGCTTTATAGCAGGACAATCAAGATATTTCACTAAAATCCATGTTAATTATATCTCCATAAAGCTAGCTTTGTGCACAGGGGCATTGTCAAAGTCAAGTCAAGTTCATTTCTATAGGGCTTTTCACAACGGACATTGTCTCAAAGCAGCTTGGAGTGGCAAGGAAAAACTCCCTTAGATGTTATGAGGAGGAAACCTTAAGAGGAACCAGACTCAAAAAGGGAAAATGTAATGCTACTACATTCAACTTTGTGGTAACTGTTTGGAGAAAAACCACATGTTAATGGCAGGTGTCTCAATAATGTTGTTCCTATAGTGTATCTTTCATCATTCGTGTACAGGAGGAGACAGGAAAATAAAAGTGACAAGATTTTACAAATGTAGTAAGACAAATCAGGGTATTAATAAACAAATTATTCACAGAATTAACACAGAACAGATGAACACCCAAAACAAAGGCACATGGGCAGACATAAAAAAGCATGGAAAAAAAAGAAAGCACTTTTCACACTGGGAATCATGCAGTATGCTAAGAGACTGTGAATGCAATAATCACAGATTGTCATGTTTGTGTGTATGTTACCTCTTAATAGACAGCTGCGAAAGAATCCTCTTTGGGGAAAAAGAAAAAAAGAAGTACTGGATGTGCAGGCAATACAGATATTACCCATTACAGATGGTTAGCATTCTTAGCCATGACTTAGCTTCAGTGACGCAGAATTCAACCCAAATTAATTCGGCTTATAATTTAAATGGAGCCTCTTTTTATCTGGAGAAAATGTCACTTTGGGTCATGATGAAAGACTGCAGATGCTTTTCTGTTTACTGTCACTTACAGTTTCCCCCTCGATCAACTCTGCACTCTTTCCCAAGAGATATGTTGGCCAAAAATAAAATGCCAATTAGACAGAAAAAAAAGCAGCCCATCGGTCACAATTGGAAAGCGACATGCACATTCATCCAAACATAAATGATTCATCAAGAGCTTTCTCTCATTCATACCGCCCCCCCCATCTACTCAGTTTATGACAACCCCTTTGTCAGTCCTGTTCAAGCAGAAATCACACTTTCACAGGCCTTTCAAACAGAGTCAGAGGCTTCTACTTTTTAATCCTCTTCATTTGGGGATGAACAAAGACGATCCAGCTGTGTTGTCAGGCGTCGCTGATTCTCGCTTTTTTAAAAGAAATCCCACCATTTAAGTAAAAAAAAAGTCACCTAAAGTAAAATCTGTCAGGCTGAATAAACTACTACATCTCTCACACTGCATACTTTAAAAATAGAAGATTGGTTGAGGTTCGAAGAAAATTCTACCTGTCCTTTAATTAACGGATTGTTTGGTCGTGTCTGAAGCAATTTTATGGCTAGACATGTTGCATTTTTGCCAAGGAGCATCTTTTTTTGTACACTTTTTTGTCTACAAGCTTGAATTGGAATATCATTGGTTTGTGGAAACACTGACAAAATGAAGTGTAGCATAATGGCTTCGTAAAATTCTTGTGCTAGCGCAACCAACAGTCCACTCTTGGTTGAACATGTGAAGAACAAAGACAGACATTGGTAGGACATTTCTATATATGGATAAAACAGCACAGTACCTACCCAAACATTGGGCAATAACTTATATACTCAGTTTATATCCTTGTTTGCAGTGGTATTCATTAGTATCTATATGTTTATATATATTTTATATTTCACTATATTGCACTTAAAGCAAGATATTGTACTTTTTACACTACTACACTACATTTTAGAAAACATATCCTGTTCCTTACTATGCTGAAGTGAATACATATATTATAGCAACTAATAATCCTATGGCTGTCATGTAATTTTTGTGTAACAGTAACTTTTACTGTACAAACGCTGAAAAACACAAAAAAAGAAACACAGAAACCCTAATCTGAATCAGACAAGTCAAGAATGGAAGAAAACCATGTGACGATGAGTCAGCAATACTTTGGCTTGTATTCCTGTACTTTTACATTTAAAAAGCAAGTACTTTTGTACTTTTACTCCAGTACAGGAATGTTGTACTCCATCCAACACTGCTCAGGTGTCTGTCTGATTGCACTTCCTAACTAGCTTGCTATATTTTATTATATTATGTCAGCTGCCAGTTTTTAGCCTAGTTTATTGGATTTCACAGCAACCAAAGTATAAGACTAGGCAGCACATTAGAGCTTTCACGTGCTCTAGGGTTAGGTAATGGATGTATCATTCGTCCACCCTTCAAACACACAAAACTTCCCCGACAAGAAACTGCAAGATATTAAAGTAGACGAAAATCATTCATGGAATCCCCTGTCTAAAATCGTTTTTGGCAAAGCAGTACCTAAAAAAACCCCGAACTTGCACTTTTGTTGACACGTGCGGTTGGTTATCCGCCAGGTAACTCGAATTGCTGCTCAACACAAAAACATCACTACATACTAAATGCCAGGGTTTTTTAAATGCCAGATCTTTTTAAGAGCAAATCACAATGCAGGAGCAACAAACATGTTTAAAAAGTAAGCAGAAAAAAGTGAGCTTGAAAGATGAACATATGTTGACTGATATTTAAAATAAGGTACCAGTCAATAATTTAAATAAAATATAAAAACTCATTTTAGCTACTGATTTCCTATTACAGGCAATGCGTCAATAAATTCTAACCTCAATACACCTGATACAAAAATCGGCGAAATGACGATAAATCAAACTGGCATTTTGTCCATTACTCATTCATCCGAAGGAAAAAATAGGATAGCCGACAGCAATTAAAAAAAATACTGCTCGTAGCTGTTCCTGACAATGTTTAATATGGCAGTGCGCTGTGACGACAGGTTTCAGTGACACATTACGAATAGTCCTAGGGTGAAATATCATTTCCAGAGATGTACTGCGGAGAAAAGTGGGGAAGGATATAAGAGGCAGCGCAGACCGGCCTGGAGCGATATAAAGATGTACTGACGTTGAAAAATAGAATGTTTTGTTCCCCAATATTCACCTGTCATCTCAGCCCGTCATTCGTCCTCATGGAACCCTCTCTCGCTCTCTCTCTCTCTCTCTCTCTCTCTCTCTCTCTCTCTCTCTCTCTCTCTCTCTCTCTCTCTCTCTCTCTCAACAGCACTACTTTTCACATTCTGCCTATTCGTACATCTTTAAAAAAGATTCCTCATCTGAGAAATAAACTGAGAGGTCCTTCTCATCCTTTTGCCCTCACCTCATTTACGTGTTTTTGAGCTGCAAACACACACACACACACACACACACACACACACACACACACACACACACACACAGCTAGTGCTCAGGATTAGCCTGGAAGTGGTTATGAAAGAAGAAAAGCGAAAGAACTATAAAAGACTGAAGTTAGAGCATCAAAACGTTTTTTTTTTCTGACTCAGAAAGCAAACGTATTCATGGATCATTAGTGATGCTGCAGGACACAAAAGATATGAAAAAGAGAAGCACATAGCTTTCTAATGACCTCCCAGAAAACTCAGAACACTTGAAGGAGTTGAGCAAACATTTGCAAACAGGGACAGCGATGCTGTGAAGCATTTGTTGAATTGCAGTCCTGCTCTCCGCATGAGGTACCTTAATTTAGGGCGAAAGCAACATGAAGGGTTTTAGCCTCATTTGAAATTGCCTACAGTTCACAGGCTCCAAATGGAGCCTGGAGTCATCAGTCTGAGAGGCGCTCGTGTGGAAGAGAAACATAATACAACACGCAAGCGGCAATTTAACTCCTTCCAGTGCTGACTTGGATGTTCTCTCAATCTTAAGTATGCGCATGCTTTCAAATAGGAATGAGCCTAATAGTAATCATCGTTGTACAGAATATTCCCAACATTAGAACAAGCATAAACCAAAGAAGAAGAAAGCTGTCTTGACTTCCAAAACAAGACAATTATCAGGATGTAATATCACATTTGTGTCATAAATTTTGTTTCAGATTTGTTTATTTGTAACCCGTTTGCCCTATCACTCAGATTTTGCTCAACTCAACAATTTCAGATCCAGCCAAAAAAAAAAAAAAAAAACTTCCCTTAATCCTAACCCTGGAATCCTGAGTGTTTTCTGAGATGATCAAAAATAAAATAATAATAATAATAATAATAATAATAATAATAATAATAATAATAATAATAATAATAAATAATAATAATAATAAAATAAATAAATAAATAAATTAAATTAATGAATTAATTAATTAAATTTCACTTCTGAATGGAATTGAGCTTTAAATCTTTACCAGGAGACTCGGGGTGGCTCAGGGATCAGGAATACTGAAGCGCAGGCTCCTAGGTCACGTGTAGAGCTATTGGTATAAATCCTGCATCTTGATTTTACTTTTATCCTAAAATATTAGCTTTTTTAATTAATTTCAAATAGTCATTAACCAAATCCCTGAAGACTTCATCTATCCTTTTTACTGCACTATTAACTATATAGAATTGCATTTAACATTTAACTGTTAACTGACCATTAAAAAATGGATGTACACACACTATATAGACAAACACATTAGGACACCTATGTGATTTTTACCAAAGCTTTTACCACAATATTGAAGTCACACACTTTTGATGGGGTAGAATTCAGTTTTCCTGTTCAAGCATGACAATATCCTTGTGCAAAAGCAAGATCCATGAATATATGGATTACATGGATTAGAGTGGAAAATCTTGAATGGTCTGCTATAGACCTCAAACCTACTGAACACCTTTGGGATAAACTGGAATGCTGACTGCACCCTAGATGTCCTCACTCTAGACAAGTGCCTGAGTTTACCTATACTTTATGACTGAATGAGAGTCAAGCGTCAAGTAGAGTCAAGATGCCTATATTGTCATTTTAACCATATATAGCTGACACAGTACACAGTGAAATCAGACAACGTTTCTCCAGAACCCTGGTGCTACATAAAACAACATAAAGCTACATAAAAGAACACAGAGCTACACAACAGAACACAGAGCTAAGGACTGAAGTAAGTTGTCCTCGCCACATAAAGTGTATTGTATGCAAGCGAGTACAAATAATACAAGACAAAAGACTGTGCAAACAGATAATACAAGACAGTGTAGGACAGATACACAAAACACTAAATAGCGCCAAACAGAATACCTTCTGTTTAATGTGTCATACAGTACAATGTGCAAAAAGAGAACTGTAAACAATAGTGTATTGTAAACATATACACAAAAAGTTGCACAAAACTGTAACAGCAGCATTCGAGTACAGAAGATGTGCAAAAACAGCATGTAAATAGTTATAGGATAGTTATAATATAATATAATATAATATGGGTGGTGCTGTGTGTGTGTGTGTGTGTGTGTGTGTGTGTGTGTGTGTGTGTGTGTGTGTGTGTGTGTGTAAGTTCAGCTCAGTTTGGTGTGTTAAGAAGCCTGATAGCTTGGGGGAAAAAAAATGTTTTTGGTACTTCTTTCCTGATGATAGAAGGGTGAAGAGTGTGTGTGAGGGGGTGTGTGAGGTTCATCCACAATGGCTTTGATGAGCACAAATCTAACCCAATCCAAAATCTAGTGGAACATCTTCCAAAAGAGTTGAGGTTATCATAACAGCAAACAGAAGCTAAATGATGAATTAGATGCTCAAAAAGCCCAATTTTATGGTCAGGTGTTGACAAACGTTTGTCCATATTGTGTATATTACATGGGAAAATTTATTTTTCTTAGGCTTGTTTTGTAGTTTTAATTGTGTTTGGATAGACTTACTTACTGTTTTTGCCTGAATATTATTCAAAAAATAAATCATGTTCACTGACTCTATTTTTGACAGCTTCTGTACAGACATGGGCACACTCAAATAAACAACATCTTGCTGCAGCTACTGATTTGTCTTTTTTTATTATATATATATATATATATATATATATATATATATATATATATATATATATATATATATATATATATATATATATATATATATACAGTATATATCTTGAAATTTGTCAATCAAACTGAAGAATGAATGGTTTCCAGCACACACATTTCTCAGTAAACGATAAAACTTTTAAAAAGCATCCAACCATTAAGTGTTATTAATCACACATTGTAATTTTCTGGGATTGCTTCTTTCATATGATTAAGGTTCGAAAAGAAAAAAAATATTACTTTTTGACGTTATTCTGGACCTAGCAATTTCCTCATCAGACTGATGTCATCAGAAAATAATGTATAATTCATAAAATAGATAAATGTGCCATCTGTCCTACTTTTACAAGGAAGTAAAACATTTCATATATTTACATGCATTCTGAATATATAGATAAATGGCTTTCAGATTCTTCTTTCTGTGCCTGAAAGCTCCAGGCATCTTTAAACTGCCTGTTGGTGATTGTTCAAGCAGCCAAAATAACAAATGTTCGATTTCTGTCACTTTAGTCACAATAAACTTATGGCTAAGGTCAATGGCAGATCTTGAGTATCAAACTGAAGCTAAAGTCTGCTACTAATATCTGCATATATGTGAGTCATCCTGTTTTTCTGGGTTTAAACACCCAGATTTATTTTTAATTTTTTTATACTCTTACACTCACATAAATTTTGCATATGATACACTATATAGACCAAGATTTACCTAATCATAAGATTTGCATGTGATATTTGATCATTCCACATTGAGTCCCCATTTGCTATTCATAACAACCTCAACTTTTCTAGGGGAAGATATTCCACTAGATTTTGGAATGTAGTTGTGAAGATTTTTGCTTATTCAGCCACAAGGGTCACAACCTCAGGTTGTAATGCAGGATGATGAGATTTGGGTTGTCTGGGGACATTCCAATTCAATCAAAAGAAGTGCAATAAGGTTGAGGTCAAATCTCTATAGCAGGCTACTTAAGCTCTTCCATAACATCATATGTAAACTATAGGTTCATGAAGGTCACTTTGTGCACAGGGACATTGTCATGCTGGAACAGGTTTGGGTCCCTATTTCAGAGGCGGGAAGTGACAAAGCACAAATACTTCACAAGCACTTTAGTAGATTTGTCTGGTATCAGTACTTTATGTCGCTATTTACTGCACTCATTACATTACATTGGAGTGGTAGCTCCATCGGTTAAGGCGCTGGATTACTGATCGGAAGGTCGGGGGTTTAAGCCCCGGTATCGCCAAGCTGCCACTCTTGGGCCCTTGGCAAGGCCCTTAACCCTCTGTGCTCCAGGGGCACCGTATCATGGCTGACCCTGTGCTCTGACCCCAGCTTCCAAGCAAAACTGGGATATGCGAAGAACAAATTTCACTGTGCTGTAATGTATATGTGACAGCTAAAGGCTATTCTATTCTAATTTACAAATATCTGTATTAGGCTCATTCCTTTTTTTTTTCTATTTGGTGAAATGTAAATTTTTTTTTTTACTGCGCACCGTTTTCAACCAATCAACTTATTTCTTGTCATTGCGCAGCTTTTTCAATCTACCACTGGTGTATCATTTCCTGGCTCTCACACACCACAGACATAGACTAGTTTACGAAGCTCACAATAAGTGCGGCAGAAGACAACAAGATGTATGGGGTTGACATGGATAAGACAGAGGGAGTCACTGATGTAAGCATGATTGAGAAAAGAGACTGATCATCATTTTCACTTTTCTCTGCTTGTGCTTGTGAAGAACCACATATGGCTGTAAAAGTCAGGCATACCAATATGTTTGTATGTGTGTTTTTGCCTTTTAAACCTGAGGTGAATGGACCGGAAAAATCACTTACAATACGCAAAACTGGAAGGCACTAAAGAAACAGTTAAAAAGGCAGGTCGAGCATAACATTTTCACAATCAAACATTTGTCTAAAATGTTCAAATGCTGATGTTCTGCCAGTGTAAACAGATGTGATTCACTAAAAATCACTCTACAATTCATTAAAAATCAACCCTCTCTCTTAGCACTGCTAGCTACAACAACCTGGGAAAGCAAATTCTTTCAACAGGTTTATCTAGACTGCAAGAAGATACTGTAAATCTGAATCTGATGTTTAGTCTGGCTGCTGCCAAAGACACCCAAACAATGGATTGATCAATGTCATACATTTGTGATGTTTTAGAATCCCAAAAGGATTGGCTTGGAAATTTACTAGCACTTGAGGATTTTCACAAAACAAACTAGTGAAAATCTTTTTCCAATCTGGTAAACACAGGAACTCGTAGCCCAATGAGAGCAGCAAACATTTTCCTCATAGTGCTTAAGCCTGTTGTACCAGTAGAACCAGAGTATCTGTCATAGGCCAGTTGCAACAAGTGGCATAGTTGCAACATGCAGTCTTGGGCAATAATGCCAAAAAAATGAAGCATTCAAAGGTCTTAATAACACATAATTTATGAAGAAATTAGCTAAATATTTTCTCAGTGGGGGAGGTAAGTAGCTCAGTGGTTAAGGCATTGGACTCTGGATCACAAGGTTACAAGTTCAAAGTCCCAGGTAGTCCCAGTACTACCAAGCTGTCAGCAATAGGTTCTTGAGCAAAGCCCCTAATCTCTCCGCTCAGTAGCAGGTTGGATAAGGGTGCCTCCAAAATGCCATCAATTAAAAAAATACTGTAGCATTCTCATTGCTCTAGCAATCCTGGTTCCACTTACGAATTTCTTCTCAGGCTGTATTGGTTGGTGCATTTTGCAGTTTTGGCAAGAAAAAACTAATAATGACAAAATTTTTATACCCAAACATGTTAGTTTTAATTTTTACATTTTAATCATCATCATGATTTTACCTTTGTGTACCAGATGACAATATAAGTGAATTTCCCACCTTCCCACTGCAGCAAAAGTAAACAAGCAAATGGTGGCACAGGGACGTCTCAGAAGTGCATTTGTTTAATTCTTGTTAATTGACCAGTGATTTGTTGTCAAGGTCCATTTTTCTTGCTCAGAAGTGTAATTGCAAAATAAAACTTACACTAACCCATTGGAAGTGGCATGTTCACAATAAATAAAACAATTAGATGGTTCTTTTTTAAAGTGAACAATAATAATATACACAAAGTATAAAACATAACCATCAGTTCTTTTTTTTCTCCATAATTAACATGAAACAATTAACATGAACATTAGCTGTTTTTATAAAATATAAACTGTTGTCATTTGTCAATAGAATGTGTTGAGCCTCACAATATTTTTCTGTTTATACTGGATCACTAATTATCTTGGCTTGGTTTCTGATGGTCACTTTGTATGTCACTGTGCAATTTACCAACAAGGAACATTAAATATATTCCACACTGCCAACTGCTTTTAATGTATGGTTTAGACCTGACATTAAAGCCTAGCTTCCAAACAAACTGACAGCTGGTGCAACTACCCCTGAGTCATAAAGACTTAAATGGTTCAAATATTGTCAAACACTTTGGTTTCCACCTGGCTTTGAAGCCTGTTTGTGTGAACTGGTGTCAAAAATGAACAGAAGCAGGATGTAGCTGGTAAAAGATCTGTGTCCATAAGGAGAAAACTGTGATTCAAATCCCTGGTTTAGAAGCAGTAAGCAACAGTGAGCATGCAGGAATACTAGTATCAGTACCAGTCTTGTCTTATCATGACCTGGGACCTGGAAACCTTTTTTAAGATTGTCTGCTTGCAATATTCCATAGTTTTGCATAGTTATTTTATACATGCGAAAAAGAAAGGAAAGCCTCATTTAACTCATTTGTTTTGCGTAACAGGACATAATTTGGTCCTCATCGGGTCTTAATATAAGGTAAATACAACCTCCAATGAACAACCACACAGGACATATGTGTTATTATTATCTATTTAGAATCAATATGTGAATAGCTAAGTACACCTTTACTGCTTCCAAAAGAAATTAAGAAGCTAACAAGCAGCCAAGTGTGCTAATCAAATGTTCTTCATAAATTGATCACAAGCAAGCGTGACTACCTCTCAAAAAGTAAAAAAAAAAAAAAATTGTATTTTGCTGATCTGGAGCACTGAGTTGTGTTAACACAATGCAAAGAATGAAATATATTGGCACTCTTCTTAGAAAACAAATTGTTGCTGCCAATCAATCCTGAAAGAGTTTTAAGGCCATTTCCAAACAATTTTAAATTTCTTTATTCTTCAGTGAGAAAGATTATTTACAAGTAGATTACAAGTTTACATTTTACAGTAGAAAGCCTTCAATACAGTTGCCATTCCTCCCAGGAGTAGACATTCAAGCAAATTTACCTCAGAATCAGATCCTGCAAGGCTCAGAGAAACTGCACAGAACCCGAGTGTTACATCTTCAAATGCCTCAGTCAGAACGGTTACGTTCATTACAATACAATTAGCAAAAGACTGATTAGACTACGATTTGTTTGGAAAGGTGCCAGGAGAAAGCCTCTTCTCTCTAATTTGGTTTTCAAAGTTGAATATGAACAAACCATATGTCTTCTGGAACAATGTCCTTTGGAGATGTATGGCCATACAGAGCCATGTTTTGGCAGCATATTTGACAGCATATCAACACAAACACCTATACCAACTTTCAAGCACAGTGTTTTTTCACACATCTTTCTACATTTTGGCTTGTAACATAAATAAAGACACAGTGTATTTGGCTAATTTGAAAACTTGCTCAGGACCAAATGACTTCGATTGAAGTCCTGATCATTAAGGTCATAGAATTCAAAGAAGGTGTAATTTCTTTTTCATAGGAATATTTTCATCACAGACTCAACAAACTTTGTTTGCCAGGTTTAGGGTCATGTTTAGCTGTACGAAGAACTATGTAGTATGCAGATGCAACTGCATATATCTGCCCTCACAGAGCTTAATGGCCAAGATTTCCAGCTATCAGTTGAGACTTTCCTCGCCCTACACTAGCATCTTTAAGAGTCAAGTGATAGAGCAGCTGTCCGAGCTTTGCATGCAGCATAATCCGTAGAAAAATGCTTCCTATCAACTGACCCAGCATAGCGGGAACCATGCCTGTGCATCAGTGTCTCTCCATCTCCCACGTCCTCTGACATTTCAAATAAGTCTCTCTAGCAAATATGTTTTACTTTTTTTTTGCATCTTCAGAAAAAGAAAGTCATGAACTTGGGCAACAGCAGGTCTGAGGATGTGCAAATAGAGTTCAAATACCAGGACTGATATAGGGTCTAAGGCTCACTCCTTAGACATGCCACCTACAGGCTGCCAGCTTCTTCAAGTTCTGGCAGCCTGTTCCAACTAGTTTCTCTACCATATGATATTATAGCTGGACTTTTGTTGTTAAAAATGAGCTGTGAACAACTATATATACACTATATTACCAACAGTTTGCAGACACCTGGTCACAAGTATGGTATGTGCTTTTTGAGCAACGCATTCCACAATTAGTCGCAATTTGCTCTTATAATTGCCTCCACTCTACCAGGAAGATGTTCCACTACATTTTGGAATGTGCCTGTGGAGATTTGTGCTCATTCAGACACAAGAGTGTCAGTAAAGTCAGGTACTGATGAAGGTAAGGGTATGGATGGAGGCCTGGGGTGTAGTCAGCTGTCCAATGCATCCCAAAGGTGTTCAATAGGGTTTAGGTCAAAGCTCTAGAGCAGGAGATCTTCTACTTCAACACTGAAACACATATCTTCATGGAGTTTGCTCTGTGCATATGGACATTTTCATGCTGGAACAGGTTTGGGTCTCCTAGTTCAAGTGAAGGGAAAATGTCATTCTACTGCATCCAGAGACATCCAATACAAGTGTGTACATTTAGTTTTCTGATAACAGTTTGGAAAAGAACAACATATGGCTGGGAAAGTCAGGTGTCCCAATAGCTATGTCTATATAGTGTACAAACAATCCTTTAACCATGTATGGAAATTAATCTGAAAAATAAATGCAGAGAAAAGCATGGTATTTTGTTGGAATGTATTGCTACTGGTGGTCAACATTCTGATATTTTGTCAAGGGTGTGTGTGGGTGTGCACATACAGCATGTGTGTGTCTGTATGTGTGTCTATACCAGGCAGCTAGAACTGCATACACTGTATTTTTATTGAGCAAGTCTGACTGCCAAGATACCCTTAGGGACTTTCTCCACTCAGGGCTAGGATCAAATACCAGCATCTTTCACTAGCCAAGATATGGAGCAGCTGTCACATGCTGTTACCAACTGACCGGGCTTAACAGATACAACGACCGCACCAAGTGCCTCCTACTAAATGACTGGACATAGCAGGCATTATGCCAGTGCACCAGTGCTTCTCCATCACACTAACTACATTTTAAAGATGGAGGAAAGTAAGCAAGATCTGTACTGCTGAGATCAGGCAGGGTCAAAGGACAAAGGTACAAAGAGGAAGCTTGAAGCAAGAAGAATACCACTTCTGCTTTTTCATGGCTCTTACCTCAAGTGCTAAGAGGGCACCCAAGAGGCTAAAGATGTGTTCTGTGGTAAATGATATGTAAACCCATGAATTGTCATAAATGAAGCAGAAGTCACTACACCCTTACTAAAGAATATTCAAATGCTTTTAAGGGACCTGAGGTTTTTGCATTAACAATGTAAACTCGTTTAAATACAATTAACACATATTGTGCCCCAATTGTAAAAGTAGTTTATAGTGAAATTCTGATTATGATCTGACTCTCCGGAGGCAACATTTGCAGCTAGTAGAACCATTATCATTAGCATTCTCAAGGACATAAAGAAACACTCGCCAAAACACTCCCAGCTGTTCCTCTATCCGGAAGCATTCTAAACACGTTGCCGTATCCCTGGGATTCACTTTGACGTCATACATAAATAAATAGTAAGCATATTCTTTTCTTTATGGGAATTTGCATGTCTGCAGAGTCCTCCGCAGGTTAACATTTCCGGAGAAATAATTTCTCGCATTTAGCCTAGGAAAAAACAGGATCTACAATGAAAAAATAACAAGAAGAAAAAATATCAACCATCAGAGAGCATACAATCCTTCTTAGAAGACCTTTTCTTTTGTCCCTCTCGAGATCTGAGGGGATATTGAAAAAATACGGCAAACACAAGTCCTTATCTTTCTGCTGACCTTTGCTTTCCGATACCCTTCAGCTGCTTGTTCAGAATGGTTGTTTTTTTTTTTTTTTCTTA